>NW_028227262.1:50815000-51307500 GCF_978045245.1 Mus caroli
GACACTCTGTCTAATGTAAGAAAGTAGAAATGTCTCTGGACTTGTGAGCCTGTCTCTTTTTCCTTTCTCCCTTGCCCAACCAGTATTCATTTTCTGGTGTGAAATGTCAGGTTCCACAGGCATGAGGAAGCTAGCAGTCAACCTTGAGTGTTATCTTCTGGGGTCTGTCCACTTGCTTTATTGAACCTGGTCTCTCACTGGGATCTTGAAGCTCACCAGGACCTGCAAGGATCGCATCTGTCTCCACCTCTGTGATGTTGGTATTGTGTATGCACAACATTACCATGCCTGGCATTTTCACATGGGTTCTGTGGGTTAAACTTGGGTTTCTGCGCTTGGTCAGAAAGCTCCTTATGGACTCGCTTAGCAAAGATGGTCTCCGTTTTGACAGTGCATCATGATGGACATGGTATCAAGCAAAAGGTTTAGCCTAGTTTGCAAGCCTGGGTTTCCCATAATGTATTTTTTTCCTATCACTTACAGTCCTTAACTCATAAAAAGTAGGGGAAAAACTTTTTTCCTATCACTAGAGCTTAAATTACAAAGTGGAAACTGTTTGTGATGTAATTTAAGAAAAAAAGGAAAAAGTCAGCAACAGAAAGTATCTTTTTTTAACATAACTTTTATTACATTTATAGGAAGGTATGCATGCATGCCACATATGTGTGTGGAGGTCAAAGGACAGCTTGTGGGAATAAGTTCTCTGCATCCACTATGTGAGTCTTTGAGAATTGAACTCAGGTTGCCAGGCTCAGTGGCAGGCATATCTATCCTACTGAGCCATCTCACTGGCCTGTCCCCACCACACCCTTTTTGGTAAACAGAATGTGATGCTATTGCTAAATGCATGAATTCTAACATCCTAGAGATCAGGGTTCATGCCCCAGTCCTTCTTCCTAGTAGTCACGAGACTTTGAGATTATCATCTACAAGGCTGACATAAAAGATGCTCTAGGTCTGATTTAAATGAGATAATGTGGGGAGGGCATTTAGCACAGAGCCTGGCACACTGGAAGCTTCCATAAATGCTGGCTGCTGCCAATAAGGGTTTCTGCGGCTGCTGCCACTGCCCCTGTCACTGTTATTATTCCAGGAACACGGCTGCCCCAGCACGCCGTGAGTCACAGCTCCACTCAGCCTGCCCTGCTCAGCCCTCCTGAGGAATGTTCCAGGCCTTCACTGCTAAACAACCTGAAATCTACTCTACTAACAGCTCCACAGCCAAAGGTTCCCAGCCAACATGAAGCTTTCACAGACGAGGCAAGACAGGAAGACGCATGCTCTGTGCAAGTAAGGAAACCGCCAAGCCCAGCCCAATCAGACAGCAGGCGTCCCCAAAACAAAGAAAGTGCCTCTGTGAAACTGGATCCACATGCCTTTAGACTCCCAAAGCACCTAGAACTCCTCCTAGGAACCCAACTAGTGAGCCCCATGGATAGAAATGGGGAGCAGCTTCCCGTGCAGTCCCCTGAATCAGGAGCTGTCTCCAGTGTGCCTGCCTGCATGCATGCTGGACTTCTTCACCAGGATCCTTTCAGCTCACAACCTCATACTTACAGAACCCCTGGGATCTTTGTGACACTAAAGGATCAAAACACTTCTTAATCAAAACACTTCTCTGATGCCTCTGACTGAAAGCTCTCTCTGTAGACAGAGAAATGTTTGCCGTGAATTCTCTGATAGCGAAGAGGACGAGCAAACTGTCAGGCCTTGGAGACAATACCGGAAAGCCAAGCAAGGCAGGGTTCATCGGGAAAGACAAACAGCACGTTGTTCCTTCCCACAGATCTGAGAAGAGTGGATACGAATAAAGAGAAGGAAGAGAAACAAAGAGGAGGTGGGGGAGACAAACTTCTGCCCAATGGCCCCTTTTGTACAGACCACAAAGCAAAGGACAGAACTGAAATGTGATTCTAGTAAATTAACAAAAGCCTTTCATCAACTCCAACAAACAGAAGCCTCTAGATAATCCTATGCCATCACTTCCTCTGCTGTGCGTGAAGGAAGGGAAAAGGAAAGAAGGTGGTAGAGTGAAATTAGGAGGAAGAAAAGAAAAACAAATGGACAAACACAAAGTCCATCTTTAGCCTCACTCTGGTACATCAAACTCTCCAACGCTGCTGGAGAGGACTCACAAAAAACAAACAAACAAACTGGAGAGCCAGAAGCTTCCTACAGACTTCAGGTCAGGAGAGCTCGAGTCTCGACCCAGGAATTCAGAATAGTCTCTGCACCGCAGGCTATTTTGACATAGGTGGCCCTCAAACTACACTTTGGACAACACTGCATTTGGATCTACAAAATGAATTCTATGGATCATTTAAAATGAGAACTTTGTAAGTGAGTGGAATAGAGCATCTGTAGTCCCACTGGGCGTGGTGGCACAGACCTGTAATCTCAGCATTTGGGGAACTCAAGGCAGAAGGGTCGGAAGTTCAAGGCCTTCCTCAGCCACCAGCGCAAGTTTGGGGTGAGCCTGAGCTATAAGAGCCCACCTGTCTCAAAAAAACTAACTATATAAATAGTAAGTAAAAACAAAGCATTTCATATCCCTTAGGCAAGTAGAGTGAATGAAACCTTAGCCACTCTCTGTGGTACTAAAAACAGTAAAACCAGACTTCATATTTAACGCAGGACAGTGACACATATCCACATGCACACTGGTATATATATACATGTATATATAATACACATACTGATAGACATGTTGGTATATATACATGTATATGCACATTATATGTGTATATATACATTATATTGTGTGTGTATTCATCTTTGAATAAGCAACTGAAGTAATCAAAGGACCTTACTTTCCTCTCTACCCACCCAACAAAATCTGCCAGCTAATAACAACGAGGTTGTCAGCAGACTGTCTCTTTCATACTGTGGGAAATGCAGAAGGATTGGTAAGAAAGGCAAAAAACACCCCAGCTTCCTTCTGTATCTGAGCTTCCTGTGATGCATGAGGGGAAGATGGGTCTCTGCTTCCAAACCAGCATTCTTCTTGCACCTGAGAAGACACTCATGAATTTAAGTGAATGTAAGACTCCTATGGAACAGGAATATTCTCATTGTTACTCAGGAAAGAAGGACCAATAGTTTCTTCTCTCTCCCCCAAAGCATATATCAGATAAGTGATGTTTGGCTCTGTGTCGAGGCAATGGCTTAATGTCCATGTTCTCTTAGGAACCTGAAAAAAATCTGCCTAGAACACAATCTCCCTACGAGTTTACCGTTTTAATTGTAACTAATTCTGACTAAATAACCCCACATTTACCCAGGCAGGTAGCAATAAAGGAAAGCCAAGGCCTACATGAACGGATCTGTGGCTCCTTGGCAAAGGGTCAGAGGTAACTGAGAAATAAAAGCAGACTGTGAGTACTTGATAGAGGAATGAAATAGAAACAAGGAATAGCTGGCCTACAAGCAAATCAACTTTGCACAGTGAATACTTTGATGTGCTAACATACCCTAAAAATTCATGGCACATGTTCAGACTTAGAAATCAGGAAGTCCTGGGTTCGACTCATGGTTTGTCACTTGAGAACACAGTCCCTGTTAACCTCGGTGCTCTCATTTGTTTGGTGGAAGAATAACAGTCACTAATGGAGTTGTTGTGGAGATAAAACTAGATAATGCACACAGGGTGCCTAACATAATAAGCACTCAATAAAAGCCAGCCACCATTTTTCTAGTATGAGGGTCAAGTGTGTGGGTGTGAATGTAATTTGGCCTTGGCATCTACTGATTAACTCACACATTAAAACATTAAGAGCTGGCGATGCTACAGGCTAGGCCTCAAAGAAGTAATTAAGAATTGCTCGTGTGTTCTTTTTAAAAATCAGGTCCATAAACATGGATTATTACAGCTGACTGATAACCTTCCAGGTCTGGGCCTTATGAGTGGCTACTCATGTTATGCCCTGAACTTGGCAGGGGCTACCATTCTCTGACATGCCCACAAAGTCCTGTGCTATAGTAACCTGAATATCTGAGATCTCGGGGTGCCGATGCACACGACCCTAGAGTAAATAAACTGTGATAGCTTCCATGTGAACTTAGAATGTCTCCAATGAGACAGGCAACCAGCTGCTCTCAGCATGTGTAGGGTTCTAGCAGATCATGCGGCTACTCCCACAAATACCGCCATCATCACTGTCTCCGCCCATCTTGGACTACTGCAGCATCCTCAGAAGGACATCCCTGCCTCCATGCTATCCTGTGGCTTCCATTCCATCCCAGGCATAGCTCCCAGAACAGCCATCAGCGTAGAAATTGACAAAGCACAGACTTCCCTCAACAGTCCTCAGCTCATTTTCCAGGTTGTGAGGCACTCAATGTTACCATGGGAGGGCATGTGGATGTCCCAACATTTTTATTTTTGAGACAGGGTGTGCTGGCTCGTTTTATGTCAACTTGACACAAGTTAGAGTCATCTGAGAAACAGAGTCTCAATTGAGAATATGTCTCCATAAGATCTTGCTGTGGGTTATTTTTTTTTATTACTGATTGATGGGAAAGAGCCCAGCCCAGTATGGGTGGTGCTATTCCTGGGCTGGTGGTCCTCGATCTATAAGAAAGCAGGCTGAGCCAGCTATGGAAAGCAAGCACAGAAGCAGCACACCTCCATGGCCTCTGCATCAGCTCCTGCCTCCAAATTCCAGCCTTATTTACATTCCTGCCTTGACTTCCTTTTGACTATGTGGTGATTCTCAACCTGTGGGTCATGACCCCTACAGTGATCGCATGACAGATATCCTTCATATAAGATATTTACATTACAATAACAGTAGCAAAATTACAGTTATGACATAGCAATGAAATAATTTTATAGTTAAGAATCTGATGATTTGTGGTTAAACAAGAAACAGTATTAAAGAGTCACCGCGTTAGGAAGGTTGAGAACCAACAGACTATGAAATAGAAGTGTAAACCAAACAAAGCCTTTCCTCCCCGACTTGCTTTTGGTCATGGAGTTTCATCATAGCAACACAACCCTAACTAGGACACAGGTCTTGCTGGCCTAGAACTTGCTATATACTCTAGTATGGCCTTGAACTCACAGAGATCTGTCTGCCTCTGCCTCTACTTCCTGAGTGCTGGTATTAAAGTTGTGTGCCACCACACCCAGCTCCAGATTTTTTTTGCAACTACATATAAATCTACTTATCTCAAAGTATCTATGGAATTGTTAAATGTCTGCAATCTCAGACTCATGAATTCCATTTTTCTTCAAGATTAAATTGATATAAACCTTCTTAAAGCCCTCCGTTGTTCCTTACCACTTGACAGAACAAGGTCCCAACTCAGACAGACATCCTGTCAAGCCTTTCCGAATTGAAAACAAATCCTTGAAGACTGCACACATGGGGCACGTTGTGCACCTGGATCCTGGGGGACGTCTCCAGTTGCCCTGGAATTCCCCTCTGGCAGCCAGCAGGCAGTTTCTACCCCTCCCCAACAATATGTCACAGCATGCATTAACCATTCCTCATTTTACTTACACTCTGAGTGTGTCCCACACAGCCTGCCTCCAAGGTGCCACTAGATACAGATGTGATGCTGCTGTGCCTACTGCACAGCCATCTCTGTCTCAGTCAAGATTCAGGAAAGACAGCAAGCTGTTCTGAGATATTGCAGGACATCTCCAAGGTCACCCAGTATACGTGGCAGGATCTTGTCTAACTCTGCTCTTTCTGCTATTCTTCTGGAACTGGACATTATTTATCTTCAGAACCACGATTACCTAAATTCATTACTTTCAGAATTCTGGGTCTATTAGCTGATAAAGACTGTCTTGAATTAAAGTGGATTAGGGAACAAATATTTGCATCTTATAATACTAATATAATATTAAATAATACTACCTCTAGAACAAATAAACACACATTTTCTCTACTTTTGAGCACAGAATAATTGTATTCTTCATAGGGACAAAAGTCAAGGGTGTGACATTTCCCATCATGCGTCCCCTGCTTTGACTTGCATAGTGCTTGGTGAACACACAGTGGAATTTTCCACATTTGCTCTGGACTTAGGTCTGCTGAAGGCTGAAGAATAAGGAAGATTTGAGAATATATTTAAGGAAAGAGGTTGTCTTTTGTAGGTCAGGATTATTATCAGGATGAGAAAAGCTGTATTTAATGTTTGCAAAGACAGTTCAGAGTTACTGTGTTTGAAGGGCTCTAAGAAAAGCCCAAACTTTATACAATTTTCTCCACTTACACATTAAGGAAAAGCTGTAGCTTGGGGTTTACAGCAGAGTTGAGAACAAACGTGTTCACTGAAACTGCTCACCCAGATGATTTAAGTTCTAAGTTCTCAAAAGTTACACATCCCTCCATCTCATCTAAATTCTCAAAAATCACACATCGTTCCATCGCTTGACCGAAACCTGACTGACGCAAAAAAACAACTAACTGCATGCATCAGCCTCGTTTTCTCTCGCTCTGCACTGCTAAAGACTATAGTTTACCCAAGATACCAAGATAACCATGGAGGTGTGAGCCCTGACAGACACAGGAGATGTCCTCTGGAGGTGGTTCAGAAAATTGAGTTTTCCAGGCTGCTGATGTCACTTATATTTTTCCCTCTTCTAAAAGTGGATGGGATGTCACATTCCCATCACCAGGTGACAAACATTAGCCAAAATCCAAGAAAAAAATCTACACCGGTCCTGCAGTTTGGTAGAGTCACCAAACTGCACTGATCGTGGACCCCTGGGCTTCTTTTTTCTTTTTTTAATATTTTTTTATTACTTATTTTCCTCAATTACATTTCCAATGCTATCCCAAAAGTCCCCTATACCCTACCCCCACTTCCCTACCCACCCATTCCCATTTTTTTGGCCCTGGCATTCCCCTGTACTGGGGCATATAAAGTTTGCGTGTCCAATGGGCCTCTCTTTCCAATGATGGCCGACTAGGCCATCTTTCGATACATATGCAGCTAGAGACAAGAGCTCCGGGGTTCTGGTTAGTACATCATGTTGTTCCACCTATAAGGTTGCAGATCCCTTTAGCTCCTTGGGTACTTTCTCTAGCTCCTCCATTGGGAGCCCTGTGATCCATCCAATAGCTGACTGTGAGCATCCACTTCCGTGTTTGCTAGGCCCCGGCATAGTCTCACAAAAGACAGCTATATCTAGGACCTTTCAGCAAAATCTTGCTAGTGTATGCAATGGTGTCAGCTTTTGGAAGCTGATTATGGGGTGGATCCCTGGATATGGCAGTCTCTAGATGGTCCATCCTTTCGTCACAGCTCCAAACTTTGTCTCTGTAACTCCTTCCATGGGTGTTTTATTCCCAATTCTAAGAAGGGGCACAGTGTCCACACTTTGGTCTTCATTCTTCTTGAGTTTCATGCGTTTAGCAAATTGTATCTTATATCTTGGGTATCCTAACTTTTGGGCTAATATCCACTTATCAGTGAGTACATATTGTGTGAGTTCCTTTGTGATTGTGTTACCTCACTCAGGATGATGCCCTCCAGGTCCATCCATTTGCCTAGGAATTTCATAAATTCATTCTCTTTAATAGCTGAGTAGTACTCCATTGTGTAAATGTACCACATTTTCTGTATCCATTCCTCTGTTGAGGGGCATCTGGGTTCTTTCCAGCTTCTGGCTATTATAAATAAGGCTGCTATGAACATAGTGGAGCATGTGTCCTTCTTACCGGTTGTGACATCTTCTGGATATATGCCCAGGAGAGGTATTGCTGGATCCTCCAGTAGTACTATGTCCAATTTTCTAAGGAACCACCAGACTGATTTCCAGAGTGGTTGTACAAGCTTGCAATCCCACCAACAATGGAGGAGTGTTCCTCTTTCTCCACATCTTCGCCAGCATCTGCTGTCACCTGAATTTTTGATCTTAGCCATTCTGACTGGTGTGAGGTGGAATCTCAGGGTTGTTTTGATTTGCATTTCCCTAATGATTAAGGATGTTGAACATTTTTTCAGGTGCTTCTCTGCCATTCGGTATTCCTCAGGTGAGAATTTTTTGTTCAGTTCTGAGCCCCATTTTTTAATGGGGTTATTTGATTTTCTGGAGTCCACCTTCTTGAGTTCTTTATATATATTGGATATTAGTCCCTTATCTGATTTAGGATAGGTAAAGATACTTTCCCAAACTGTTGGTGGTCTTTTTGTCTTATTGACAGTGTCTTTTGCCTTGCAGAAGCTTTGCAGTTTCATGAGGTCCCATTTGTCAATTCTCGATCTTACTGCGCAAGCCATTGCTGTTCTATTCAGGAATTTTTCCCCTGTGCACATATCTTCAAGGCTTTTCCCCACTTTCTCCTCTATAAGTTTCAGTGTCTCTGGTTTTATGTGAAGTTCCTTGATCCACTTAGATTTGACCTTAGTACAAGGAGATAGGAATGGATCAATTTACATTCTTCTACATGATAACAACCAGTTGTGCCAGCACCATTTGTTGAAAATGCTGTCTTTCTTCCACTGGATGGTTTTAGCTCCCTTTTTGAAGATCAAGTGATCATAGGTGTGTGGGTTCATTTCTGGGTCTTCAATTCTATTCCATTGGTCTACTTGTCTGTCACTATACCAGTACCATGCAGTTTTTATCACAATTGCTCTGTAGTAACATAGAAAGCTGAGCTCTGTTTTTTGGAATACACAGCTGTTAATTGCTTATTACATGTCACAGATAAAGACGAAACCCAGATTAATATACATAATCTGCCCCAGGCAGGTTTTCTCTCGTAGCTGCCCCGGTAACAACTGTTCCATCGCCTACATGTTCAAAGAATGTCCACCCTCCTCAGCCTGCCTCTCCCAACACCCATCACCATGAACAGCTCCATTGTTCTACCCACTTGGCCAGGTGAGAAACCTAACTGCATCCTTTCCTCCCCTCTTACCAGTGCATGCACAGCCAATCATCCAGCTATGACCCTGTCTCTCTCCCTTACACCCACTTCTCCATCTCTCTGGCCACTGGGAGTCCCCTGCTTGCACTGCCCCTGACTGGTTCTGTCACTACGACCTGCAACAGGTCTCCTGGGCACTGTCACAGAAACATGAAGGACCCCATCTTCCTACTTAAATCTTTCCTGTGTCTCCATCTTAGCCTTGGAACAAAGGCCATCGCTCCTATCAAAACTTTAAAAGCACTCCAATTTGGGGCTCCAATCTCAATAAACCTGTGTTTATCTTTCCTCCAGGTTCTAGTCTCTCAAACAATCTCAGACTCTAAAGATGTCTTGATATGCCTAAAGAAAGTTCTCAAGTTAAAATAAAGAAAGGATGTAATTGTTTAATCTGATATATATGGGTTTTTGTTTTGGCCAAATGTATATCTGTGTAACACATGTGTGCTCGGTGCCCACAGAGCCAGAAGAGGGTATTGGGATGCCCTGGAACTAGAGTTACACAGATAGCGGTTACCTGCACCATGTGGTGCTCAGAACTGAACCTTGGTCCTCTAGAAGAGCAGCCGGTGTTCTTAACCATTGAACTGTCTCTCCAGCCCTCTTATATATTTTTGGTTGTCCTTGTACCTCTAGGACACATAATGGCCCTTCAATATTTGCAACTAAGGTATCTAGTGTTCAGAGCTTCATATTCTTGCATGTCTTTGCACATTCAATGGCTGGACACAAGTCTTCCACCTTTCACTAAAGCATAAGCAGCTCCCAGTCAAATGCTAGTCCAGTGGCTCTCATCCTTCCTAATGCTGAGACCCCTTAAGATTATTATATTGTGGTGACCCCCCAACCACCAATATATTTCAATTACTACACCATATTTTTGCTACTGTTATAAATTATAATGTAAACATCTTACATGCAGATATATATTAGGAGATTGCTATGTCATTTGACCCCCAAAGGGGTTGTGTCCCACAAATTGTGCAACACTGCAACAGTCAAAACTATACATTTCTCAATCATGATTCATTACTCTATAGTCTGCGCCCTCTTCTCTTCTCTTCTCTTCTCTTCTCTTCTCTTCTCTTCTCTTCTCTTCTCTTCTCAAATGAAAGGGAAAGCTTAATCTAAAGACATATTGCAAGAGCCGGGCGTGGTGGTGCACGCCTTTAATCCCAGCACTCGGGAGGAAGAGGCAGGTAGATTTCTGAGTCTGAGGCTAGCCTGGTCTACAGAGTGAGTTCTAGGACAGCCAGGGCTATACAGAGAAACCCTGTCTCAAAAAAAAAAAAAAAAAAAAGACATATTGCAAAACAGCATAAAGGTCTAATATAGTTGTGGCAGTAGCAATGACTCAAATGACTAGAATAGAAAATGCTGACAAGACTGGAACCATTACTTATCCACTCTGAAGAAGCATGGCTATCAGCCACAGATAGAATTTAACATTGGTAATTTAATGTATGTCCTTATAAGCTTAGCCCCAGTGAACATACGAAATACATACAGACTTGACTTGAAGTATATGTTCACTTCTTATTGCTCCTTTTGGAATTTTCTTCCCATTATTTCTTATATCATTTTACATGAACAGATAGCTCTATACCTAACATTGATTCTTTGATTTTTTTGGGGACTTGTAAAATCATAGATACTTGATTATAATCAGTCTTCCACTAGATACTTTTCAGTGTATCTAAAGGGTTTGTTTGGGTGACTATCCCACTAGTTATTGGAAGAAGCAAAACTCAATCCTAATGTCCTCTTTATCATATTCACTTCAGCATACTTGTGGAGGGGGGCTCTATCTTAAAATGTAATGCTGTATACAACATGGTAGTGGTAGCAATGGAAACTAAAATAGCAATAGTAGAAACAATTATAAGAAAAGTCTTAGACACACTCATGACTTACTTAATGAGAGGGTTAATTCATTGGCAACCTGATGGGATTCAGAGTCATCTAAGAGATACACCTCTGACTTTTCTGCAAGGGCAATTCCAGGTTTACTGGAGGAGCGAAGACCCAACCTGAAAGTGGGCAGCACTATCCCGTACGCTGGGGTCTCAGGATGAATAAAGGCAGGGACAGGTAAACCACAGCATCCTTCTCTCTCTGCTTCCTCAATACAGATGCTCAGGCTCCTGCTACCACAGCTTCCTTTCCATGATGAACTGGGCCCCTACAAACCACCAACCCAAATAACCTCTTCCTTTCTTACATACTTGGTCAGCTCTCCCATGACAGGGGAAGAGGGATGAATAGACAGAGTATTCCATGGCCTAACCCTTGGCTAAACATCTGGCACACACCTCGTATCACCGATTTCTCAGGAGGCTTTTCACAATCACCCTACATTCTAAAATGAAACTCATAGATGCTAAGCCACTTCTTCATGGCTGCAGTGTGGTGATGGAATCACACTCAGGCCTCTCCGTCATAATGAAAATGTTTGCACAGCATTTAGCATGGACCAGGAGCTACAGTGGGCACTTGACAAATTCTAACTCAGTTGATCTGCAGGAAAAGCATATGTAGTTATGTTCTTACTACTCTACACAGGGAAAACATACATGGTACTGGCAGTGACTACCAAAAGGTAGCCAAGCCAGTAAGCCACAGAGGCTCCTCTCAAGTCCATTAATCAACTGCCCACTACCCGTATTCAGTGTACCATCCCCCAACCCCACCCCGCCCACACACAAAATAATAGCATCGAGAGGGCATGTGCTGTTCACAGTCATTAACTCATGAAATCTTCATCCCAGCTCTGAAGGTAGATGGTGTTTTGATCTCCATTCCACTTTATGGATGAGAGTTTTGGGTCTCAAAGGAGTGAACTGAGGAATGGAGGGCCACCCAGATAACAAATGTCATACAAGAAAATATAAAATAGCAACACCTGGGTTTCACTCTGTCCCCTTGCTTCCTCATTTTTTCCCCAAAAGCATGAATGGCTAGGAAACAGTATACATCAGATTTTCCAGTTTTTTATACATGTTCAGTGTATGTGCTTTAGTTTGTTACATTAGTATATTCCTTTGAGCTGATCTTCTGGGATCCAGTATACCTCAATGCACTTTAAAACAATGGACGCTTCCTCTGTGCATCAGCCACACCAACTGTTTCCATCAATACTTGAGGCATTAAGTTTCAAAGATGAAGTCCACTGCTGGTATTTTTTTATACAGTCAAAAATCCCATTTCTGTTTGTTTTTTCTATTCTGGAGAAATACGCATTTAGTTTTCTATCTCCACCCTCTTAAGTGTTTCAATCAACAAGTCAAAACAAACACTTTGCCTCAGCCCCAAAGAAACCCTCTATAAAGTCCATTAAGGACAAGCAATGTTTTCTCTATTCCTTTTTAGTTAAGTAGAATGGCAACCCAAAGAGCATTAAAACTCACTTTTGGAAACAGAAGTATGGAGCAGAAACACAACTATAGTTAAATAAATTGATAAATCACAGCCTTGCATGTCAAGCCCACACCAATAAAAGAATGCTGATTTGTATGATTCACTAAGTTCTGGTTTGTGCCAAGACAATCTTAATAAAAATGCCTAAAAGCCTCAGACTGAGTCATTCAAGGGACAGAAATCACATCACCTATATCCTTGGATAATACCCCAAAATGGTAACAGTTGTTAGTCTAACCTAGCTAGGCACAGACATTTCATGTAAATAAGCAAGAGAAAACATGAAGTTTGCCTTTCCACCACTTGATCACCTGTTTTTAGAAATGAATGATTTAACCAACAAGTATTTCTACAAAGCCCATCTTTGTTCATTCCTGGTCTAACCTCTGGAAATACAGTGGCAAACGAAATAGCTATGAGTTCTGGCCTCATGGAGGTAGAAACCAGACCTTGAATATAGAGGAACACAGAGAGAAATAAAAACTCCAGGATCCATCAAGGAGGTTTATGGCAGCCCAAGTCAGGCAAGGGATCAAGGAAGTGAAGCAGCAACCTTTACATTGAGGGTAATACAGAAGAATGACGGGCAGGTGTTGGAGACAGCAGGAAGAGGAATGCCAAGGCCTGAAGTTTCAAGGAGAAACAGAGCAAAGCCGTGTGGTAGCAGACAAGGACTCCAGTGTGTGATCCAACTAGATCAGAGGCCTCTCGCTTTCCTGCCCTCAGCTTCCCACCCACTTGTGCCAGTACTGACAAATAGAAGTAGGTGCCTCCTGAGCATCACCACAGGGCAGCTCCCAGACAGAGACCTGGGCTCATCCTTTTGAGAGTCACAGCCCTGGACCCATGATCACTTTTCCCATCCACACCTCACTCCTCTGTATCATCCAGGACTCTGCCAAAAGGCCAGCCTGGGAGAGCAGACTCTTACCTCTTAGAAACCTGTTCCAGACCCTGGGCTTAGAGACTCTAGAAATTATAGGCTTCCCAAGAAAAAAGTCGATTCACAGAAGAGGAGAAATGTGTTGAGTCTAACCTTGGAAGACATGACTGGGCTCCACAGGCCCCCTGACAGTTCACACTGAGGCCTGAAGACATGGCAAGAAGAAGGAAGGACTTCTCCATATGGCACTAGTGAACTGACCAGCCACAATGCAAGCTTGGCACCATCCAGAAGGGACAGTAGAACAGCAAAGAAAGCAGAAGAAATGTTCTAAGAGATGGGAGAGGACCAAGATTCCCCAAGGATATTCTAGAGTAATAAAAGATGGCCCCTACACTCCTTCTAGAGGGTTAATTACAGGCCCTTGATGTGCTAAACAGCATGATGCCAGTTTGGGGAGGAGCCAAACTGCTCAGGGCTACAGAAGAGAGTCTGCCAGGTCCTGGCACCTCTTACCCTGGGTGGCACTGGGGCTCAGTGGGTGTTGCAAACAACTTAATGAATACTAGGGAAAGATGTTCCTGAACATCAACTATGGCTAAGGATCTCACAGGCCTCCAACTAGCCACACCTTCCTTTCCTCTCTCCTGATGTGAGTAGGGTTCCGCCTTAACCCAGACCATCTCCTTCTCCTACTTAACTTCCGAGGACCTTTGCTTGCTTATTACTATGTCCCAGGTGATAGCGCAGTGTAAAACACAAAACTTTAAATCGATCTCCTGTGTCCCATAAAACACCATTAAGGTTATAGATAATGGTTAAAATCTGTGATTCCCCACAAACTTCATCTGCAAGCAAGCTTTAACATCCACATATAAAACTATTTCATAATTTGCAAGGTTTTGGATGGAAGAAGTTTATAGAAATATTTTTCAAAAATTAGAAAGAAGGTGCAATAAGATCATTTACACATTAGCGCCCCAGCTCCGCATGCGTAAAGCAAAATGCAATCAGCCGTGTATATAAAAGATTCAACATCCTGAAATTGGGATGAGGATGCTGACCCAGCATAGCTGGAAGGTCGTGAAAAATGAGCACTGTGCTTCAAGAAGAGAAACATCAACACTCAGAATGCTGAGTGCATTTGCCTCTGCTGGGGACAAAGCATGTGAGCACAGCTGTGGGAGCTGGTGCTCGCCTTCCACCACATTGAGTCCTAAGGACCAATCCAGGGTGGACAAACTTGGTGGCAAGTGCTTCTACCCACTGAGCCATCTTGATGGCCCCTGATCTCCAAATTCTTATACCATTGTGTCCCATCACACCAGACCACATCTCTATTAACAGCCCTGTTAGTCCACAGGCTTATATTGGCTTTCCATTCACAGTAAGTAAAATCCTGAGACTTAACGGGTGCTATGTATGGGTCAGCCTCTGGCCAGATCACATTTCTCCTCTAACTAGCTCTGCCCATCTTCTGTATTTCCAACACTTTTCCTTCTGCTCAGCCCATCGCATGGTCACAGTGTTCCTCCAGAATCAGTCACATGTGTTCAGGAACCATATTCTTACCCCTGCTGTCTGCTGGACTTTTCCACTCGATGCCTCCATGACCCATTCCAATCTTCTTGAAGCCTTTCTTCAGTTGCATTTCCTGATCAAGTCTTTCCATGTCCACTCAGTTTTAAATGATAAATCACTGTACACCTCTCTTTCTCCCAAATATTTAAGACCACTTAGCACATTATATATATAATATATAATATATATATATATACATATATATATATGTATATATATATATCACACTGACACACACACACAGCAAAAAACTTCATGGGTACAAACATTCCACCGGTTGGCATCCCACTGTATTCTTGACACCAAAATAAATGACTGGCACGTGGGAAATCCTCGATGTAAGACTCTGACAGCTGGTTCCAGGGATTGATGGATAGAGTTAAAACTTGGCCCAGAGCCAGAGAATTCAAGTGCTGTAAATTGTCTGATAGTGTGTGACAGCCCTTGGGACACAGCTTGTGGCATGGGTGCCACCTATCATCATTACACAGCTACTCCCAGACTGACACTCAGTGAAACCCTGCACGACAGTCGGTGAGCAAAGGAATGGAGTGACAAGAAGACTTGTCAAGCAAACTACTGGGAGAGGAAGCGAGCAAGCTGATGTGCTTCTTTCACGAGTGAGATGTTCTTCCATGCACAGACATGGAAGCTTCCCTGTACCGTCACAGCCTGAACAGGGAAGGAGGAGAGGTGGACTGCTTGGACCAGACTGCACTGGACATCCTTGAAAAAGAGGACAGATTTCAAAAACTTCCTGGCACAAGCCAACATTTGCCATTAAGTCTGAATGGCTGGCATAGTTCCACTTCCATGCATCAGTGTAAATATAAAACATGAAGCTTCAATTATGACTTAATGACAGATATAAAAAGGAAGATATTAAGCATGGCCAAAAAATAAAGCAGTAAGAACCAAGAGTAGATATTTAAACTACCTAGTATTTGGCCCTGCTATCCAGGGGGGAAAAATAATAACATTCAGCCAGACCCAAACTTACATAAGCAGGTGTGTTCTTTCATGTTTAAGAAGCCAATAAAGGTTTGGATCCAGGCTCCATCCCATCACACCAGTACCTGAAATAGCCACGACATCTAGCACAAATAACCTGCCTGGACTTGAGACACGCATGCCAATACCAATTGACAAAAATAAATACCTGAGCCTCCAAATGCCTAGCTAATTTCCATTCTAGCTTAGAGCTTTCTAATCAAACGCACATCACTTGAAAAATGGCACAGTTCTCCATGCCTGCTTCCAGCCATCTCAGAAGCCCTGCTGACACGGAGATCAGGCTACCCAACCAGTTCTCCACACATCTAACCAACAGGGGCACGCTGCCACACTTTATTTAATTCTTTTGCTAAAGGAGTAGGATCAGTCCCAATACGTTCTAAAGACAAGTCATGTTTAAATGGTATTAGCTTCACATGGAATGGTTTGTTTTGCTGTTCCTGGTGTTGCTGTTCTTTTAAGTAGCAAGAGTTCTTAGCTGTGTTTTAGAGTGGACTATAATTTTAATGCTTTCTTTCAGGATTCTTGGTTTCCGCAGGGAAGTCTAAGATGGTGACAGGTCCTCTCAATCAGCTCTGTGTGTGCTGTACTCCATGTGGGGAGTCCTCCCTGGTTACAAATGGCACCCTGATGGAGAGTTATTTGGTACCATTCAAAACCATTAAGCCTATTAACTGTGACTTAGACCAAGTCTACTAAACAACTGCCACCTCAACAGGAAATGAAGTAACCTGGCTTTCAAAGTTATTTAGGCAAATACTCAAAGTCAGTGATGCCTCACAAGAGGACTCTCGTGGCATCTTCCTGGCCAGTTTAACCCAGAGGCTTAGGCATCACACTTAAGGCATTTTAGTTGGATGAAGTGACCAGGTAAGAGTCTCCCTGGCCATCTCATACATGAGAGCAGCCAGTGCACAACAAATACTTAGGAACCCAACATGGAATCTATCCTGCTTCATGAATCTTAGGTCAAGTATGGGTATCCTGCACCATCAGCAGTCACATGCAAAAGGGGTTTTGCAGGAAACATGGGGTGCTGTGTGCATATGTATCTATTTTTGAAACATTTAAGTAACATGTTTGCCTCAAACTGTGGACACTTCCAAGCATTTGTTAATGCTGACCTCATACTTAGAACATTCCATTTCTGAAAACGAAATTATTCTCATTTTTGGTTAAGTTCTCTCAAATAGTACCCTCCAAGAAGCCACTTTTAATTTAATCCACTTCCAATCCACTTGGGCTTTCTACAATTAGTTATTGCGTACATTCAACCCTCTGGGACCTGGTTTGACCTGCCATAGACTATGACCTTATTTTTCTATTTCTTGCTAGTATCATTTCTTGCTCTAGAGCCATCACACATGAAAGGATTTGAAGGCAGGAACAGTCATCTCTCCAGTGTGCACAGTATGCTTTGGGAACACTGGACTCAAAGGATCTCCATCTTGGATGCGACTTCTCTGAGAGTCGCCAACGAGTCTCATAGCTTCAAGGCCAAAGCCACTCAAAAAATTAGCTTCGGGTGTAAACAGAATGAAATCATTCCAAGATATTAACCTAACCACTGGATGTGTTTATTCTTCTGCTTAGAAAACCTAGCCAACCCTAAGGAATGACATTGTTCCCCAGCTAGGTGACTCTGAATAATGAGATAATTTCCTTCAAAGGTGATGAGATCTTCAGGATTCTCTGGAATGTGCTTCTACATGGTAGGGCATTACCTGACCCCTTAAGGTTAAAACTATGCCAGAACGTTTCATAATTTCATGCAATATGCCATATATAGTATTATGTATATTATTAAAACACCATAATCTTTTCATAATAAATGTTATTGTGACAGAAGATAATATATTTACACACACATATATATATGTGTGTGTGTGTGTATATATATATATATATATATATATATATATATATATATATCACAAATGAAAGTACACAGTTAAGTTTTAGTTCCAAACTAGGTTTCCAGATTTAGCAAATAAAAATATAGGCCATCTATCCATTTAAATTTAAATAAGCAATTTTAAAATCTAAGTATGTTATAATACATGTCACATAAATCAACTGAAAAAAATTCTGTTAAAAAATTAAAACATAATTAGATATCCACTATGTAGAACAGCAAACATATCCCTCACCCAGAAATTCTACTATTAAGTTTCAAGTTAAAAAAAAAAAAAAAAGCCAGGCATGGCAGAACATACTATAATCCCATGTACTCAAGAGGTGGAGGCAAAAGTTGTCTAAAGTTCAAGGCCAGACTGGTCCACATACTTAGTTCCAGTCTAGCGAGGGCTATATAACAAGATCCTAACATACACACACACACACATACACACACACACACACACACACACACACACACACACACCAAAGAAAAGCACATAGCAGCAAGTGTATTTCATAAAACACTAATTTTCAGATAAAACAAAATACTAGTCAGACAGCATTCATTACAGGATGTTCGAGAAAGCCCAACACAATGAGGTTAAAGAAGATGGCTGAGTAAGGAATACTGAGAATGAATTAAGTGCCAGGTATTGTGTTAAACCCTTATGCATATAATCCCATGTACTATATTATCATCTTCATTGTTATCATTCTACAGATAAGACAGTTAAGAGAACACACTGCTCATTGTCACACAGCAGTAGAGCAGGCATACAAACCCAGGCAAGTTGAACAATAGAGCTTACGTGCTTAACCACCACCTCATTTGACAAGTGAAGGAACAGAGGGCTCTAATCATCCCCCTAGACTCACCCAGCTACTTACCAATGCAGCTGAGATTCAAACCTCAAATAAGCTGACTCCACAGCTCTTACAGCAACAGGCTTCTGCCTTTACCAATCATGTGAATTGGGAGAGGCAGACTCCCTGGACAAATCTGCAACATCTCATTGCAGTGATGCTTTATCTTGCTAAGAATCCATATCATTCAGTCAGCTGGATCTGAACTCTGTATTATAGACAATGTTGGCCTGGATGGGGACCTTGGGAGATTTTTATTTGGTGGAGAAACTGATTGCCATTTCTGTACCAAAACATCTCTTTACAGTATATCACTTCTCTGATTTCTGTCAGTCTTACTGCCTCAATGTAAGTGCCAAGCACTGGCAACAACAAGGAACACAGGCAGGAAAGCAGCCACCAAAGCTGCCTTCAAGGTCCACAAGATCTGAGACTTTCTTCTTAGACTGCAGACAAAAATGCCAGGGCCATTTCACACAAAGTATGGGGAAATGTCTAGAACTTTTCCTGGAACAGATTTATCTCTGGAGTCACCAAATGCTCTATTGTGGGCCACTGTGCAGGCACATAAGCATATGCGATACAAGGCATAGACCTTATCTGCTTACCTAACATCACCCTTCCAACTCTTGTCATAGAAGCAAGCCACCAGCCTATAAATTATCTAAAGGAAAGAAATGAGTGCGGGACAAGACGTACTAGTAGAATGTTGATCATTGACCCTGTCCAGAGCTCAACAACTGTTCTCCTCTTGGAACAGAGGCTTCCAGAGAGCAGAAACCATGTCTGCTTTACTCACAGGCTATTCCCAATGCTGGGTACAGAAGAGGCTCCTGACTATGTGATGAAGGACTCAGTAGACGAAAGGATGAGTGGTCGCTTAACTATTACCAATAAGCAGTACGCCATCCTCACTTCTGGCCTCACTGCCTTCAAACTGAAATGGAGGATTTCACCCTCTTGCAATCATCACCCATCTTCATGGAGGCACACCACATATATCTTGTCATTTCTCACAAAGAAGATTCATCTAGAAGACTGGTCCTCAGCCTGTGGGTCACAACCCCTTTGGAGGTCAAGGGACCCTTTCACAGGGGTCACATATCAGATATCCTGCATATCAGATATTTACATTACAATTCATAACAGTAGCAAAATTACAGTAGTGAAGTAGCAATGAAACAACTTTATGGTTGGGGGTTACCAGAACATGAGGAACTGTATTCAAAGGTCACAACATTAGGATGGTTGAGAACAGCTGGACCCTCCAAGTGGAAAGTCCAGCATTGTCCCTTTTCCTACCCAGCTCCAGCCACGCTCAGCGAAGCTTGAGTCACGCTGCGGGGCTTCCACCCAGAATGATTTTCTCTCATTTCATGGGCCTTCATTTCATTTACCCTCTCAGTGATAAAGTCAGGCTCACTCCTGCTAGGGGACTTTTCTTCACATGCCATGGTCCCCCAGAAGAGCAGGCCTTTCCATCTTTTATACCCAAAGCAACAATTACAGGTTTCAAATCATCATATTTATGCCATAGTGAGTTGCAGGAAGACAGATCCAGTATCTTCAGGGCAGACATATTAGCCTAGGCCTGGACAGTCCAGAATGCAGCAGCTGTCAATGATCACATGTTCCATGCACAGAAGAGATTCAAAGGAAAAGGGCGAGACTGGGGATCTCATCACCTCTTGGTATCTTCCTCCTCTAGAGAAATACTGACTGTGCCTACTGACTAAGCTGTACATATACATGCTGACAGTTCAAGTCAATCCAAAGGAGAGGCCAATGGTGTATACTGCTGCCCTCGCTGTTGACTAAGTCAAAGCCTGCTGACCCACAAGTGTCACAAAAAGCTGTTGACTTGTTACAAACAAAGAAAGCCTCAAAGTCAAAGATCCAGCATAAGAAACCTTAGAAAGAAGGCTTCTGAGAGAGCGCCTGGCTTCATTTCCCCAAGAAGTGGAGTGGCAGAAGCTGGAAGCCACAGAGGACCCCAGGCAGGTGAGAAAGAGGTTCTCATTTCCTATCAAAGAGCAGCATGTGCCTTGCCCAGTCATTCCATCCCTGATCTATCCCTTCCCTTTTACTGTACAAAAGAGACTGACTCCTCATAGACACTAACCCAGGGTCCCACAATTAGTTATGAAACAGCTGATCCTACAACCAGGCTTCCCAATGCATGCATGCATTCAACATTCACTCAGGAGTTACTAGGTATACCATGGTGCTATTTGTGGGGATAAAATAAACCATGCATGATCACCAATATAGTGAGATGAACAGTTCACTGGATGCTAATCTATAGCTCCTCTTATGACATCCAAAATCTCAATTTGAACATCATTGCCACTATCAGAGGGAATGCTCCCTAACTATATACAGATCTCAAAGCAAAAAGACATCTGGAGGCTCAACGAAGATACTTCATCCTAAGAATCTTGAATTGATGCTTAATAGTTCTTAAAATAATCAACTACTATTTCATACTCCTAAGCTAAATCTCTTTATCTTAAAACTAAACTAAAGCGATTCAGTGAAAGCTAACAGAAAAGCTCCCGTCACCAGCTCATAGCAAACACTCAAGGAGCACACATGACTTCCATCTGCAAGTCTGCTGTTGAACCTTGCTTACCACCCCACCCCTCTAAAAAGAAAGAGTGAAATGGATTAGTGAGAAAATGAACTATGAAAGGGAATACTCTAAAATCTGAAGATGTCTTAAACAAGAGGGAAAAAAATCAAAGGAAGCCAATGTCTCAAGTTATAAATATTTACATATCTGTAATTTTCACTTTAGAGTTTCTATTTTGATTCTGTGGAGTAAACATGGTATTTCAAATGCACATTGGTTTGCGTAATTCCCAAGCACCAAGGAACACTTATTTCCGTAAAGTTAAAAAAAAAAAAAGGCATATTCCAGTCTTACTTTAAATGGGACACCAGAAAACAAAACTAATTCTGTAGACAAACAAGTCTTAGCTAAAAGTCATTGAAATAATCCAAATAGTTTCCATTCCAGAGAAAATAGTAAGTCAGCAGTTTGCAAATGGATGCTTTTTCTAAATACACGAAATAAGCAAAAACCTCAACACAGGAAAGTGCGAATGCTGAACCCTTCTATTTCTGCTTCCATGGGGCTCAGTTCAATCAATAGAGCCAAACAGGGCATGGCCATCCTGGATGCTCACTCCAGGTGGCAGCCACACAGCCCTCTCCAAAGCCTGGGGAATTCCCAGGACAGGTTCTTGGAGCCATCGCTCAAGCCACCAAACAAGAGGTAATGAGAGCCTAAAGCCAGCTACTAGAGATGGGAGTGGAGACAGAAGAACAAATGTGTGCTGGTGGTAAACGAAATGAGAGAGTGAGGGTGTCAGAAGAGAGCACACCTCAAGGAGCAAAGGCTCAGAAAACATCAGTAAACAAATTAGAACTTCCACCTCATACCAAAAACAGTCTGGAGCTGGCAAAAGACATTGAGCAAAAACACTCTATATAAGGAAACTTACTTAAGGGAAGTTGTCTGAAACGCTTCACCCAGGAGAAAAGACGGGTCCAATGGCCCAGCCTGTTAGATCCTGAGTGAGGAGCCAGGCTGGGGTTATTGAAGGTCATGCCAGAGCTCCATCCTAGGGGCTACATTATCTCTGGAGTAGCAGAGAAAGAAACTTGAAAGTTGCCTTTTGAACTCTTAGACAGAATTTGCTTCCAAGGCCCTAACCTCCCCAAGGACTTAGAAGGACAATAATTAGTCCAGAAAGAAGCAAAATGAGGAAGTGGTATACTTTTACGATTTCTGTTAATTCCTAGCAGCTGTAATTTAAGAAATCTGAGTGACATCAGCATTTCTGTCTGAGCCAGCAAAGATGACAGCAGTGTAAGTGCAGAGTCATCTCTGGGGGTTGTGGGGAGAGGAACCAGGGGGCAACTGGGGAGCGTATCGGAAAACGTGGAAAATTAATTCACTTTGCAGTGAATCACTTCCCCAGCTTCCAACACCAGCAGTGCCAAAAATAACATGAGACAAAGTGGGAAAGGAAGCATAAGCACTCCAGACCTGATCAAATGAGCCCTAGAAACTTCAAAGAGTGGTCACTGAAGCAAGTGAACTCAACGTTTCTGAACAAACATAAGCGATCCAGTCACTTCTGAGCAGCAAGAGAAAAAATAATAATATTAAATAATGATGTCCTCACACACACACACACACACACATACACTGGCAAGTAGAAGTGGTAACTAGGATGCACTCCCTGGTCACCATATGTGTTATTATGCTCTGGTTAACATCTGGATATTACCTTCTGGAAGAGAGGCATTGAGTCAATTCCATGGTCTCTTTTCTCTTCACCCGTAGAGGAATCAGCTGGTGGGAAAATCACTTACATGTTTTCAAGTTGTCTTCATTTTAGGTTCAAGAACAGACTGGAAATAGGTCTGAGATCCCAAGGTAAAGGCTTATTTGATTCTTACTCAGGCCAGAATCAGAAGGAAAAAAAACCACAAAAGCCAAAAACCAAAAAACAAAAAACAAAAAAAAAACCCACAACCATGCTAAATACGAACAACCAAACAACTTATGGAAGAAAGACGAAAACACTCACCAGGGCCACCCTGGCCCTTTGGCTGAACATAGAGTCCACACAAGCGGCTCAGAAAGAAGGTGATTATGGAGAGCTCATTGCAATCCTCCAGCAGAAGGCTTACATGTGCCTTCTCTCAACACTGAGAAGGCTAAATTAGAGATAGAGTGATAATTAATAGGAGCCTTGGCAGCAGAAGCCAGCTTCTTTAGTAAACCTGTAATTGCTGCCTGCTTAAAATGACAGGGAACCCAGCCAGGAAGGAGGGAGGGGCTAACGATGGTAATCTTAAAAGGTAAAAAGATACTTCACATCAACAGGTTCCTGGGCTCCCATTCAAAAGTGTGGCCTCATCTATAGATTCAGGGAATGGGGAGGACAAATCCATGTGGCACGCGTTATCCAGGAGGACAAGAGATCATTCATACTTGCAAGGCTAAGGCGCAAAGGTGAGAGGCAAGAAGAGATCTCCCCTCCACAAATCCTCCAGTCCCAAAAATATCATCAGTTGCCTATTAGGTCATGGAAACAGTGATCAATATGTACAAGATGCCACACTACAAAAGAAAAAGATTCAAAGAAGTGAAATGCTTCCACTCAGATGTGCTTTGAAAACACCTAGTGCCGAGCTACGAGCTACATTAACAGCAGCCACAGACGCTACTGAGACATAAAAACAACCCCCCTTGTTTGCAAACTCTCTAGGAAGGAAAGGGTACAGAGTTCTGAGGTTTCCTAACAAAACAACTGAAGATCTCTGGCAAGGAAAAAAGAGGAGTAGCCCACGATCTCATTTAAACCTCCAAATCCACGCACAAGGCAGCCCACCATCCTAACAAAGCAATCACCAAAACCACTAATCTAGACAGTATTTCCAAGAGGTCCGTGGCTGTGATACACTCCCCAGAAAGGACCAAAGCAATGTACCTCAACCATCTTCAGATGCCCAGAGACACCGCGAGACAAGTAGTCAACCTTCTGCCATGGAGAGATGTCTGTGGAGATAAACCAGGGCAACAGGAACATAGTTTCATAGTGAGTAATGCTGCCCAAAACTCTTCATAAAACCAACTTGATAGGTGCAGGCGTTTTTTTCATTCAGCTCTGGCTTTCCACAGTGCTGTGGAGAACTCGCTGATGGCTCTCCAATACCGACTGATCACTATTACAAGGCTAAGGGCCTTTAATGAGACTTAAGACACAGCCCAAGAGTCCCTATTGATAACGTCTCCCAGAAGGCTTTAACATTTCCCGTGGGAGTTAGAGATACGTGACAGATAAGGATTCGGGAGCAAGAGCTCTGGAAACTTGGACGGTTGGTGCTTTCCTTCACGTGTGACAATAAAGTCCCTTTGAACTGTCCATCTCTCTCCTCTCCCACTTTGCAGAGTAGGAAGCCTTGTGCATCTGAGCTATGGATCCTAACTTGCTTGGGGAAACACACTAAGTACATGGCTCCCCATTAAAGCCATCAACCGGGCGGTTTACAGCTTCTTCCTCTCTGTTAGATCATTACAACCTTTTATTGAAAATATTTAACTCAATGCTTTGCAATGACTAATGCGCTTAACACCCACATGTCAAGGCAGAAGTTAGGCTCATTACACAATATTATGATGTTTCAAGAACTCTGGCATGTCAAAGATAAACAGTCCAAAAGGGAACACACTGGCTACAACTTTATGAAGGCACACAAGAAAAGCAATGAACAAGTTTGGTGGGGGTGTGGAAGGGAGAGAAATCAGTGAAAAACACCAAGCTGTTAGGGAGTACATGTCCAGTGGTGAACAAGATTCTGGGGTGTGTCTATAAGGCTGCTGAAGGCATCGGGAAGCAAGACCCAAAGAACAGCTTTGATAAGTAATGGGGGAAACCAACAACTTACCCATAATGCCCTTGAGAGTGATTAAGGAGCCAACATCCTATCTTCTGCTACCTTTCTGGGAGCAATCACACCCTATCTCCCCTTCCTTCTTCAGAAGCAGCTTGGAAAACAAAGGACGTTTTATCCTGGAATGCTGTGAGCACCTTTAATACATAGATCTATTTACCTTGGATTCAGATGTTCAGCCACACCCCGAGTCCTCGGTCTTTACTTCATCAGAAACCTAGTCTTCTTTCCATTCCAAAAACAATGAGTTGTCACCCCTGATCACACCTGCCACTCCCTCTGAACCACAACATCTCCAGCACTCGCTCCAAAGCGTGATGGAGAAAGAGGTGAGCACCCACGTTGGGACAGTCCTAGGTTTGAATCTGGATGTCATCTTTAAGTGCCCTAACATAGCTAAGGAAAAAAGAAGAAGAAGAAGAAGAAGAAGAAGAAGAAGAAGAAGAAGAAGAAGAAGAAGAAGAAGAAGAAGAAGAAGAAGAAGAAGAAGAAGAAGAAGAAGAAGAAGAAGAAGAAAAGAAGAAGAAGAAGAAGATAGGCAAGCCTCCATTTCTTCTTCTATAAAATGGGAGCTTGCCAATCTCGTGGCACAATTATACTATACAAAGTGTCTTAAACATCTCACACCATACCTGCTGGGTAGCAGATGGCTTGATGCATTTAAAATTCACCCAGATGCAAATTATGTGTTCCTGATAGTTCAATTTCTAACACAAAGTAGTGTAAGAGAAAATAACACAGGTAATCTTCTTCACTCCAGAACTAAGGTGTACACACACACACACACACACACACACACACACACACACACACATACTTTGAATAGTATTATAGTACCCAAACATACAAGAAAAGACAAGTCAAACTACAACCCAAGACTCCAGCCACAAAAAGGGCTGGCTTTAAGAACACCAGACAAGGCTGCTGTTGGTGGGCTTTTGTGTTTTCTTGTTGTTAGTAAATTGTGCAGCTGAAACCAATTCCTCTCTGCCTTCTACTAGAAGAATCCCCAGCACCTCTAACAAGTACTCAGCTAACGTTTACAACAATGACAGCTGATAACTAGAATATGCTCAAGGAAATCAAAATCCCCACCTGCAAGCTCCTGAGCGAGCTGGGCCTGGATACTTCAGCTCTATCTTCACCAGCGTTTAGAAGGCTCCACCTGTTTCCTCCTGAACTCTTCAGTAAAGAACTCAGAGCTTCTCTGCCTCCCCTGACACCCAGGACTTGACTCTCATAGCCCAACTTCCTAAACAAAGAACAAAGGGTCAAAGGTACCATATCTGAACAGAGAAGCCCAGAGAAGAGTCACAATTTGGCAGTGACGATAATGTTTAGAGCAGTCAAACGGACAAAGTGGGAAACTGAGTTCCTTCATCTGAGCTGCAAGAAGAGCATTTTTAGCAAAGTCAATTTTCATTATTCATGGGTTCCCCATTTTCAAATTCAGTCGGTAATTAAAATCTATAATGACAAATATCAACATCATCCGCTTTCTTGTAGTTATAGATATGAGTAGAATAGCAAAAGATCCAAGCAGCCCAATGTACCCATTCCCCACTGAGGTCATATGATTAAGACCTGCTTAGCTCTTTCTGTGTTCATAGGCCACTGCAGATAAGCATCCTTTCACAGCCTGTCAGTGCGTTTGTGCTTTTGTGATGGCGACCCCACTACTTAAACAGCTCCAGGCAAGGTGCTGAGGCTGAGCCACTGCCTTTCTCATTCATAAGTCAATAATATCCATAAACTATGGTGCCTTTAAACAGAAACACATAAAAACAGAGCTATGCCTTGATTAGTTAACAAAAAATTTGGGACCAGATGCTCTCAGGAAACTACCTCATTATTGTCCCAGGAATGATTCCCAGGAATATTCACAAATTTGATGTTTTTAGTGATTTTACAGAACATGACCACCAAACTAAGGAGTGTTGGTTATAGTTTACTGCCTCTCTTAGCACCAACAGCAACAGCAATTCTGTCTACTCATTTACTGTACTGAGGACTGAAAGCACTTTCACTGCTGGCCCAAGAAGGAAATTCTATTGTTACTCTTTATTATACAGGAGAGAAATTTAGGCTCAGAAATATCTAACAAGGAGGATAGCTAATAAAGGTAAAGTCTGAAGCCATTTCCTCCCATTTCCCAGAAGAGCCCTTTGAACACACCAAAAAGGTGTTATCCAATCGTTGTTCAAGGTTTTCTTGTAGTTTTAGTTTTGGAAACAAGATTCTTGCGTATTCCAGGTTATACGTTGACCTTCAGATCCTCCAGCCTCCACCTCTGAAGAACTGGGATTAAAGATGTATGCTGCACAGCTGGTTTTAGCTGGTGCTGGGGCTAGAACCCAGTGTTGTGTATGATACATGCTAAGCATACACTCTAGCAACTAAACTACATCCCCAAAACATTTTGGTTATGTTTTTATTTTAAAAAGATCTGGTGACCACTCAGTGTCCTAAGCACTTGACATGCCCAAAAGTCTAACAAATTCTCTGTTCTCCTGGGGGCTCAGTGACAGACAGACAGAAAGACAGACAGAGACAGACAGAGAGACAGAGAGAGAGACAGAAAGACAGGCAGAGAGACAGAGAGAGGAAAAGAAGAGAAGAGAAAAGAAAATGTTACCACTGGCCTATTTATAAATACAAGGAGCTTAATTAATTTTAAAATAAGGCTTTCATGTAGAGTGGCTTGCCCTTAGTACAAGAAAGATGCCCTCAGTAAATACCATTTGAAGTGATTTTATTTCTAGAGTAGATGGTATAACCACCAAGCAGGCTCATTTCTTCTACAAAGACCTCCTCCAATCCTTGATTGAATCATCAGCCAGCAAGCCACTCATCCATTGGCCAAGTACACCAGTTTTCACCCAGGCTTGCTCATCATTTCCTTATGCACAGTGAGTTCAATAATTGGGAAATATACCCTCACCTAGAAGAGCAAAGTAAATATACCAAGGATGCTACAAATAACTCCAAAGGCAAGACTCAGAAAAATCAGAGCAGGAGGCATATCTCTTAACATCCACCCAGCTAGATGCCAAGTAAAGAAAGAAATCTACCCTGACAATTTCCAGAACAACTTGCCCATCACTTCTGCCTGTTCCTCCCTTCTAACTGTATCCCTAACCCTCCATGTAGTCACCCACTCGTCTCCAGGTTCAGGTCCAGGTTCAGAAAACCATCAGACACGATGGATGGAAACAGCCTTCCTCAGGCTCCAACCTCTCCTGTGCCAAGGACTTCTCCAAGCTCATTGACTCTAACCACAAAGAACCTGCCTTTGGCTCTGTGCATCTTTGCTCCCACAACATGAAAACAAAAAAACAAAAACCTTACATTGCTTATATCCTTATAATACTCAGGATTGAGATGTTTCCCTAAGAAACAAAATTGCACTAGCTGAAATGCCACAGCAAGGCTGCAACTACCCTGAAAAAAGCACTGGATTTAAGGATGCAGAGCAGGATTCTGATAGAAACTCTGTGTGTGTGTGTGTGTGTGTGTGTGTGTTTGATAAATCTATCCCTGCTCCTACGTAATAACAGGTAGTTGAGGGAAGAGATGTGAAAGACTCTCCAATTCATTCAGGACTAGGATGGGCTCAAAATCCTGCTGCGCACACCCATACAC
The DNA here is from genome assembly GCF_978045245.1 of Mus caroli. Classification (NCBI taxonomy): domain Eukaryota; kingdom Metazoa; phylum Chordata; class Mammalia; order Rodentia; family Muridae; genus Mus; species Mus caroli. The sequence goes on from NW_028227262.1 coordinate 50,843,663, forward strand.
ATCTGAAGAGTATCCATACAGTCTGTGTGTTTAAACCATAGAAGATCCCGTTGTGACTTAGGTACTCATCGACAGCTCCTGCCGATGAACATTTCTATGATTTTTCCATTTCTTCCGTTTTCATGCAATTTTCACTGTATGACCCTCAATTTTCATTGCTAAGACATCAGTGGAAGCACAGATAGCCCAGACTGCTGTAGTGGGCAAGGATGGCCAATAGCTGACACAAGGTAACAGCAGCGGTTATATCTGCCTTACAACCCAGTCTTCTGTTCTGTTTTTGCTTGATTTGCTTTGGTTTTCTGAAATAGGGTCTTGCTATGTTGCCCACATGAGCTAGAATTCAAGATTTTCCTGCCTCAACCTCCAGAGTTCTGGATCACGGATGTGCATCGCTGTGCCTGAATCTGTTGTAATCCCTCTCTGGTTGTCATGTTATGATTTCACAGAATCAAGGAGATGAGCATCCTGGTACCTAGGAACATGGCTGGCCACTACCTGATGAAGGCCTTTACATATACCTAGGATGCAACGAAACTGTTCCCCTAAGAAAGACAGTTACTACCCAGGTTAACTCCTTTCTATTTTCTAAATACTAGTTATCTACCACTTTCAGAAAGAGCAATTTTGATGGCCAAGAAATGCAAGCACACTGGCATAGGACACAGACATTTTAAACTCAGTTTCTAATCTCCTAAAGCATGTAGGAAGATAAAAAAGATCCTGATGTTTGGTATGAGGTCTTCTGACTGACATTGGATAAATATGACTACTATGTAAAAAGATGACGCTGTTAACATGTATGACCAGAGAGCAGAAAGACAACATGGACAAGACTGGATAGGGACAGTTAGCAATCGCAGGAGCCTGTGCAGACAACAGCAGTGCACTGAGCGTCCATGATATTGCACAACTCCAATTAGTGCCTCTTCTTGTGCGTTCTCCACCCAGTCATGCTCTGTAATTATGATGAAAGGAAACATGTTGATAAAGACAAAGACTGCACTGGCGACAAAGGGTAACAACGCCTTGTATGTAAATAGCTCGTGCCAGCCTTAAATATCTCCCTCTGAGGCATCCCACCATTCCCCACTATTTGACCTGGCTCAACTCTCAATGCTGATTATACAACGTGGAGATTGTATGGGGGCCTTGTCTATGGACTTATTATGGACTTGGTTATTCTCTCCTTGTTGTGGTGTCAAACTGAAAATTCATTTCAAATTAAAAACCTAATTGATGATATGTGTGAAGGGAACCAGGAGGGACTAACAGCCAGGATTTGGCAGACCACTACACTCATATGTTTCTTCACATTTCTATATGTGTATGTGAGAAGGTTCATGGGTATACAGATACATATGTGGGGGGAATATGTGTACAAGTGCATGTGGAGGCCAGACTGTGGTTCCTCGGGTGCCATCCACTTATTCTAGGGTGGAGTGGGGGGCCTCATTGGCCTGCAGCTTACTAAGCAGACTGAGCCCTCTAGCACGCAAAACCCTGGATCCACCTATCTCTATCTCCTAAGGCTTGGTTACAAACACACACCACCACACCCTACTATTTTACATGGGTCCTGGGGACCAAACTCAGATCCTCACACTTAAGCGGGCAAGCATGTACTGGCTGAACTATGTCCCCAGACCCTACAAATCTGTGAATTCACACATTTACCCTAAAGCTTCATGCTGTGTTGTTACCAACTCCTTAGCTCCTCTCAGTCCTGCACTGAAGCTGGTGCTCCCCACCCCCACCCCTGTCATACCATGCTCAGGGTGCTCAGATAATGGGTGGAAAAAAGTGAGATTTAAGTTCAAGTCTACCTTCTCCTAAATTTAGACTTCCTGAAGTGGTGGTGAAAACTCTTCACCATTTTATGGTCAGGGCAGATGAGGGTTCTTTCTCTGGAGAAGTTCATTGGGCAACAACAGCAAAAACACATAATCCAAAACATTTGGGTCTAAGTAGATTAAACCCAGGCACAAGTTGCATTTCTGGTAAATCCTGAGTCTGGAACTTTCTTAGGAACTTAATTTGTCTGACCCAACACTGGCCCTGTCCTTCCTTCTTGACAGTCCCACCCCCACCCACCCACCCCAATCAGAGGAATGAGAAGTGTGCTGAGGCTTAGAACAAAGAGGAAGCAAGCGTCTGCTATGTCAGGGCTGCCTTGTGTGCCATAAAAAGGACACTGGCTGAGCCCAGTCATTCCACCTCTCTGTTTTGGAAACTCCCACACTCTACAAACTGTCTGGAATTCATTAGAGATGGGAAAACAGGCCGAAAGTCGTATTTCACGTTTTATTCAGCAGAAGTTTTGTGGAAAACAATTCGGTCATGTGGACGTGCCCCAAACCACCATCACCCTGTTTCTCAACTCAATCTCTCAGTCAAGTGACTTCGGACTGCTTCCAGTTCCACCCTCGCAGAGCTGAGAAGAAACTACCCTCACTTTGAGATTTGAGCCAGTCCTTAGGGGAGTAAAGATAGGTGAACTTCAAGTCACTCAGATAGTCATCCTCTTGGGTAGACCTGTCATCCATACCCCTGGACTTTTGTGCCATGTCACCAACAGTTTTCTTTTCTACTTAAACATGATGAATATGAATGTTCTATCACCTGACAGGGGCCAACTCCGTCATTATACATTATTTATAACCAAAATCTTTGCAAGTTTTCTATTTCAAGTTCATTTAGATAGGTTACCCTCTAGCACCTATTCATGGTTTTCCAAGTGTGGCCTCTACCCCAAGCCCTCGCCCGAGCAACAATTACAAACTTGTTTAGAAATGTGACTTCGCCAACCCTATCCTGGGCTACTAGATCAGAAAGTGGGGTGGTGCATCCGAGGTGCCCCTCCCCAAGTGTGGTATACTTCAGTGATGCACACTGATTATAAATCACTGTTCAAGTACATTCCCATAAACTCCATACCTCTATGTTAAATTATTCTTGGATTGCTGTTTCAGAGTGAACAATTCCCTGACACAGAATGCCTTCAGTAAAAATTATGGAGTGTTGATGTATTTTCAGATCCAAGAAAATCAATGATCATTGATTTAAAAAAAAAATCACCTGTTTGTTTGCTTGAGGAAGGAGGTTAATTCTCTCTAGAAAGTTCTCTACCAGAGGTACATGAGTGATAGCGGCAGTACCCAAGGAAATCTTGGGGTCCACTTAGGTTTCACTAGTCAGCACATCCCTAAGGACATGGCATTGATCATGAAGTTCAACTCTAAGGGCTGACCATGTGAGAGAGACTAAATGTGTGAAAAGAGATTGTCCAGTAGAAGAAAAGTGTCAGGGAAGGGATGCTGGCTACCAGGGAAAACTAACTGGACTGATGTCAGGTGTAGGGGATCAAGAGAGACAGACAAAGAGGGGTTTTCAAAGTCAATGAAGCTCCATAGATTATCACTGAACCCCTCCTTGCCACGCCCCCACACCAAAAAAATCACTAGTCATCATTGTCACTCAAGCTTCTGTTAAATTGTGTATTTCAGTGACTTTGCTGTGATGACCGAGCAAACCCAATCAGCCATCTCTCATTCACTTCCAACTCAACAGAAGCAGAGCTTCTACCTGTAATCTGCATCACTGGGGCTGCATTCCAAGCTCCTGTCATTCGCCACTTGCTCACCCAGCAGCATTCACCTAGGCAAAACATTATTAGTGGGATGACAAGGGGAAATTACCATGCTAGGATGAATGATGCAAGGTGTGGTTCCAAAAAGTCTGCAGTCTGACTGTCCGGGACACTGCCGTCAGTGGCCAACCTCTCAAATTACTCTCCACGTGTCCTTCCTCACAGCAAATGGGCAGACATGCCTGTCACAAGGAACGGCACCAGCTGCTCATGGCTGTTGGGCTTGCTTCACCTAGGCTATTGTAAGTGCTTACTTTAAAAACAGACTTTTCAAGAGTGCACTGCTGAAGTCACCCTATTCCTTTGCAAGTTAAAGACTCTTAACTGGTCATACTACCAGTTAAGTCATTCATTCAGTCATTCTAAGCCACATGCATAATGGATTGGTTGGTTGCAAAGGGTTCTACTGAGCAATGTACTAAATGTGTACAGTGCCAATCTGCAGGCTCAGAAACAACAGGGGAAAGCTGGTACTGGCGTAATTCACTTCACTTCTGCTGGAAAGCTGAGAGATAAAGGTAGCTGAGACTTGACCATGGACATAACCAGGAGTGGCTTTACTAACTTAACTGTAGAGTGCTGTCTCTGCTAGTTTGGGAGAGACCTTGTTGATACCTAAAGAACAATAGGGGTCAAATGTCACCTAGGTCTTCTGTCAGACTTTACCTGGATGGTTTAGGTGCCTGAGTTAAATAAGGAGGTCATGTTTGTGGTTCCCATGTCAACAGTGAGTCTAACTGATATTTTGTAAGCTCATAGATCACCCCAGCCATTACACCAAATCGATCTTCTCTGCTTTATAGCTTCTTGCAGACAAGCCACACTTTTCCTGATGAAAGTATCCAGTCTGCAAATATAAGCTGTGCGTGTTTCCAATAGGGCAGGAAACCACTTTTTCCAGTGCTGTCCTGGATCAGATGGAAAGTGAGGGAATGTGTGTGGATGATTCAGCAAGTGACTCACGTTGGGGAAGGGGCAGGGTAGGGGAAGGCAAAGCCCACACACGTCTTCCTGAAATTGCTCAATGAGCCACAGCTCCTTATAGACGAACCAGAGTCCATCGGGTGCCTTCCCCTAGACCTGAACTCACTGATTTAGATTGAAAACGTTCGCTTTCTCATGATGCAGCATCTTTCCTTTTAAAAGTTGCCATTCCGTGTGTGTGTGTGTGTGTGTGTGTGTGTGTGTGTGTGTGTGTGTGAATAAAAGGACACAGCTATCGAAGTCCAAATGATTTTTGAAAAATACTATTTTTCAAGAGGTCACGTTCAAAGCTACTGTTCATCAGGAGAGAGCTGGGAGGAGCGTGGGAAGTCAGCTTCTTTTCACTTCTGCACCATCACCAATGCTTCATGGTCTGGAGACAGGATCCCTTGCTGAGACTCACAGCTGGGAGTCAGGAGGATGGGCTGGTTTTGGGAAATTTGCTGTTGAGTCCTCTTTTCCTCAGACCTTACCTTTACAACCAAAAATGTAACCCCTGGTCCAGCCAAAAGCCCATTCCTAGGCTAAGCAGGGTCAGATGTGACTTCAGTGCAGACACAAGGGGGACAACCACACCAAGCCAGACCCTTCTGAAGGAAATAAAAAAATAATGAAAAGCAAGACCCAACTCCACTCTTAGTCGGGGGCTAACTTTACAAAGACAAGCATGAAACTTGACTCATCCAATACTAAGAAAAAGCTCAAAACCAAGCTATAAATACTTACAACAAAGATCCATGCCCATTATTTCTCTGTTTTTACATCTTACCTTCAATCGGTCCTATGTAGGCATCCAGAGAGAATGCCAACCTGATGTTAGCTTTTTTTTTTTTAAACATTATGCCTTTTAGTTTTGTAGAAACATGGCAAAGTGGTTGTTTTACTCAAGAGAAAACTTGAAGTTCAGAGAGGTTGAGTAACTTGGTCAAAGTCACAGAGTGGTAGGTAGCCATCTTTATGTCAGGCATTCCTCATTCATTATGTCAGGTCTTACTTCAAAGGCACTTCTTTCATGGTGCCCTCCCTGCTGGTGGGACCCCACAAAGACTGCTTCTTTTTCAGCTACATTCTACCAGTAACACTCCGCTTAATTTTCACTGCAGGTATCAAAAATTGCCTTTTTCAATTCTTTGGCTCATTATTAACTTAGAGGTCCCTACCTCCAAGAGGGAAGGTGCAGTGGTAGTAAAAACCCTGGCTATCTAATTTACATTTCACTCCCTGCAGCCAGCAAGAACTCCAACATAGTAGAAATGCTTAATAAATAACTGATGTAAAGGGGAGAAGCGAATGGGGGCGGGGAGGGTGGATAAGAAGAAAAACAAACACAGCCAGGTCCTTTGGGCTCCAGAGCTATGTTTCTCCTGCTTAATGTGACTGAGTGACTGATGGGGCAGGGACTGAGGGGGCCACAAGAGGGCCCTCATGAAGTTAAGGTAAGACATTCAGCCCTATGACTCTTTTCTCACTAAGACTCCTTATTACCCTTCCCCCACAGCTCTGCTGTTCAGAGATGACCAACTTCCAGCCCTAATAGAAAATCACCAAGGCTACATCTGTTGTGCCTATGTGCCTGGACCACAGCACCTAGCACTTGAGAAGTACCCAGCAGTCATGAGGAAGGAAAGGAGGCTCATGGCTGGAATCTCAGGCCAAGGGTCTCATCTGAATACCACAGGGATAACCCTTTCATCCTCCACAGCATGCTTGACCCAACACAGAAGAAAACACTGGTCAAAGAAACAAGGGAGCCGTGTCTACGAAGCAACCTGGAGAAATGGGTTTACTGAGAAGAAGCCAAAGTGAGCCTTGGAAGATGCTGGTATCCAAAGCTATCATTCGTCCAAAGCAGGGAGGGGAAATTACAGTGGACAGTCCAGCCCTACAGTCTCAACAGAGGTGCAGACTTTGTGTCTTGGTGTAACTTTGCCCCTCCAGCCATACAGTATTGAGACACAGAAAACTTTCCAGATGAACCATAAACTTACTGTGTTCTACTGAAAGCTTGTGATTACCACAGGTATTGTCTCTGCCTTGCCTTCTTGATAATTTCCTCCAAATAATCCACACTTGGAGAGTGGTTAAACATGTTTTTATGATTTACTTCAATTAGACAAACCTAACAGTACAGCACATTTTATGCTTGCTACGCACATAAGCACACACACACAAAAACAAATGAGACTCTTTCTTGTTGCCCTTGACAGCTGACCAAAAAAAGAATAGTAACCAAGGATTTTTTTTTTTTTGGTCCTGTTATTTATCCTAATACTACCAGTTCTGAAACAAAGCAGTTGGAGAGAGAAATTTAGAAACTTTGATTTGTCCCAAGACACATTTTTTTACACTGAGGTCCTATCCCTGACAGTAAGCTCATGTGACCTGTTCTAAAAAAAGGATATTTTCCACTTCTTGCACAACTGGAGCAGATCTAGACATCAGCTTGTGCAAACTGCACTGCAGAACTCAAAGGGGATTAAATGTACACACACACACTTAAAGAAACTCTATAAATAGCAGCACTCGGGAAGAGGAAATCTCCAATAACAGGCAAAACCAACACTTCGAATCCCACTTTAATCAAGTGTTCTGTCTAATCATACACAAAGCTCATCTGCATAATGAGGCAGAAACATCTGGCAGGTTGAGGCACCTTAGTCCTGACTATTCTGCTTCTGACTCTATAAGAGCTAAGTCATTGGTAAGAGGGAAGACAATGCTATGGTATAGTTTTCCCAGGAAAGAAAGAGCTGCTATCGTTCATCAAAGGTACTACGGGCTACACTAAGCACGCATGCATCTTTTTTGCCTCTGTTTTAAAACTTACACCAATTTCAAGAAGATAAGGTCGACTGGTCCCATCTTGTAAGCAAGTTAATTGAGATTCCATGAAATTGGGTATCATGAAGCCAGAGGCACCAGCTAAATAGCCAAGCCATGATCCAAACAGTAACATAGTTCCTGGGTGCCCGCCTGCACCCAGCCTTTGCTAGCATTGAGGAGCAAGTCCTTCATGCTACCTCATGCCTTCTCGGCTGTTTGAGTACTGCTTCACTTTGAAGGTCAAACTCAAATTCCCTCCCTCACTCATAGAAACACTGCCCCACACTATACCAATGCTGGTTCCTCTGATAAATCCGCATGGCTGATACCCAGTGCAGGCCACATTCTACCTTGTATGGTCACTGGATTGGTCACGTGCGCTAACCCTCACCTCACTGGGCATTTTGGCTACAACTTTGGATTCTGCATAATCACGAACACTACCTTGTACAGGACAGTGCACACTAATTGACAAGAGCCTGGGGGTTCAACTAGACCACCTCTGTTTAAATCAGGGCCTTATCCAGTGCTTGGTATGCCTCAGTTTCCCTCGGTAAACAAATAAGTGGAAAATATAAATACAGAAGCCTGAGGCTGATGTGAGAATTAGCTGGGCTGACACACGTTATATTCAGAAGAGTACCTGGCATATAGTCAGGACTAGAGAATTTTAACATCATAATTAGTACTACCATTGTTCTTAGTTCTTAGCACCTCTTTGGATTTTTGGAAGATTAAACATATCTTGTCTTTTGGTTGTGAGCCTTAGCCTGAGCCATCTCATAAGCCCGAGATTAAGTATATCTAATTCATGCAAAAGCCCTCTGAACAGAGATCGGCACATTAAACATGCTAAGTCTCCATTAGCCATCATTACTGTATTAATTTTGGTGTACTCAAACTTGAAAACGCATGCTGATTATGGATTTTTATGTGTGTGCTGATGCTCCCTCTCCCAGATTTTTGGGTTTTTTTTTTTTTTTTTTTTTTTTGGTTTTTTCGAGACAGGGTTTCTCTGTATAGCCCTGGCTGTCCTGGAACTCACCTTGTAGACCAGGCTATCCTCGAACTCAGAAATCCGCCTGCCTCTGCCTCCAGAGTGCTGGGACTAAAGGCATGCGCCACCACGCCCAGCCCTCTCCCAGTTTTTAACCTACATAAACTGTTATCAGATGGATCAAAAATGTAAAATGTAAAAACAAATTTCCGGATGCTTTGTTAGAAGGAAAGCAAAACAGAATTTGTAAGACTGAGGAAGTTGTCTTACATAACAAACAGCACTTGCCTTGGAGAAGTGAGCCACAATCTCTTAACTACAAGCACATTCCTAGATGTCGGAGCCCACTAAGAAGGAGGAGCTGCAACTACTCACATTTGCAGAATGATGACCCACCAGGGCCAGCACCAACCCCAGAGTTAATGTTAACGTTAATGCTCTTTCTCCAGGAAGAAGGCTCCTACTTGCTCCACGGGGAAACTAAATTTGGAGATCCCCAGGCCTGACCGAGATCACCCAGCTAGTTAGTGAAAAACACAATAACAGAACATGGTTTCCAGTCTTCAGGCCAACAGTGCCCTGACAGATCAGAAGAGAAAAACCCAGAAACAAAAACAAAACAGAAAATAAATAAATAAATAAGTAAAAACAAGAAAATGTCCAGATACAAACCAACCAGAGTTGGGAAGGAGAAGGAGAGGGAGGGAGAGAGGAATGGGGGAGAGAGAAGAGAGAGTAAGAGGAGAGGGAGAGAGGGAGAGATTGAGATTGTCTTGACAGTTTTGTTTTGTTAAGCATGGATTATTATTTTAACAAATAAAAGGGTCTTTTTTAGTGTAAAAACTGAAGGGGAAATCTCCACAAAAGCCAGTGTACTTGTGATGTGTGTGGGACAGAACAGTCTATCTTTCTCTGCAAACTCCACACATCTGTCTTTGAAGCCACACTTGGCACGGCTGTAGCATCCCATCTTGCCGTGATTAACTTAGCACTCGCTCACATTCCCATTTCTAATCTGAAGGAAATTTAATACTGTCTGAAACAGCAATAAAATTTGTAGGCGGAAACCAGGGCCCAATGAAACCGTTCCTCAGTCTGCCCAGGAAAAGAGCGTCAGCATCTACCAAGCCTCAGGCTTCTGCAGAGCAAAGCCATCAGAGCCATAGGCCACAGCACTGTGTCCAAAAGACCTACTGCCTATGTGTCCCCCAGAGCTCAAGAACAGCTCTGCGTTTCCCCGGAGTGACTTGCTAGTGTGTAAACCTGGGTCCACTGTGATTGTTTCTCCTGTGACCCACTGGGGAGAATTCATTCCCATGAAAACACCATTCATCACGAGGGTCTGTTCTACGGGGTCTCTTCCTATGACACTTTTACGGGTCAGTCTTACCAAGATGAGGTTCACAGAATCTAAGTTCAGCTACATATCTGTGACTATCTGGGTTGAGCCACAAAGAATATGGAAATTCATCCTTGAAGAAAGCCTGCTGGGAATCTACTTTAAAAGGAACACAACAGTGACTACAAAAACAAAAAGCAACCACGATACCTTTGTAACTTACTGAAGGAGAGCGCCATGTGTGTCTAACAAATATGTCCTACCAGACACTATCCTATGCATTGGACAGTCCTTTAAAGAATCGTCTATCTCGAAACATTACAAGCCTTGTGACTGAGTGTTCTAGGCTCTGGGGACTTCACAGTTAACAAGACACAGAGAGAAATTCTTACCACCTTGGAGCCCTGAAGTTTGATATACATACATATACATATGCATGTATATATGTGTGTGTACACCTATGTGTGTGAGGTTTGTATATGTATATATGTGTATATATATATGTATATACATACATACATATATATATATATATATACACACACATATATATTCAAATTACACTGTAAATTACAACATTAACACTATGAAAGAAACAGCCGGATAAGGAGACTGAGCGTTTAGAGGGAGCGTAATTATGAAGAGAAGGCCACACTATCCATATGATAAGAATTAAGGGCACATTGAGAGGAAGATTAGTAGTTGGCTGGGTACTTAGTACTGCAGCTGTGGCTGTCTGGGCAAAGAATGGCCCAAGCAGAGGCAGGTAGAATGAATGAATATCCAAAGGTAGAAGCCTGGGCTCTGCTTAGAATGATAAGCAGCAAGAGATAAGGTCAGAGCTGAAGGGCAGCCTGACACATATGCTGCATTGTGCCATTTGAAGGACTGGGGAAAAAAAGAGCTGTGGAGGGCTTCAACCAGAGAAGACAGCATGATCTAACTTGAGTTTTAGCACAGGGCCCAGAGGATTCTTGGCTGTGGAAGCTGCCCTGGGTAGTGTAGCGAAGCTAGCGCACCCCTGCAATCTACCTGCTAAAGGCTACTCACAACTTCCCACGGTGATGACTGAGGTTCTCCATAGGGGTTTGTTCTCTGATTTGTGGTTTGTGCGTACGTATGTGTGTATACACATTCAGATGTATGTACCGGTACACTGTGTACAGGGGTGTGTTTCTGTGTGTCTGTGCATGCATGCGAAGACTAGAGGTTGACTTCAGGTGTCTCCTTCAGTCACTCCTCACTTGGTTGTTTGATACAGTTTCTCATCTTTATCTCTTACTTTTCAATTCAGATAGATTGGCTTGCCAGCAAGCTCATCTCTTCCTTCCCAGTGCTGGGATTACAACCACCAAGCCCCATGCCTGCCTGCCTTCATGTGGGCTCCTAGAAAAGTACTCAAGCCTTCACACTTGTGTGGCAAGCACGTTACTGACTCAGTCAGGTCTCAGCCTTAAAAAAAAAAAATCAGTTTAATAAGAATACTGTGGCGCTAAATTTAAAATTACTAAAACTGGCCAAGGCTGAGAGCGTTAAGAGATTGCTGCAACTTGGTCAAAGTTACAGCAGAGAGATAGGCAAGAAATGGGTGAATTCTGAAACAGTCTTGACAAGTGGTCCTCACCCTTCCTAACGCTACAACCCTTTAATATAGTTCTTCATGTTCCTGTGACCCCCGACCATAAAATTATTTTTGTTGCCATTTCGTAAGTGTAATTTTGCTACTGTCATGAGTCGTGAATATAAAGATCTGATTGTGCAGGCTATCTGACATGCAACCCCTGTGAAAGGGTTGTTGAATGGCCCCCAAGGGGTCTCGACCCACAGATTAAGAACTGCTGATGGAGACAATACGATGGATAGGTGTCCTTGTTACAAGAATCTGCAAATTTTCCTTACAACTTTTTCCTAACCAGGACGTTAGGGATGTCCCAGCAAAGACTTCAAACTACAGTCAACGAGAAGGCCCTGAACCACATTTAAAGTCACACACCGATGTTCATGATAATATCATTAGGACAACTGTCAAAAACAGTCAAAAAAGATGCCAACGTACTCCAGAAACTTAGTCACAAATTTTATGTAACGGGTTTTATTTCAAAGAACGCATATCTACTCCATGCTACCTGGCACCTGCTGCTCATACCAACGTGTGAAACCGTTTATGCCCACATCCCCACGTTTTTCCTTTCCTGTGCTAGCTAGCTAGCTAGAGAGGACATGTGCTCTTTCGTGCCATTCTTGCTGACTAGGTAAAAGAATAGAACCAAATCTTTCCCCATGAGTGTCAGGGCATTCATTGGTTTTCCCCAGAGGTACCTTCTTCACTCCCTCAAACTCATTTAATGTATCAGCCACCATCAAAATGAAGAGTCCAGTTAATTCATTTCTTTCAGACACACACACACACACACTCCCCCTGCCCCCCTCATTCTGGCCTTGTAAGCATTTGCTTATAGAAGCAAAAGCAGGGACTGACTGCTCAGTAAAACACTGGTCCCTTCAGCCACATGCAGATAAAGCTCTAATGAGCATAGCCAACAATGCGCCTTACACAGTATCACTCAGAGCACCCAATACACCCTTATCTACATTCACACACAAATAGCCATTATGAAAAGAAGCCACTAGTGAAAGGCTGAGTTTATGCATCTTGATGCCTAACACATTTCCTTCCACTCTGCCACAAGCATGTGCAAAAAGCCCGCCTTAGCCAGAGACCCAGGGCTTCTGCTCCTCCCAGCTCTGTTCCCATAACTGGATTCAAGGTCCTGTCCCAGCCCTGAAGGAAAGCAACCTGTCTCCACTTCATAAGACCCAGCCTCTTTCTCTCCCAAACCAAAGATTCCACCCCTCACTTCTGCCTCCCTGGCCCCTGAAAGTGAGTCCCTCTGACCCTCTACCAGGGGAACCTCACTCATCTAGACCCTAGACAATTGATGCACCAGGTGATGATGCCTCCAGTGTTAGCCTTACTTCATCGCACAACTGAAAGGGTGGAAATAAAGTCACAGATTCCAGTGACTATCCCCCTCTCTGTAAACATTACAAATAAGAAGCACTTCAAGGGTCTAGAGGGATGAAAGAGAGTGATAACCGATTCTGCCAGGCAAGTAGCAATGGAGGATGTCGTGAGGGATTAGGATACTGCAGAGGTACTGAAGAGTTGGAAGGCACCAGACTAGAGAACATCTTCACTCTAGGCCCAAAGTTCTTGAAGGGCCTGGAGAATTAAATGTGTGTAGGTGCCAAGAGATCATTCCCAACCACCACAGACCTCTAAGGTAGTTTGTTTGTTTCTTTCTTTCCTTCCTTCCTTCCTTTTTGCATTTGCAAAGACTTCTATTCCAGACATATTGCCCAGCTTGAGAGACACACCCACCCACAACCTCCTCCCCTCCTTTTATTCACCACACACACACACACACACACACACACACACACACACACACACCTCCCCGGACTGACTCGGGTGCTGTCCTGTGGCAGGTGGAAGGTGAAGCTCAGGTGAACTTCACCTAGAGGCCTCTCTGAGTAGTATCTCCCAGAGGGGCTGGACTACAAGGGAAGACCTCCAGGTCCGTTCATTGCTGCCCTGGAGCATCAGATCCCCCTCCACCCCAAGTTCTCCCTCTCCCGAGCCCCTCAGCCTGCTAGGAGCTTCAGAAAAATTGCTCTTGGTAGCACCAGATCACCGTCCCTGTCCGGTGCTCCTCCTACCCCACCTCGCGCCGGGTACCGCCCCAGCCCCCATCTAGCTCAGCAGCTGGCATCTGCAGCAGAGGGTCCCCACGCCTGGATGAACCATCCCAAGAGACTCGCGGTGTCCCCAAAAATGCCACTGTCAGATACCCTGGGATGAGAGCAAGTCGTCTGTAAGCGGGACCCTAAATGCCAGGGGCCAGGTCGCCCTGTACCCCAAGGCAAGGGCACGGGGTCCTTGTCCCAGAGCTATCCAGACTGGCTATTCTCCTCCCAGGGTAGCAGGCGCGGGGCCCATGGGCCTCCTGCCGCGCCTCCCTCCAGCTGTCACCACTCACCTGCTCTTCAGAGGTTGACTTTTGAGTTCGTAATAGGTTTTGGGTTCTTCGTGAAACTCCTCCCCGACTTCGAAATCCGCCACGATTCCCGATTCCGACTGCATGACTCCCTCTTGCCCGCCTTCCACTGCTTGGGACTTGGACCAGAACCCGGGCACCTGACAAAGATGGGGGGCCTCGGGTACCCCAAGCCGCGCGCCCCGCGCAGTGCCCCACTCAGCCCGCTAGCCGGCCACCCGCCCCGGCGCGGTGAGTTTACTCTCACACCAGAGCGGGAGGGGCCGAGCCCGGTGTGCCCTGGGATTTGTGGTTCCGCCTGGGCCGAGCACACCAGCTCTCCAGGATATCAGCTTCCGCAAAAACTACAACTCCCAGAAGGTCAAGCCGGGGAGAGACAACGTGGTGTACACGGATAGTGCAAGTCCTGTTTGGATTCCTTGTCAATGTCAGCAGCTCCTCTCCGTGTCTCTCCGGTTTGCCTCAAGGATACAGACCTGGCTGTTTAATATTAATAAGAACGGGCTCAGTCTGGGCTTCTACTGTCCTTCCTGGTTTAGACATCTGCGAGAACACGCCGAGCGTTCATTTAAAAAAATAAAACACTAAGGGGTTTTGACACTAGAAAGTTTCGGTCAGAGTTAAAGCCCATTTTAAAAATAAAAGGACTTTCTATTAGCCCCCGAGCTCTTCTGGACTGCAGCGACACATCATTTTGTCCTCTATTGAAACAGAGTGTTGGAAACTTCACTTTTATAATGAAAGCATTATTGGAGGAGTTGTTCTTGTGCGTTCTTTTTCTGGAACTCAGTCTGGGCTCCCGCAATACTCTTCATCAGTTGAAAGGCTCCTTTCCTTTTATCCAATTAGTCACCTCTAATCTAAAGCAGCACTTGAAGGATTCAGTTAATTTTAAAAGACAACAAGTTACCAAACAGCTTCACCACCACCACCACCGTCTGCTTTCAATTTCTCAGTTGGCTGGGAGTTCAAATGAGATTGTCCTAACATGGCAAGCCGGTGCAGCTTCAAGGCACTCAGCTAGGTGATGTATTAAATGACTGCACTTTAGCTCATTTGTATGTCCAGACCTGTCTTCTGGTTAGTTTCAGCAGGACTCTTCATTTTGTATAAAACAACAACGAGTGCTTTGAGACATTGGAGTTAAGGGTGGCATTTTAAGATGGTAGAAATTCCTAGTTCTTCTAAGAAATCCTGTGCAATCTTAGACATGTCCATTGGATTCCTAGAAGCCTTAATTTCCTCATCTATGAAAGAAGAGATTAGGAAACCTATTTAAGATGGTGTTGCAAGGTCAAAAGTAAGGAAAGAATTACTTGCAATTTGTATACACTAGGGGCAGGCAAAATGGCTCAGTCGGTAAATGTGCTTATTTGCAAACATGACAACCTGCAATTGGTCCTCAGGACACACATGACTGAAGAATGGAACTATTAACTACTGCAATCTGTCTCCTAACAGCTGAATGCAGGTACAGGTACACATAATGCATGCATAGAATTTTTTAAAAGCTGCTCAGAGATGATTAATTTTGGCTTTCTTTTGTCTATCTTGGAGACATTCTTGGCAAGCTTGCATCTCTTCTGTGTATTTTCACTTTCAGGAGTTGATAAACTAAATGATGATCCTAAGAGGTCTACACTGATGGTTGGGCATCTCCTTGGAGTTACCCACTCCTATATCTTGCCTCACAGTATAGCTTTTTCTTTTTAAATTTTATATCAGAAAGATCATGAGTAGGAGTGGTGAGTGAGAACTGGAAAATGTATACGGCATTGAGGTAGCAATAACCAACATTTTGTAGCTCAATATTGTTCTTAAAATACTTCTGGGGTCCTTCCCTATAGCAATAGCATGGTAGGATATCTGAAATCACCCTTAAAAGCTTCAAGATGTTCATGGATATATTAACTGCTAGAAACGAGATTCAGAGGTGACAATATAAAAGGAGGGAAGTAAACTGAGAGAGTAGCATGTGTGTTTAGACTCCGAACTTCATCCAGGTCCTCCATAGTTAGTGTTGGAAAGTGGGAGCAGAAACTGATGGGCTTGGAGCAAGTCCAGAATTTGATGAGGTGTGAACCACAGATGCTAAACATTGTACCTAACAGCAAGCGTTCTGGCCCAATATCACCCCGACTGAGAAACGCTGAGCCTTTTCATTGTCTGAATCTCTTGACCCATTAGGAGTTGTGTTTGTTTGGTTGGTTTTTTTTTTCCCCTGAACAAAGCTATGTACCTTCTTCTTAGAACACACAAATAGAAGGACACTGTGCCTAAACATGGTCTGTTGGCCCTTGGAAGGCTGGCTGTCAAAGACTTGTACCAGAATTGAGGTTTAGAATGATAATGAGGCCTGGGATGTGATTTAGTTGGTTAGAGCCTTTGTCTATGGTGTATGAGGTCCTTGGTTCAGTCTTCAACACTGCATAAACTAGTATGGTGGCATAATCAATCCCATAATCACAGCACCTGGGACAGGTAGATTCAGGATGGTTAGAAGTTCAAAGTCATCCTTAGTTACATTGGGAGTCTAGGGCCAGCCTAAGCTAAAGAATGATATCCCAGACCTAAAGGATCATTCTTAAAGTGAAAGTAAAAGTGAGAAAATTCAAGACTTCATTGAAGCAGTTTCCAGAGAGCTCTCTTGGGTGTAGCCCTGAGCTGGAGTTGTCTTAAGACTGCACATCCAGCTGCTGTTTCCCCCTCTTGTATCTTTTCTTTGTGCTCACTCTGCTCTCTGTTTAGAAAACCTTCGAAGGATCATCTGTTACAGTGCCATCTGCCACCCTGTGGGAGTGGGGGAGTGGGTATGTGACTTTGTCCTGACCATTATAGAATCCTATCTTTTAAAATAATTGCTGACTTGTTGACATTTCCTATGTATAGATAATATATTTTGATTAGAATAAACCCCCTTTTCCCTCTCTTAGCCCCTCCCTCTCCCCCTGGAACCCATATTCTTCCCAACACAGCCCCCCTTCTACTTTTGAGTCTATGGGGGTTTGTTGTTGTTGCTATTCTTTGTTTGCTTGTTTTGTTTTGTTTTGTTTTGTTTTGTTTTGTTTATAAGCTCATTGAGTTGAGTTAGGGTTTGCATATGCATGGATGTGAGATGATTTCCTGGACCCTACGCAGTTTATCGGTGGCTCTGCCCCATAGAACATCATCTTTTAGTACAGTGATTCCTTTAGGAATTGACATCGGACCCTAACACCACTTTTTCCTTAGAAATTTTCTCCTCAAATAGTTCTGATTTTGGAAGCCTGGGATGGAAGAGAAGGAAAAAATCTAGATGTACTGACCTATGGTTACCCAGGGTAGCTAAGCAAAAAGATGGGGGAAAGGGAAGTAGAAACAAGCAGAAGAGATAGAAGAATAGAGAAGCAGAGAACTAAGACATTTCCACTCCTTGCTCCAACCAGGTCTGAGGTCAGGAGTCTTCGGACTTTCCAGACAGATGAAGAAAAAACTTTTCCTTTTCATTGGAAGTGTTTGCTTGACCCACAATAGAGCTTGGTGCCTCAGTATATAAATTCTCTTTGCCTTTAAGTGGACAATTTTCTACAGAGTGACACACCACTAGCCCACATTACAAACTGCTGTTCACTTGGTGAGCAAGCTAAATAGTCTTCATCAATGAGTTAAAATCTGGAAGCTGATAGTGCTTAGAAAACACGTTGGGTCAATAGCACCATACATGTAAATGGAGGACCATGCCTATCAGATATACAAAGCAGTAATTAGAACTTATACTTATCATCATTAATATTACCTGTACTTATATAATGCTTTACATAGGCTCATCACATGAATTTCTTACTGCATCTCACAGAAACATGGCCTGGCTGGATAATCAAGGTCCTCGAGGTTCCAAGGTATACACTGACCATGCCATAGTAGTGAACGGGGCACAACATTGGGTTTTTCAGCCACATAGCTGGATAGCATTTAGTCTCTGCTTTTGTGAGACTCTCAGTCCCAAAGCTGAGTCAAGGCCTGTGACAGAGTGAAGATGTGCTCCCACATCCAGCTAACTCATCAACTGTTTACAAAGTAACTACCCAGGGCCACACACTCTGGGCACTAGGTAGGCATGAGGGGAAGGTCAGAGAAACATATGTAGTCCATACACTCGGGACATGACCATTGCCTCTTTAGAACTAGGAAGGGACATAATTTAATGTTGTAAGAGTATCTAAGACAACAACATCCACTGAGGGGTAGGATAGTGATAAGGCATTTTAAGAGGAGTTGTGACTCATCTTTTTGAAAGAAGAACATGAAAAATTCAAGACTACAAAAACTAAATGAGAACCAAGCTCCGAGGTCTGGTCATCAATGACAAAGGGGGGAATAAGTAAGAAAAATGTGTTACTGACACCACAAGGATGCAAGCAGACATCCAAGCAAATCAGAAATCCTAAAAGATGCCACTATAACTTATTTTAAAAA
This sequence comes from Mus caroli, assembly GCF_978045245.1. Classification (NCBI taxonomy): domain Eukaryota; kingdom Metazoa; phylum Chordata; class Mammalia; order Rodentia; family Muridae; genus Mus; species Mus caroli. The sequence continues at coordinate 50,861,968 of NW_028227262.1, forward strand.
TGTATCTGGGTCTTTTCCTGTATGTCTGACAGTGCACCATGTACATACAGTGTCTGAGAAGTCCAGAAGAGGGGTTCAGGTCCGCTTAAACAGGATTGCAAATGTGTGTGAGCTGCTGTGTATGTGCTCAGAAGGGAATTTAGGTCCTCTGGAAGAACAGCCAGTGCTCTTAACAACTGAGCCACCTCCCCAGACCCAATATTTCTACAGCCTTAATAAACAAATACCATAAAATAAAGGGGAAAGAAAAACTGCCATCAGGTTTTAGAGATCTAGGAGACATACATGTAAGGCATGTGACTTCAGTTTTTAAAAAACAGAGAAAAAGAAGTGTATATCCTAAATATACTGTGTGGAATGCATCTCGGCTTTCACTAAAACAAACTCAAAGGCCAAAACTGAATAATGTGAAAAAAATAATTATAATTTTTATTAGTTCTGGTAATAGCAGTGTGCTTTTGTGACTGATTTGTTTGCCTTTGCTGGGGATGGAACCCAGGGTTTCCTTTGCAATAGGCAAGTGTTCAACCACTGAAACACACACATACACACACGCACACACACACACACATACACATTCTGTTTGTACTCACAGATGTGATTGTGAATATGTATATAGGGGTCAGAGTCAACGTTAGATAGAGCATAGATGTTCTCAGGCAACATCCTCCTTGGTTTTTGAGACAGTATTTCTCACTGGAATGGAGTTCACCAATTCAACTAGGGCACTTGGCTGGTGAACCCCAGGCATTCCCCTGCCTCACTGGCACTGAAGTTACAAGCACACCCCATCATGCTGTTTTAAGGGTGGGGCAGTTTGGGTCTCCATGCTTGCATGAAAAGCACTTTATCAAATGAAATGATCTTTCAGTCAAGTCACTATGTCACTAGGACCAAATATTTGTGTGTGTGTGTGTGTGTGTGTAAGAAAGGTGTCTATCATAATGATTTTTCAGTGTCTTCTACTTCTATTATCACAGGGGGAAGCACGCACTGCAAGGTGCAAAGGTCGAGGTCAGAGGACATTTCCCTGTAGTCTTATATTTCTACCCTTAGGTGAGGTCCATGGATCACACTTGGACCATCAAGTTTGTGGGAAAGGCTCTTTTTATTGGCTAAAGCATCTCATCAGCCACACATATTGATTAAATGAGTAACATTTCCGATAAAGCTACATTAAAAAGCATATAATTCCTAAGAAAACAAAAAGGGACCCAGGAAGGTGTGGAAACAGTTTTGTACATGATGTCTTTGGAGAAAAGAACCAGCGGCAACTTCCTGAGGAAGGTTCAGTAGAAAGAGACTTGTCGAAAATGCAGTCTCTCTGGGCCTTCAAGGAATACAGCAGAGCCCAACATGTAAATCTGTCTGTAGGGTCAGGTGAGTAACTTATGTCTTGATAGAACTGGGCTAGGGAGCCACCGCCAAGGCCACCATTGGACAGTTAACATCAGTTTGCACCCCAAACATCAGACCTTTGGGCACAGAAAGTAGCCACAACCACCAAAAATAATTTCAGTAGGCTCCCTGCTCCTTCACCTCTCTAGCCTCTAATACAAGGTCAATGCTACCTTTGATTGGTAGAACAAGGGTTTGTGCCCAAGTCCTAACCTGAAGGGAAGCTCACAACATTTCCAGTATCCCTTTTCCTTCACACCTTCAGAGAATATAAAGTGTTTTGATAATTTTGCTATCTATTAATTATTTATTGCTACCAGGGAACCACATACACAACCCCCCTAGGTCTGCCCTAACCCCACTCCTTTTTAAATAGAATTTAATTTTTTTGTTTTGTTTTAATTTTTTGTTTGCAGACAAGGCTGGTCTATAACTCATAGAGACCCACCTGTCTCTGCATCCTAAGTGCTGGGATTAAAGGTATATGTCTCTACTGCCTAGCCAGAATTTAATCTTATTCTGCACTTAAAAAAAAATGTTCATGGAGAATATGTTCCATAAAAGAAGGAGAGTACTCAGGTGCCTAAGAAGAAGCCTCAATGGGTCAGCAGGCACAATTTCCACATCTCCTAAAGATATGGTATTCCTCTGTTTGCCAAGGCAGGAGATTCTGTGCCAAGATGTGGGTCATGCCCCAGGAAAACACATGAAACTTCACAGTGTTCAGAGATAGAACATGAAAAATGTGTAGGTAAATACGTTCAAAGATGTAAATTTGTTCCGCAGTTTATTAGAATTATTTAATAACACATCCATTGAATTTCTTTGACGACTTTATCAAAGGTTTAGATCTTCCTTCAAAAAAATTTATCAAGTGCACACTCAAAATGTCATCTGCATCTTCAGAGCTACTTAGGACAATTTGGGGTCATCTATCAGTAGGGAAAACTGCCCCTCCCTCCCTTAGAGACCATCAACTGTCCAAGGTTTGGGCTTTGGAGTGAGGGGTGGGAGCATCTGAACCCCTCCCCACTCCATGCTAAAATCTTGACTGACTAAATCTTAGTGTGAAAATAGCCACAAGTCAGACTACAGGAAAACATAGTACAAAGGCATTCACTAACATGAGAATAGAAGAAGGCACATAGAAGATGACTTCTATACGAATACAGGAGTAGCATGGCATAGACTAAGCCGGTTATACTTAGGAAGGTGTGTGTGTGTGTGTGTGTGTGTGTGTGTGTGTGTAGCAATTAATGAAAAAAAAAAGAGCTATGAATTAAAAAATGAGCAATGAGGGGCAGACAGGAGGGCGGAACTGAACGGAGGAAGTGATTCAAATGTTATAACCTAAAAAGAACAGAAAAAAAGTGAAAAGAAAACAAAGAACAAAAAACAAAGGATACAATGTAATGTCTGAGCAGCTTGGATCTGAGGAGGTTAAGATGGTCTTGGTTAAGATTTGGGGTGCGGGGGAGGCAGAAATCCGGCCTCAGTAGGGCCACAAGCCTCTCCTGTCAGAAAAGCGCCGGGGTAGCTAGGGAGCAGGGTCGGCTGACACTCGCCAGCTACCCACAACACCCGCCACAGGATCTTAAGACTTCTGGTGAGTGGAACACAGCTTCTGCTCCAATCCAATTGCACGCAGGACCTGAGACTGCATTAGTTAGGGAAGCAGAAAAACGGCCTGAGTAGGACCACAGGCCACTTCCGGCCGGACAAGCACCGGGGTATCTAGAGCGCAGGGTCGGCTGACACCCGCCAGCTACCCACGACCCCCGCCACAGGATTTTGAGACTGCTGGTGAGTGGAACACAGCTTCTGCTCCAATCTTTAAACAGTGACAACAACAACAACTAACCCCAGAGATTACCAGATGGCGAAAGGTAAATGTAATAATCTTACTAACAGAAACCAAGACCACTCACCATCATCAGAACCCAGCACTCCCACTTCGCCCAGTCCAGGGCACCCCAACACACCGGAAAAGCTAGACACGGATCTAAAAGCATATCTCATGATGATGGTAGAGGACTTCAAGAAGGACTTTAATAACACACTTAAAGAAATACAAAGGAACACTGGTAAACAGGTAGAAGACATTAAAGAGGAAGCTCAAAAATCCCTTAAAGAATTGCAGGAGAACACTGCTAAAGAGTTACAAATCGTTAAAGAAAAACAGGATAACATAATCAAACGGGTAGAAGTCCTTAGAGAAAAACAGGAAAACACATCCAAACAGATGATGGAATTGAACAAAACCATACTAGACCTAAAAAGGGAAGTAGACACAATAAAGAAAACCCAAAATGAGGCAAGACTGGAGATAGAAAACCTAGGAAAGAAATCTGGAACCATAGATACTAGCATCAGCAACAGAATACAAGAGATGGAAGAGAGAATCTCAGGTGCAGAAGATTCCATAGAGAACATCGGCACAACAATCAAGGAAAATGTAAAATGCAAAAAGATCCTAACTGAAAACATCCAAGAAATACAGGACACAATGAGAAGACCAAAACTACGGATAATAGGAGTGGATGAGAATGAAGATTTTCAACTCAAAGGACCAGCAAACATCTTCAACAAAATTATAGAAGAAAACTTCCCAAATCTAAAGAAAGAGATGCCCATGAACATACGAGAAGCCTACAGAACTCCAAATAGACTGGACCAGAAAAGAAATACCTCCCGACACATAATAATCAGAACAACAAATGCTCTAAATAAAGACAGAATACTAAAAGCAGTAAGAGAAAAAGGCCAAGTAACATATAAAGGCAAGCCTATAAGAATTACACCAGATTTCTCACCAGAGACTATGAAAGCCAGAAGATCCTGGACGGATGTTATACAGACACTAAAAGAACACAAACTCCAGCCCAGGCTACTATACCCAGCCAAACTCTCAATTAACATAGATGGAGAAACCAAAGTATTCCACGACAAAACCAAAATCACACATTATCTCTCCACGAATCCAGCCCTTCAAAGGATAATAACAGAAAAAAACCAATACAAGGACAGGAACCACGCCCTAGAAACAACAAGAAGGTAATCCCTCAACAAACCTAAAAGAAGACAGCCACAAGAACAGAATGCCAACTTTAACAACAAAAATAACAGGAAACAACAATTACTTTTCCTTAATATCTCTTAATATCAATGGACTCAACTCCCCAATAAAAAGACATAGACTAACAAACTGGCTACACAAACAAGACCCAACATTTTGCTGCTTACAGGAAACTCATCTCAGAGAAAAAGATAGACACTACCTCAGAATGAAAGGCTGGAAAACAATTTTCCAAGCAAATGGTATGAAGAAACAAGCTGGAGTAGCCATTCTAATATCTGATAAGATTGACTTCCCACCCAAGGTCATCAAAAAAGACAGGGAGGGGCACTTCATACTCATCAAAGGTAAAATCCTCCAAGAGGAACTATCAATCCTGAATATCTATGCTCCAAATACAAAGGCAGCCTCATTCATTAAAGAAACTTTAGTAAATCTCAAAGCACACATTGCACCTCATACAATAATAGTAGGAGACTTCAACACACCACTTTCACCAATGGACAGATCATGGAAACAGAAACTAAACAGGGACACAGTGAAACTAACAGAAGTTATGGATCAAATGGATCTGGCAGATATCTACAAAACATTTTACCCTAAAACAAAAGGATACACCTTCTTCTCAGCACCTCATGGTACCTTCTCCAAAATTGACCACGTAATTGGGCACAAAACAGGACTCAACAGATACAAAAATATGGAAATTGTCCCATGCATCCTATCAGATCACCATGGACTAAGGCTGATCTTCAATAACAAAATAAATAATAGAAAGCCAACATTCACGTGGAAACTGAACAACAATCTTCTCAATGATACCTTGGTCAAGGAAGGAATAAAGAAAGAAATCAAGGACTTTTTAGAGTTCAATGAAAATGAAGCCACAACATACCCAAACTTATGGGACGCAATGAAAGCATTTCTAAGAGGAAAACTCATAGCTCTGAGTGCCTCCAAAAAGAAACTAGAAAGAGCACACATTAGCAGCTTGACAACACACCTAAAAGCACTAGAACTAAAGGAAGCAAACTCACCCAAGAGGAGTAGACGGCAGGAAATAATCAAACTCAGGGGCGAAATCAATCAAGTGGAAACAAGAAGAACTATTCAAAGAATCAACCAATCAAGGAGCTGGTTCTTTGAGAAAATCAACAAGATAGATAAACCCTTAGCCAGACTCACTAGAGGCCACAGGGAAAGCATCCTAATTAACAAAATCAGAAATGAAAAAGGAGACATAACAACAGATCCTGAAGACATCCAAAACACCATCAGATCCTTCTACCAAAGGCTATACTCAACAAAACTGGAGAACCTGGATGAAATGGAGAAGTTCCTAGACAGATACCAGGTACCAAAGTTGAAGCAAGATCAGGTTAATGATCTAAACAGCCCTATATCCCCCAAAGAAATAGAAGCAGTCATTAATAGTCTCCCAACCAAAAAAAGCCCAGGACCAGATGGGTTTAGTGCAGAGTTCTATCAGACCTTCAAAGAAGATCTAATCCCAGTTCTTCACAAACTATTCCACAAAATAGAAACAGAAGGTACTCTACCCAACTCATTCTATGAAGCCACAATTACTCTGATACCTAAACCACAAAAAGACCCAACAAAGATAGAAAACTTCAGACCAATATCCCTTATGAATATTGATGCAAAAATCCTCAATAAAGTTCTTGCTAACCGAATCCAAGAACACATCAAAACAATCATCCATCCTGACCAAGTAGGTTTCATCCCAGGGATGCAGGGATGGTTCAATATACGGAAATCCATCAACGTAATCCAGTATATAAACAAACTCAAAGACAAAAACCACATGGTCATCTCGTTAGATGCGGAAAAAGCATTTGACAAGATCCAACACCCATTCATGATAAAAGTCTTGGAAAGATCAGGAATTCAAGGCCCATACCTAAACATGATAAAAGCAATCTACATCAAACCAGTAGCCAACATCAAAGTAAATGGTGAGAAGCTTGAAGCAATCCCTCTAAAATCAGGGACAAGACAAGGCTGTCCACTTTCTCCATACCTATTCAACATTGTACTTGAAGTCCTAGCCAGAGCAATTCGACAACAAAAGGAGATCAAAGGGATACAAATTGGAAAAGATGAAGTCAAAATATCACTTTTTGCAGATGATATGATAGTATATATAAGTGACCCTAAAAATTCCACCAGAGAACTCCTAAGCCTGATAAACAGCTTCTGTGAAGTAGCTGGATATAAAATTAACTCAAACAAATCAATGGCCTTTCTCTACACAAAGAATAAACAGGCTGAGAAAGAAATTAGGGAAACAACACCCTTCTCAATAGTCACAAATAATATAAAATATCTTGGCGTGACTCTAACTAAGGAAGTGAAAGATCTGTATAATAAAAACTTCAAGTCTCTGAAGAAAGAAATTATAGAAGATCTCAGAAGATGGAAAGATCTCCCATGCTCATGGATTGGCAGGATCAACATTGTAAAAATGGCTACCTTGCCAAAAGCAATCTACAGATTCAATGCAATCCCCATCAAAATTCCAACTCAATTCTTCAACGAATTAGAAAGTGCAATCTGCAAATTCATCTGGAATAACAAAAAAACCTAGGATAGCAAAAACTCTTCTCAAGGATAAAAGAACCTCTGGTGGAATCACCACTACAGAGCAATTGTGATAAAAACTGCATGGTACTGGTATAGTGACAGACAAATAGACCAATGGAATAGAATTGAAGACCCAGAAATGAACCCACACACCTACGGTCACTTGATCTTCGACAAGGGAGCTAAAACCATCCAGTGGAAGAAAGACAGCATTTTCAACAAATGGTGCTGGCACAACTGGTTGTTAACATGTAGAAGAATGTGAATCGATCCATTCCTATCTCCTTGTACTAAGGTCAAGTCTAAGTGGATCAAGGAACTTCACATAAAACCAGAGACACTGAAACTTATAGAGGAGAAAGTGGGGAAAAGCCTTGAAGATATGGGCACAGGGGAAAAATTCTTGAATTGAATAGTAATGGCTTGTGCTGTAAGATCGAGAATTGACAAGTGGGACCTCATGAAACTGCAAAGCTTCTGCAAGGCTAAAGACACCATCAATAAGACAAAAAAACCACCAACAGATTGGGAAAGGATCTTCACCTATCCTAAATCAGATAAGGGACTAATATCCAATATATATAAAGAACTCAAAAAGGTGGACTCCAGAAAGTCAAATAACCCCATTAAAAAATGGGGCTCAGAACTGAACAAAGAATTCTCACCTGAGGAATACCGAATGGCAGAGAAGCACCTGAAAAAATGTTCAACATCCTTAATCATGAGGGAAATGCAAATCAAAACAACCCTGAGATTCCACCTCACACCAGTCAGAATGGCTAAGATCAAAAATTCAGGTGACAGCAGATGCTGGCGAGGATGTGGAGAAAGAGGAACACTCCTCCATTGTTGGTGGGATTGCAAGCTTGTACAACCACTCTGGAAATCAGTCTGGTGGTTCCTCAGAAAATTGGACATAGTGCTACCGGAGGATCCAGCAATACCTCTCCTGGGCATATATTCAGAAGATGTCCCAACCGGTAAAAAGGACACATGCTCCACTATGTTCATAGCAGCCCTATTTATAATAGCCAGAAGCTGGAAAGAACCCAGATGTCCCTCAACAGAGGAATGGATACAGAAATTATGGTACATTTACACAATGGAGTACTACTCAGCTATTAAAGAGAATGAATTTATGAAATTCATAGCCAAATGGATGGACCTGGAGGGCATCATCTTGAGTGAAGTAACACAATCATAAAAGAACTCACACAATATGTATTCACTGATAAGTGGATATTAGCCCAAAACTTAGGATACCCAAGATACAAGATACAATTTACTAAACGCATGAAACTCAAGAAGAATGAAGACCAAAGTGTGGACACTGTGCCCCTTCTTAGAATTGGGAACAAAACACCCAGGGAAGTAGTTACAGAGACAAAGTTCGTAGCTGTGATGAAAGGATGGACCATTTAGAGACTGCCATATCCAGGGATCCTTCCCATAAGCAGCTTCTAAACCCTGACACCATTGCATACACTAGCAAGATTTTGCTGAAAGGACCCAAATATAGCTGTCTCTTGTGAGACGATGCCGGGGCCTAGCAAACACAGGAGTGGATGTTCACAGTCAGCTATTGGATGTATCACAGGGCTCGCTATGCAGAAGCTAGAGAAAGTACCCAAGGAGCTAAAGGGATCTGCAACCCTATTGTCGGAACAACATGATGTACTAACCAGAACCCCGGAGCTCTTGTCTCTAGCTGCATATGTATCGAAAGATGGCCTAGTCGGCCATCATTGGAAAGAGAGGCCCATTGGACTTGCAAACTTTATATGCCCCAATAAAGGGGAATGCCAGGGCCAAAAGAAAGAGAATGGGTGGGTAGGGAAGTGGGGGGCGCTATGGGGGACTTTTGGGATAGCATTGGAAATGTAACTGAGGAAAATATGTAATAAAATATTAATTAAAAAAAAAGATTTGGGGTGCTTCAGTGACCTTGGGGACCTCAGGAGTTGCTGACTGCACAGGATCATTTGGGAAGGGTCAACAAGGCTAGGAGTTTTAGAATTTGGGGAGGACTTTTACCTTCTTTAAGGCAAGTAAGTGGTTTATGGTTTATGAATGCTGAGGCAGGCAGGCAGCAACAGACAGCTGCCACCCAGGGTTCCCACAAGCAGGCTTCAGATTCGGTTACTCCAAACCCAGTGCCAAATGGTTCTGAGGGCCGTGCTTTTAATTCCCGTGTCTGAGGTCACAGGACTCGAAGTAAGGAGGACAACACAGATCATCTTCTGAGGGATACAACCAAAGAAGACAAATCCCAAAGTGAGCATTACCACATCTCTACCTTCCCCTAAACTACTAATCACTCTCAGCTAAGGCACCTAACGTTTGGTTGATGGGTTTTCATGCATGTATGTGAGACAGAGTCTTATGTTTCCCAGGCTAGCTTCAAACTCACTACCTAGCAGCACGTGACCTTGAACTTCTGATCTTCCAGCTTCTACCTCCCAAGTGCTGAGATATATGGATTTATTTTCTTGTTGAAAAAGTAATGTTAATCATTATTTAAATTTATAAAATGTAAGTTAAAAGGAAAAAATGAATGCCTATAATCTCAGTGTTGAAAGCTATTCATACTTAATCATGTCTTGAGCGCGTTCTTACAAATGTATCTGAAGAAATATTTGAAGGCTCACAGCTTATACTGCCTTTTCTCTAACATTTCCCCATTGAATATTTATTATGGGTCATTTTCACTAGCTACAAATTATTTTAGTATTTTAGAATATCTAATATTCATTATCATATGGATTTACTAAGATTTATTTTTTTAAACTCTGCCTTAATAGGACCTTAGATGGATCCCATGGTTATAGGTAAAGGTAAACTCATGAATTCTTGACCCATACTATACTTTCCTAGAAATCAAATCACTACTCCAAAAAGCATCCATGTTTGTTAGAATTTTGTCAAAAAGAATTTGTTTTTCTAAACACTAATCTCTCTTTGAATTTTGCTTGATTTCAGTTTTTTTCTGGATCCCCATTGATTATGATAGCAAGAAGGCCAAGCTCTGTACCATTAACTACCCAGCTCTTCCTGTCCTGCATTCCTGGCTATGCTTAAGTCTACTCTTGTTATTCCCATGGCCACAATGGCTAAAACATACTTACGGTTTTTAGTGCCAAACTGTCTCTGCCTTTTTCCTTTTCTTGCTCTTTGGCTCACTACCATAACTTAAATGCTAAAACTCAGCTCAACCATTATACAAAGACTTGCCTGACTCTACCTGCTGTTAGCACACCCACAGATCAGTTCAGTGGCCCATTCCTAAATTCAGCGCAATAAACTGTGATGCACTGTATTCTCACTATCTTCTTAACTTTCCAGAAACTTCCACTACCAGCAGCCACACACATATATAAAACACTCCAATCATTGCCTATTCTGTGAGCTTTTTGAGGGCTGGAAATCATGTTTGTGGCTGATTTTTTTCGATAAGTGTTTCTGTACTAAATGAAGAACTTGACCACGAGCAAAAAGTTATACCACTTTTCATGACTGTGACAAAATGCCTGATACAGACAACTTATAAGAAGAGAAGAGGTTTACATTGACTTAAGATTTCAGAGGTCTCAGTCTATGGTCATGTGACCTCATTGATCTGAGCCTGTAAAACTAGTGTGTTGTGACAGGGGCAAGTAGCTGAGGAGGCCTCTTTACTACCTCAAGGTGGCAAGGGGAAAAAACAGGAAGAAAATGGAATCCCTGAGACCCCTTTAAGAAAACACCCCTAGTGGTTTAAATTTCAAGGTCCCAGGTGATAAATAAAAGTTGCCCACCAGGCCTCAGACCTGCGGGTCTTTAGAGATATTAATCCAAACCACAGCAGTCATATTTGTTCCTTTTTGTAGTGATGACAATTACACTACAAATGGAAGTGTAAACATTTTTTAACTAGGTTCTCTGTTGTGTTCATGTGCACATTCCGTAAGTATTGATGGGACAAAATAACTGACTTTTCCATCGTCAGGACTCTCTCCCAGTCTAAATTGATTTATCAGGGTAGAAATTAGCCTGTGTCCCCCGGGCACACTGCAGACAAGGAGGCTGCAATCTCTTCATTAAAACAAGAGACCGACATGTTAGCACATGCTACTGGGTGATTTGGAGAAGTGCACTGGAAAATAACTGGATGGAGCCTACTTAGCACTTATTAAAGGAAATAATCAGAAGCAGAAAATAAACCGAGATGCCCGCACACTTCCTGTTGTGAAGGTCACAGAGACAATCCCCAGGAGATCTGATGTTCCCATTCATGCTAACACAAAAAGCTGTCAGGAAGTTTCAAAAGCTAAAGATGCATTTGTTAGGTCACAGATGAAAATCTATTTATTTTTCTTTCCCCGCAGGATCCAGTGTAAGAATGGATGCCCAATGTCTTCAGGAATAGAATGCTAAAACAGCAGGATCCAGGGGCCAAAGATTAAGAACATTGAATACTGGAGTGCTTCCTGCCTAAGAATAAGTGGAAGTTAGGCAGGGGTTTACTGCTTAGGAGTTCAAATAGCGTGGGGACTAGGGCATGGCCAGAGAATGATATATTAACTAATTTTGAACAACATTGCATAGTAGTCTTATAAATCTTTCTTTCTATTCACTTAACACATATTTGTCATATCTGTCCAGTATTTATATAACACTAGTCACAATCTGAGAAAGACTCGTTGGCAGATTGAGTCAACAGATTCAAAGTTTGTTCCAATTAGTTAAATACACAGAGACTTTTAAACAGATACCAGTAGTCTGGTTTCTTTTTCTGCATCATATGGGGACATCAGCTGTGTTTGAACACTGGTTCTGCTAACATGACCTTGAGCAAGATATGTAAATCGCCTCGATTCTGAGTTGTTGCTATTTTTAATTTGTAGAACAGGATTGGTGGAACCATATTGATTGATGAGAGGAACAGATAAATTATAATACTAAGTGAAGCAACACTGTTGGCTGATTTTATGTATCACCATCTGGGGTGTGTTTAAATGAGAATGGCTCCCATAGGTACATACATGTATTTGAATGTTCTGCTCCAGTTGGTGAACTGTTTAGGAAGGATTAGGAGGTGTGGCCTTGTTGGAGGAGGTGTGTCACTGGGGTTGAACTTTCTGAGGTTTCAAAAGCCTACTCCAGGCCAGTCTCTCTTCCTGCTATCTGTTGATATGTGCCATGCTAGCTTGCCTGCCTACTGCCACGATGATCTTGGGCTAACCTGACACTGTAAGCAAGCCCCCAGTTAAATGCTTTCTTGGTGTCTCTTCACAGCAGTAGAAAGTAACTAAGGCGCCATCATTACTGGGTTGTTATTCTACTTTTTACCATATTTTAAGTTTTACATAAAGAAAAGACAAATAATATGTGTTAACTCTGCTTTCATGTCTGGAAAACTGTGTATTACATGTATGTTAATGGTGCACATAGCTTAAGTCACTAACCACTATTATTGGGACAGATGATGGAATAAAAACATTTTACTTTCAAAGCCGTATGTTTTTGTTGTTATTGTTCTTTTGAGAAAGGCTATCATGTAGCACAGGCTAACAAACATAGTATGTAGCTGAGGCAGGCCTCGAATTCCTGGTACTCCTCCCTCTACCTCTTAAATGCTGGGAATAAAAATATGCAAGATCATGCTGAGCTGTTTCAAAGTCACATTGTATAGAAGCTTAATTTCATAATTATGTATGCCCTTTAAAATCAGGGAGAGAACAATATTAATATTGTTATCAATATTTATTTATATTTAATATTGATACCACTTAGATCAATAATAAAAATGGCAAAGGTTACATGAAAAATGTTGATAGATTAAGGATACTCTTTGTGCTTGATATATGACTTTCCGAGTAGAATTGTCTGTGATTCCTCAAACAGTCATAAAAATTATGTACCATAAGAAGGCTAAACATTAGGTATGTATTTATCTCCCAGCTCATCAAAACTTACAACAGTTTTTAAATAAAAAACTTTTTATTTTTACTTTGTATGTGTGTATTATTTTTACTGTTTGTGTGTGTGTGTGTGTGTGTTTGCTTGCACATATGTATCTGTGCCAATATGTGCCTGCTGATCAAGGAGACCAGAAGACAACATCCAATTCCCTCAAATTGGAATTATAGATAAATTTGAGTCACCATGTAGGTGCTGAGAAACTGAACCTAGGTCTTCTGTAAGCTCACAAAGTGCTTTTTTAAATGCTGAGCTCTAAATTCTACAGCTTTTTCTGTGTCAATGCTATCAAATGTTTGCTTCAGAAAGAATAGAATCATGAAAGAAATGAATTAGAGAGAGAATGCAAAATTTTTAAAGACATTTAAAAAATGTTCAGTTTTTAAAATTAACAAAGTAAAGGAGAGAGAAAAGGAAGGAAAGAAAGAAAGAAATGAAATCTGGTTGATTCCTAATAGAAGTTAAGGGCAAGGAGATCCAGAAATGAAAATCAAAACAAAAGTCAGGACACTGTTGGAGTTAGTTCACCCTCTGTTCCTTTCCCTTTCCCAATGGAATGGCCCAGGCCCCATTCCAAGTGTCAATCAACAGAATCTAACATCCTCTGGTTAGAGAAGTAAGTGCTGACCCAAGCTGGATCAGTAAACTTTCTTTCCCTGTAAGCTGTATCTCCTGTGGAGGAACCCTGGAGGGAAGGCCACTGGAGCAGAGTCAGCCAACAGTGCCTCCATCTGAAGAACAGACCCAGAAGTTCCTGCTGAGAGTTCAGTCAAGAGCCTCTGCTCCGTGTTCTTCCCCACCAGGAAGATATCCAACTGTGCCTTCTGGACTCCGAGCTACACAATATTCTTCCAATTAATTCCCATTCTTGCTAACTTCATGAAAGTCAGTGTTTGTTGCCTGAGCACCACCAACAAAACCTTAGCTCAGTTAGAAGTGTATCCATGGAGATAGTAGGCATCTAGGGTCCTACCTTTGACATCTTATTCAAAGCACAGATGCATTCACAGGCCCAATGGTAGCAAAACATCTGGTTTAGTCTTTGTGAGAGCAGTAAGATCTGACATTCATCTTTCGTCAATACAATACAAAATAACTAACAGGCAGAAGGTCCTGTCTTGTAAATTGGTAAAAATCCCATCCCCAAAACAGGACCACACCACGGGTGTTCAGTAAATGGTGCTTGTTAATGCTACATCTCTGATGTTTTCTGACTGATAAAAAAAACCATGCAAGTTACCTAAGACAAGCCTTTAACTTTTTAAAGGCTGAAAAATACTGTTTACGCTGCGATTCTTCTTCATAATTTAAAAATACACCAGAGGTGAACTAAAAGGCCCAACTAGGGAACCATCCTACAATTACTGTTTTGCTAAATGGCGATGTTTCCGTCTGCCTTCTAAATGTGTGTGTTGGTGCCCATGGATTAGCACCGCTCTCAACTTTGCCCAGAGAAACTCATTGTGGAACAGGCAGCAGTTAGTGCAGTGAGATTAAATCTCAGAGCACTGAGATTAAATGACCATAGAATGCTCAGCCCTAAATGGAGCATCTGTATCAAACCTACTTAGGCTCAGGGAAGATGTCAGAAGAGAGCAGAGAAAGAATGTAGGAGCTGGAGGATGGGGAGGAAGCTGGGAAGTTCTGACTTCTGGACATGACATGGCCGTCATGCTCATGAGCACTGCTGTTCCCGTTACCCACACAAGACCTGTAAACCAACAAAATCAGTTAGTACTCCAGCAGGCAGCATGAATTGAAATGTGGGAGGGGTGGTAGGTGTTTGAAGCTAGGGAGAAAGAGCAGAGTTGGGGGTGGATCAGAGATGATCACAACATACTATATATACACATGTTAAGGTTTCAATAAATAAAAGATCAACAATCAGATGCATAATTAAAATACACTATCATATTAACAATAACAGAAAAAATGACCCAGAGTTGTGCTCTTTAAGCTACTTTTTCAAAGGAGTTATCTGGTAGAAGATGAGATATTGGCAGGTTTTTTAAAGAAACATTTCAATGTAATCTGAAATTTTTTGCAGTTTAAATGTATCATTTTGGGTTCTGAAAAGGGAGTCTGGGAAAAGGTGTGGGTATTCCACTTCAGCTGGATAGAAACAGGAAACTCTACTGTACTAATACATAGCAAGGTAACTGTAAGCAACAGCTATGAAGTAAGTATCTCAAAAAGCTAGGGGGAGGAGGAATTAATGCTTTTATCATAAAATGTGCAATCAGTGTTTGAGGAAATAAATATTTTAACTGGACTTAAGCCATATGCAATGTTATATATATTTATCAAGATACCTCATGGTACCTCATACACATACAGGATTTGGGTGGTCTTGCATAACAATTAAAAATATATCCAACTAATAAAATTTTTAAAAATAAAATAATATTTGTGGTAGGGCCTCACTATGTAGACCAGACTGCCCTGAAACTTAACAGAGTTTTGCCTCTGCCTCCTGAGTGCTGTGTGTACCACCACACCTGGCTAACATAAATAATTTTTAAATACTTAATATCTCAAATTACCAGAGAAATACAAGCTAAAACCAAAATGAGTTGGATCTTCACCTCAGCACGAAAGCTCATTAGCAAAAAGGACTAAAGATAGCCAATGCTGTGGATGGGGCGAAAACTGGACAAGGTCATCAGGAATGTCCCCATGGACATAGCACGGACCGTCCTCTGAACACTTTAATGGAACTACTTTAAATACCTAGCAGTCCTCCTTCTGGGTTGATACACATGCAAAGCGATGGGAAGCAGTGTGAATTAAGAACTACACTCCCTCATGCAGCTCTGTTCATAAGAGCCAAGATGTAGAAGCAAGCTCTGTGTCTACCCCCACCCCAACCAACAGAGAAACGAAACGGACTTTTAAACTGGGTGTGGTGGTAGCACAGGCCGGTCATCCTATCAGTCAAGACTTGATAGTGAGATAAGATCAAGGTCAAGGGTAGCCTGGGTTTCATAGGAAGTCACTCCTCGACCTAGCAGAGCCAAGTTTAGGGATTAGCTTGGTGGTATAGTGGTTGTCTAACACACACAGGTTCTGGGTTTGAATCCAGTCATATATATATATATATATATATATATATATATATATATATATATATGACATATATATGACACTATTTAACTTGAAAAAGAAAATGGAAACCTGTCATTCAGGAATTCATGTGAGCCTGGATAAATGGGGATGCACTGTGTCAGAGAAAGTAAGTCAGGCATGGAAAGAAAATGTTATGTGGCCTAAATACTTAAATGAAGAATGATAAAAATATGATGATTTTTTTTTTACAGAAAATAGAGTAAATAGTTGGCCACTAGAGCCTGAGGGGTAGAACAAGAGTAGATAAAGAGATGTGAATCAAAAAGCGAGCCCTTTATTTCTTTGATCCCCTCCTCACCATATTTGATTTGTCTAGCCTTCTCTATATAAGTAGTGCCTCTTTAAATACACATTCTTCTTCAAAATGGCTGCTTGCATCATATCCCCTTGATATAAGTCTATCCTTAATAGTAGGCACTGTCTCAGTTCCAAAATTACCATGGGAGGAGGGCACCTGGTTAGTACAAATGCATCTTTAGATGGACAACTGATAATTGGTCCAGCTTGAGATCCATGCCACAAGAGGGAGCACTCTCCCGCACACACAACACTGCCTGGAGGGCCAGAGACCAGAAGCTTGAATAGACCAGAGACCCACAATACCAAACACAACCAGCAAGAAGGAGGGGGAGGAGGAGGAGGAGGAGGAGGAGGAGGAGGAGACAACAAAACGATTCCTAATGATATTGTCATACTCGTAGACAGGAGTCTAGCATGAGTGTCACCAGAGAGGCGTCACCCAGCAACTGTTAGGAGTAGATACAGAGACCCACAGCCAAACACTGGCTATAACACAGAAATTCTTTGGAAAATGGGGAAAAAGGATTGTAGGAGCCAGAGAGGTCAGGGACAGCACAAGAAAACCCACAGAATCAACTAACCTGAGCTCATAGGGTCTCACAGATATTGGCGATCAGGGAGCCTGAATGGGTCTGAGCTAGGTCCTCTCTCTCTATTTGTTATTGTTGTGTGGTTTGGTGTTTTTGTGGGACTCCTTACAGTGGGGGTAGGGGTTATCTCTGATGATTCAGTTGTAAAACTTTTTATTGGTTCTTAGTGAATTTCCCATCATGTGCCCCAGTACTTCCCATCTCCACATCCCCTTGAATCTGCCCTCTTCCTTGTAACCTTGTACCCTTCTTTATCTCCTAACAGAGAAAAAAAAATTTGTGGAAGCTATAGTGTGTCACACTGTGTCTGACAGTATACCCTTTTGTCCACACTTCTTTGCTTGCAAATGTTTCTTGGTCCAGTACAAAACCTCTGGCTTCAGCTACTATGTCAATATTGGAACCTCACTGGGACTCCTCTCGGATATCCTGTTGCTGGCCTGTGTCATGGAGATCCTGTAGTTTTGGATCTGTAGAACTGGCCCCTTCATGGGCTCCAGCAGCTCATTGATGGGGTAGATGTTGGGCCAATTCAAAGCCCTGGATCAGGGCCTGAGAGTTATCTGAGCTGGTCATCCCACTGGCTCTTTCTCTCTCACACACTCAGGGCCCAGCTCATTCACAACTCTGTAACCAAGGTTAGCTCTACCCTGATGCCTAGGAGAGATTCAGAGCCTGCTCTCCTGAGTGTTGCAGCCAGTAAGGGACAAGACCAGAGCTCTCCCACTCTGATGACCTCAGGGTCAGCTCTCTAACCTACTGTAGGTGGCAATGGGTGCATGGGTGGAGCAGGGGAGGGCAGCAGAGGAGTCTTTCTCTCATCTATGTCACCACAAGATAGACAAATGGCAGACCCAGCTGCCCCAAGCTCCTGAACCTCAGGGGTGGCACACTGGTGTCCCTAGTACTATGGTCAGCTCTACTGTGCTGTCCAGGAGAAGTGCAGGCTCTACTCTTCCAAGTGCTACAGCTGGTCAGAAATAGGACCAACTGTCTTGCTCTCATGACCCAAGAGCCAGGTCTCCCACCTACCACAGCTGGTGGAGGGGGAAGGAAAAGGGTATTGCTTCCTAGTCCATGTCACTTCATTGGCCAGCTGTCCTACACTCATAAACTCAGGCCCATTCACCCACAACTCCAGCAATGTGTAGCTTTGCTCTCCCAATTATTGCTAGGAGTGGGGTCAGCTCTCCTGCTCTTATATCCCCAGGGCCAGCTCTTCTACAATACCCAGGTAAGAGGGTTGTCTCAGGAGTGGTCTCAGTAGTGCTATGTCCCACTAAGCTAGTTAGTAAACATTTTGATAGTCACAGGTCAGAACACTGAAGGCTGAGCATAGACATAGCCTCTCCCTCTCTGCCACATAGCCTCTCCCCTCTCTGCCACCTACTGACCCACATATGACGCAGAAGTCACACCTGCAACAACTCTAGGAGCAGAGCTCTGATTTGTTTGGTATCCTTTTCCTCCTACTGAGTCGGTTGCTTCATCCAACCTTAATAGGAGGGTATGTGCCTAAGTCTTCCTGCAACTTGATACTCCATGTTTAGTTTATATCCCTGGAAGGTCTTTTCTGAAGAGAGTGGATAGGGATAGATGAGAGGAAGGAGGTGAAATGGCAGGTAGGATGTAATATACGAGAGCAGAATAAATTAAAAATAAAACAAAACAAATACTGAATACAACATGTGTCTGATGACTCAGTCCATGGAGGATGGAGTCAAGTGGCATAAACATGGCTTCTGTGGTTTAGTCCTGTGTGCATCTGGGGAGAGACAATAATGTGGGCCCAGAAGGCACCCAGACAGTATCCAAGTCTACACACCAACCATACCTAACTGAGAAAGACGGGTCTTGGCCTCCATGTCTCAGACCCAGGGAGACAATAAGTGCGGAGAAACAGGAGTCTTCTTGGTGTCTCCTAAATCAAGCCCAACCGATAGCCACGTGGCTGGAATGATTCCCTCTGGATATGGCAGGAAGGAGAGCATTTCTACAGAGGGTGACTTATCTCAGCAGGCAAATGTGTGAAATGCAGCAAGTATGTCACGAAGCAGGAAATTCATTCACACATGTATAATGCCAGGCTCCACCAACATCCAAGGACATTTTTCAACCTGACATCCAGTCAGCCTTTGATTTGTTTGTCAGTAAGGTGATATAGCTCTTGCAATGACTGCTTTAAAAATAAACACACTGTGGGTGAGCTCCTTGACGGGAGGCCTGGACAACAGAAAACGTGTGGGGACGAACAGGAGGCTGGGGAGGAGTTGCATCATGGTTTTCAGATGGTGAAGCATAGTTCACTTTACTAGCTGGTGTCCAGCAATAGTATAATGTTATACATGGCCCATCTTGTTGAAATCTACCTTGGTGCCATGTAACAAAACCTATGCCACCCAGGAACCCTCTACATGTGGGTCCCTGGTAAGAGCTACCTCTGGTTTGTTTCAATTGCTTTGATATTTTCATGAACATACAATGTTATATAGTCACTATTGAGTGGCTTTATGCAATGTAAGGATGCCATTACATAAAATAGCACAATTCAGAATCCACCACCACTTGGGCTATTGCAAATGGGCCATTTGCAAACATTTGGGTGAATACTTTTTAAACTGTTCTTGAGATTAAGGTTACAAAAATGAATCCTTGTCAATTGCAGTTATCTGAATCATTTTGCAGCTAGCCACCCCTAATCATTTCCTCCAGATCCCAGAGAGAAGATTGACCACACTGATAATCAAGATTTTCTGAAATACAACTCAAAAAAAGAAAAGTTTTGCTAAGTCATCCGGTAATAGCTAGAAAATATAAGCCATGAGTTACAGCGTTCTACAAGTTTAAAAATGGTCTTTTTCCTTTTCAGCCTGTTCAATTGAATTCCACTGTGAAATTTCCACTTGGAGTTCTTATTTTTATAAAGGGGACTCATGTTGAAGAGGCAACAATGCCTGTCACAAGAGCCATGGCCTGACCATCTCCTTGCAGAGACCAATGTGCAGTTACTCCTTATATGGTGAAGATTGTGGCTCTGTGACTTTGAGCTCTTAGCTCCATACTGAAGAAAGTTCCATTCCTCAGCCTCTGTTGCCCTCTGGATGACGGTTAGTTTGGCCAAGGGACTCATGGGGCAGCAGCAATTGCCAAAAGGAGGAAGGAAGTCATGGGGCTTCTTCGCACCGCTTTATATGACACCCCTCTGACTTGAGTGCATCTTTCTGTAGCTCCGACTTGGCAGGACATCCCTCCCCGTCTCTTCTCATCTTCATTCCTGCAACTTACTGCCATTTCTGCTTCTGAGAGATGACCCACACTCCCAGGTGTTGGGAACTGCTCTCCTCTCTTACTCCTAGGCTGGTACTAACATCCCCCTGTTCCTCCACTCACAGCCCTCATTCACCTTTCAGTTCCTTCTCTGGCCGTGTAACCAGCTCCCTGTGTTGAATCACCTCGAGTCATTATATATGTCTTTCCTGGACTCTCAGTGATACAAAGACAAATGTACAAATGCATTCAGAAGTCAAAAGGAACAAATAAACACAATTTTAATAACTGGTAAATCTGATAAGTCCAATTAGGCTTTGGTAAACGGAACCTTCGGAGAAGCGTGATCACTGAACTTGCCTATGACTCATCATAGCTTCCAGGTACCACTTTCTTCTGGGCCTTCAGAGCTTCGTAGGCACCTCCACTGTTAGTATTCCCTAGTTAAATTTAAGGAAGAAGGTAATAAGTTATGGTATTTCTCTTTGTGTGTCTCTGTTTCTCTCTCTCTCTCTCTCTCTCTCTCTCTCTCTCTCTCTCTCTCTCTCTCTCTCTCTCTCTCTCTCAGAGTCAGGGTCTAATGTATCCCAAACTAGCCTCAAACTTGACTAATAGTCATTGGTGACTTTGAATTCCCAATTCTCCTGCCTCCACCACTCAAGTGCTAAGACCCCAGACATGCTTCGAAATGCCTAGTATATTCACTGCAAGAGATCAAATCAAGGACTAAATTCATGGTAGGCAAGAACTCTACCAGCTAAGCTATGTCCCCAGAACAACCTATGTTATTCTTGACATGGGATACTTGTTAGTCTTTTCATTGGTTTCCCTCTCTGACAGACCAATCGGGTCTAGCAAGAATGATCTGAATAAAGCAATGGTATCCGTGGTAAATAAAGTATTACCTCTGTGGTAAAAATTCTCCCATCCATTCTAGCATTTAATTTATGAAGCGACATTGTGGGCTATAAGCCATTATCACCTGTATTTTAAAAATGTTGAACCCAAAGCGTAGAAATGAAGTATCTGGTGTGTAAACACAGGTGACCAGTTGTCTGTAAACTCGGGTGGCAGATACATCCTCTTCTGTGGAGATTGTATCTCCAGCAGCACTGCCCCTCATGGATGAGGTGGAAGTGGGTGGCCAGAATTGACAGCTTTAGGAGAAGCTGAGAACTGTAGCTGATATTCAGGAAGGATCAGGGCTATGGAAGATTTTTCAAACTTGGGCCCCGAGAAACTTCTAAATGTTGATGGGAATGATATTAATATAAAGTATAGTCCTTTGAGTTGTTGGAAATTGATCAAATTTGGATATTTTCATAGGAATTGCCAACGTGGAGAGGGACCTGACAACCTTGTATCGAAATAAATGCAGTATCTGGATTGCTGACTGTCTCCATATGAGCACTGTTAGTTGAGGCCCATTTATGATTCTCATTATTAAAAAAAAAGAGAGACTTTCTGTCTAGACAATGAACAATCTATAATCATTCACAATAAATACCATCACCATCTACCTCCCCCACCATATAAACCAGAACTACACTTCTGTTTTGGTGGAAGGCCTGACACAGACCAACTCTTGCAGAGATGCTGCCCCTTTAATATGCTGAGAAGAGCTAATCAGTTCACCATGCGGGGATGATTAAGATGGTTTTCCTACACAGCTCTCTTAAGGTTTTGTTTTGATTTGATTATCATTTTTCTAATTGCACCTGTTCAAAGATAAGATTTCCATGGAGAGTCAGCAAAAAGCATTGTTGACTTTATGTTTCCCAATCCCCCCAAGCCAGACACATAGAGGAAGGGAGGGAGGAAGGGAGGGAGGGACGGAGGGAGGGACGGAGGGAGAGAGAGGAGGGGAGGCATGTTTCAGCTTGACTTCCTCATTAGAAGTCAGGTGTAAACTGGCACCTCTGCTCTCTTCTGGAGAATGGATGATGAAATGAAAATAAATAAATAAATAAATAAATAAATAAATAAATAAATAAGAATAAAACCATTTCCCACTGAAATCAGCACCTCATGGTCAGGCTCAGCTAAGCACCTCATGACAGGAAACTAAGCAAAGCCAACATGGGAAGAGGAAGCTTTGGATCATTGATGGTGTGCCCACCAGGGATTGCATCCCCACCAATAGCATCGACTTAAAGTATGGCTTTTGTGCAGGATGCAGTCCTAGATGGATAAACAGAAAAAAAAACATATTTTCATATCACATGTACATTTAAAATATCACAGTAAATATGTCTCTCTTTCTCCCTTAAGCATACATGGTTGTGTGTGTGTATGTGTGTGTGTGTGTGTTGCATGCATACATGGAGAAAATTACTGAACAACTCTATTAACAAAAGACTATCTTAGAGAAAGGCTGCTCATTGTTAAGTCAGAGGTAACAGTCTGGACTTTTAGCTTCCAGCCCAATGACATCGACGGATAAGGAATTTTCTCTTCTGCAAAGTCAAAGAAAACACTGTCTTTGGGGCTTCAACTCATTCTGGGATAAGACTAGAGCAGAGAGATGAGCCAAACTGAAAGAACCCCAGTGGCCATGGAGGCAGCAGAACAAATAACCACAGCATAGGGTTATGACCCAAACAATATAGAGTGGTTTTATTCATCGATACCAACAAGCATCATTTATGTGATAGAATACATGAGCAGGTGGGAGAGAGGGGCTACATTTCCTCCCTTGAATCATACTTACAGGTAGCTCCCCACCTTAGCAGACACCTCTGAGCTGCATTTTCTACATTGAAGGTGATTTTACTGAAGGCTAGGAGAGCCAGCTTGTAAAACTATCACTGAGAAGGCTGAAGCAAGAGGGTTGTGAGCGCCAGGCTAGCCTGAGCTACATAGTTTTCAAACCAGGATGGACTATATACTGAGTTTCATGTCCGACTGAATGACATTGCAAGAGTCTCTCTTGAAACAAACCAGAAAAAAAAATATTCAAGGATCTGCTATGTCTGAGGATTTGTGTGGCTGCAAATGTGTGAGGACATACTTGAGAGCTCTCAAGTGAGGGCCTGTATGGGAAGCAGGTGAGTAACAGGGGGAGAGAGTAAGGTAGGTTGTATTAAGGCGTGTGTGTGTGTGTGTGTGTGTGTGTGTGTGTGTGTGTGTCACATGCACACACACAGGCATGCTGGATATTGTAAATATACTTTTAAAGAAAAATTGACATGTCAAGTCTTAATCCCTAAGATAAAATGTTACCTGACTTGTCATTTTCTTCCTGAAAATTACTTGTCAGATGAATGCTTTAATTTTTAAATATCTATCTATCTATCTATCTATCTATCTATCTATCTATCTATCTATCTTCCTGAGTCAAGTATGAATATAACAGGATTCTGTCTATTCTCAAAATATATGGTCAAATTAATACATCCAAGGCTAACAGTAGACAATATTAGCAATTAGCAATTAGAAAGAAATAGTAATTAAAAGGCACTATTAATTTCCTTGAATTCCATGGTTAGAATGATGTGGTATCTCTGAGAGCTGGGTTTCTGCCAGTTTCCTCTTGTTTTTAGTATTTAGACCAAGGGCCAGTGTACCACCACTTTCCCCACAAATTCTAAACCATCCCCTCAAGGCACCACATTACTACTGCAGTCGTTTTTTGTTACAATGGAGCTAGAAATATACTCCAAATGAGACATTATGATGCTGTTCCCAGAGGAGGGAAGTACTTTGAACTTCGAGTGTGGTTTGCGTGTGCACATAATGGGATGTGGCCCAGCAAGTCTCTGAGATGCTCATTAATGCTAAGCGGAAGGACGCAGACAAGGGACCTAATACACACAAGACCCTTCAAGTGGTGGAGCATTTGGAGGTGGGGCCAATTAGCAGCTCAATAATGAGTTCTCGGTGTATGCCATTTGGAGAGTTCTTTTCATTTTTAGTTCATGATCCTGCTACTTTCGAAAGCAGAATTATTTTCTACAAATGGACAAAGCTCTGCATTAAGTGTTTTGGCATGATTGCCCAGCTAGCACAAACACTATTTTTCCCCTCTTTTTTCTTTAAATTAAATGTTAAACTCATTCTTAGTGTGAGGTGGGGGTGGGGTGGGGGGTTGTGACTGCAAATACATCTGTGTCAAAGTGTGTCTTGTGGATGTCACGGGTAATTTTTTGGAGTGAACCTCTCCTCCCTTGTTGAAGCAGAATCTCTCTAGTTTCTGTTGCTACATGCTCCAAGCTAGCTAGCCCATGAGCCCTCAGGAGGTTCTCCTGCTCCACCTCCTACCTCACCATAGACATGTTGGGATTAGAGATGTCTACCATCACATCTGGCTATTCAGTGTAGATTCTAGGTATCAAACTCAGGCTACTAAGCTGTATGGCAAGTACTTTAACCCAATGAACCATCTGGTTTACGTCCAGATTTTTGGTTTTTGATATATGTATATGTATATGTATCATGTGGCTGGGATTATAGGTATGTGCCACCATGCTCACCAGGGAGACATTAAATCTTCCCTTGTTTTTATATTCAATAGGCGATTTTGTTCTATAAAGAATCAGCATGTGGTATCATTTAATAATCAATAGCAGAGCCCTTTGGGTTTCATTTCAGAAAGTTGATGAGAAGGATAGCTCTCCTGCCAAGTCCTCAGATAGATCAGTAGAACTGGGATTTGGGTGGGGACCACTCCTGGCAGCGTGACACCGGGCCAGCACCAATGATGATCAGACACAAAAGCAGAGATGAAGCCAAGGGTCCAGATTCTGATGCGGCCCCATGACTCACGGTGCAACCTCAGATAACTTCTCTGGGATCGTATCCTTATCAGTTCAATGGGGGAACAAATTCACAGTAAGGCAGGGCAAAGCCTTATAACTGACTTGGCATCATCTCCGTGCCATTGATGACTCAGATATTCTGATAGGGAAGTAGGGAAGCACACAGCTCACAATGTCTCGAGTTAGAGGACAGAAAGTCTGCAGTGTTTCTGAACTATTTCAGGTGGAGTTGCCATTCACTCTCCTGGGTTTGGAAAATCCTCTTGATGGCGCTAAACTTAATCAGGAATCAACTTTAGCAGGTGTATCTTTATGGCTGATGTTTATGCCAGTTGGGATCAATGATGGTTTGGTTTTTTGTTTTTTGGCTATTACTTGGTTATAGCCACAAAGCTGTGGTTATCTATAACATAACTTGGGACAGCAGTCATGACAATGCAATTAACAGAACAACACAATAGTATGTAGGACTATGGGAATGGTAATGAGGTTGCTAACACTCTCTGGAGGAAGGAGAAAGGACAGTCATTCCACCCACTTCTTCCAGCCACCATGCTCTTAGGAGGTATTCGAATATGTAGGCAATAGAAGATTAAAGATGGAACTCCAGCAATGCAGGTTTCACCATGTGGTCACCATGTTGGAGAGGGACTCACAGTGATGCATCCCTTTTCATGTCACCCACCAACACATTTGTTGGTTCACCAAAGTGGACTTGGCTACCCTTCCTTTGGTCTGGCATTGGTGCCCGATGTGGGGTGAATAGGTGATTATAGATGATTGTTTACACCCCCTTAAGGAGTAACATCGCAGATGACTTCTATTCTATTAATCTAAGTAACTATGCAGTGGTGGGAGGGGACTCCAGCCATGGTGTCACAAGCGAATTTACATGCTGATTTTTGGAAAAATAGTAACCAAAGCCTAAAACCGTACGATCCAACATCTCTAAAAGGATACTAGGCTAAATAACTGACCTTCACTGAGTATTTTGTACAAATGCCTTAAGTGAATTGGGCGTTTTATTTGTAGGAGGAAAGAGTTAAGTCATGTACACTGGTTAAATTTGGTAAGACATTAAATAAAAGTCTGCCATAAGCACCTAAAGGTCAAGAATAATATTCATATATATGTATGTATGTGTGTGCATGTATACATATATATGGATATGTATACATACACATATAATACAGGTAACATATATACAAATATACATATACAATATGCACACATATACACATGCACATATACACATATGTATATACAATATGTATGTATATACTGGTATTCACTTCCTAAGCAAATACTTAGTGGGTTAACATATTTTTTTGTCAGCTCAGCATCTAATTGTAGCTTTTAATGTAGTTAGAATTGTTGATTAAAACAGGTTCATCTGAGCCATGGAAGAAGAAAAGGATGTTGTACCATCACTCCAACACTTCAAGGGCTGTGTGGAGGTCCCTTGGCCACATCCTCCTCCTTAGCACTAGAGTCTTACACATGTGCATGTTGATTTTGTGAAATTACATGAATGTGCACATTTATATGGAGACCAGAGGACAACCCCAAGCATCGTTCTACAGGATCTGTCCACCTCGTTTTTTGGGAGGTGTTTTTTTTTAATTAAAAAAGATTTTTTTAACCTGGGCATGGTGGTACATGTCCTTAATCCCAGCACTTGGGAGGCAGAGGCAAGTGGATCTCTGTGAATCAGGCTAGCTTGGTCTACAAAGAGAGTTCTAGGACAACCAGAGATGTTACACAGAGAAACTCTGTCTTGAAAAAAATAGTAATTATTTGTTTGTGTATGGATATTTTGTCTGCATGTATATGTGTACCATGTGTATTCCTAGAGCCTATGAAAGCCAGAAGAGGGCATCAGATCCTCTGGGACTGGAGGTAAAAAGATGGTTTTGAGCCACCATGCAAATGCTAGAAATTGAACCAGAAAAAGCGGCCACTGTTCTTATCCACTGAGCCATCTCTGACTACCCCAGCCCCCTTGTTGTTGAAACAGAGTCTCTCACTGATTTGAAGTTTACCACATATGCTAGAATGGCTGACCATTGAGCCCCAAGTATCCTCCTATCTCTACTTTCCTAGGGCTGGGATTAGAAGATAACATCCTCCCTACACACTGAGTTCTGTGCCCTGAAGCCTTGATTCCTTCCACTAATCTCACTGCTCAGTTCAGGTTAACGAAGTCTCCACCCTACGCTCCCTATAGCTGCCCATACATGCGCCACTGTGAACCAGTTAAGAAGCAGATGACAAACTGTACCAGCCTGTCTGCTGTTGTTGAGGTCTGGACCAGAGAGGACCACTCTGGTTCCTCTGTAATACTAGGGTCATATCTCCACCATAGGCCAATCTGGAGCCTTCAACTCTTCCCATTTCCCTAGGTGGAATGTGGCTGTCCTGGAAAGGGGAATGACAGAACTCCAGCTTCAGGGAGTACAATTGACAAAGAGCCCCAGTTGCTGGGCTCTGCACTGTGCTACCATGCTTGGGCCAAAGCCAGGTTTCCCAGTGAGCATGGGTGTGAATGATCGAGGCAGGCTCACTCCCAAGGAGCACAGGATTCCAAAGTGACCTTGCTCCTCTTCCATGAGGCCTGCACTTGGACCTACTCCCCCTTAATGGCAATGAACTTGTAATGAAGTCTGCTGGCTCTCCAAGCCTCTCCATCTCCCCTTGAAGCATTTCTCCCAACACACATATGTTCATTTATTCATGCTTAGCATTTGCTTCTCAAAAGACTCAGACACCATCGGGAGCATGGGCCTTCAAACTATGTAAGGCAAATGGTGCAAAGGGAGGCCAAACTCATCAGGTCTTTTGGAACAGGAAGAAGCCACTGTCTAGTTATCTAACCCTCAGAGACTTTGATGGAGGATGTTAATGTGCTGTCACTCCTTGTCTTTGTGTGCTGGATGGATAGTGTGAGTTGCAGGAAGCACGGGTGTGCTGTGTTAGCAGTATCTTCCACAGCACAGGCCATTAGAGTAGAGTGGATGGATCTGCCATCGTTCTTCAAACCTGTCAACAGGAGCTAAGTGTGAAAGTGTCATAATGAAGCTGGGTCTATAGCTTAGTTGCTAGAGTGTCTGCCTAGCACACACAAAGGCCCCACGCTCCGTCCTCACTATAGCATTTTAAAAAGCGCCATAGTGGAATATACCTGTAATCCAAGTACTTGCAAGAAGATCAGAAGTTCACGATCATCTTGAGTCTTATAGTTAGCATGAGGCCAGCCTGGGCTACATGAAACCCTGTGTCAAAACAAACAAAAGCAAGCCAAATGCAAACAAATCTAAAAAGAAAGGGTCATGATGGTTTGGAATTTAGCGAATGCACTGATTTCTGGGACTTCTTTGTCCTAAGACAAGCTACGTGTTCTGTGGAGTGATGGTGCTTGTTATCCTGACTACTCATCCAGCCCAGCATCTCCCCTCCTTCCATTGGCCGCCCGCACTGCAAATCAGACGTTATCTTTCACTTCCAACTTTCTATTAAGTAAAAATTGCAATGACTTCTTAAAGAGATGCAGGTGTGTGTGTGTGTGTGTGTGTGTGTTAGAGAGAGAGAGAGAGAGAGAGAGAGAGAGAGAGACTTTACTAGTCTATCAGGCAGTGCATGAAAGGTTATCAAGGCCAAACAACCTTCCATCCACCCTTCAGAAGTAACGTCTCTTTAGCTCTCCATTCACCTCCTCTAGGCATCCGATTTTCCACAGGTTGATGATTCTTGGCTTGATTATTTCAGAGGTGTCCCGACTTCACTGCCTATCGCATAAGGCTTCCACTCATCACTGTCTCCTACCATTTTCCCTTTTCCTCAGCATTCCAACATATACCTGATTGCACTAAGCCAAGAGTCTATGTTGACATTACTCTCAGTATGAAAACATGACTCTGCTCAATAGAATTATGTCTCCTTTTCTTTATCAACACATACTCCTGCTGAAGTTAATAGGCACTATGTATTACTATTGCATTACTAGTAATAATGATTTTCTTTTTCCCTGCAGCCCTCACTGTCAAGTCCAATCATCCTTCTGACGCTGTCTATGAAAAGTTTCCCCTTAGCTGTCCGAGCTGCATTCTTGGGCTTGTCCCTTTGCCAGAGTTTGAGATAATACTATCTTCCAATACCCACGTCTCCCACTCTTCCTATGAGCCACCCATTCAAACTCTTGGGGCCATAGCTATTCAAACCACCACAAACCCCTCCTCCTTTTTCTGTCCCCCACCCTTACTCTTCTTTCCCTCTTTTCCTCCTTTTCCTTCAAGGGTGCAACTCATAACAGTAACACTTGTAACAGTTAAAAAGAAAAAGAAAATTGGGATTGGGTTGAGCTATGGTTGAAACAGAAACCTCAGCCAATTGCATGGTGAATCTCAGAAGTGAAAGACATTCACAGGGATAAGTTAAGCTTCTTGCCCTGGTTCCAGACTGAACAGCAATTTATTCTTTATCTCTAGAAAAAAAAAGCCTTAACTTGGATAAAATATCCCCTTTGGGTCATCAGCTATCAACTTGGTTCTGGAAGAAAAAAAAATAAGTACTGTGATAATTTGTATATGCTTGGCCCAGGGCGTGGCACTATTGGAAGGTGTGGCCCTGTTGAAGGAGGTGTGTCACTGTGGGTGTGAGCTTTAATACCCTTGTACTAGCTGCCTGGAAGTGGGTATTCTGCTAGCAGCCTACAGATGAAGATGTAGAACTCTCAGCTCCTCCTGCATTGTGCTTGCCTGGATGCTGCCACATTCCCTGCCTTGATGATAATGGACTGAACCTCGGAACCTGTAAGCCAGCCCCAACTGAATGTTGTCCTTATAAGAGGTGCCTTGGTCATGGTGTCTGTTCACAGCAGTAAAACCCTAACTAAGACAAGTACCCTGGTCCTGAGAAGAAATCACAGCAGTACACAACTACATCCACACTGATGCAGGTCTGACTTTATTTAACCTTTTCATTTAAATTTCATTCATTCTGGGCAGTTGTGTCCTTTAATGTGGAGTTATCTATTTGTTTGTTTATGTGTTTTGTAGTGTTCTTCATTTCCTCTCCTTCTATCGTTTTGTTTTGTATGAATAATGCTTTGCTCCCCACAGGATGGACCTATTCTTACTTCTTTTATTGGCTACCTCTTGATTACTTTGGCTTACATTTTGAGTTATTTCCCCAATCTTGTTTTCCAAAGTGCTTGCTATGGTTACCCAGGGGCACATTATATCCCAAATATACTAGTGGGGTGCCAAGTTCATCTGCTTTTCTGATTAACCATATACTCATCCTGTGTCATCATCCTGGAAAAATTTGGAGAATAAATATAAAATAAAAATATGTGGTCTACCTGACATGTGACCCAAGAACCATCAGGGACAGACTTCAGTGTGGTCTTACTTCTCAGCAAATCACTCACTTTAAGTCAGACGACACAGTTAACACAAAATGAAAGCAGGCAAGGCCATGATGTTTAAGAAGATTCTCAAGACCTCAGGCTAATGGAAATGCATTATAAGTAGAGAAATCTACAATTAGATGATAAAGTTGGATGTTCTCAGGGGCCATAGATCTGGCTCATTACAAGATGCACCAGTTGTGGTGTATGGTTCACACCTTTAATCCAACACTTGGAGACAGAGGCAGGCAGATCTTTATGAGTTCAAAGCCAGCCTGGTCTACAGAGTAAGTTTCAGGACCACCAAGGCTACACAGAGAAACCTTGTCTTGAAATACAAAAACACAAGATGCATCTGTTGAATATTTAATTGGTCCTGGTTTAGTTGTGTGTTTCAGGGAACTGCTACTATGCCCTATTTTAGGACCCCTGCAGTACATCTCTGCTTGTGCCTATGAGAACAAGAGAGCAGCAGAAGGTCTCATTTCCTCTTCAGTGTCTTGTCATTCCATGTCTCGCCTTCTTCCTCTCTCTTTCCAAGATCACAGGTTGTCCTCGTACTTGCTATGTAGTTCAGTGCAGGGATTATAGGTGTGCCACACCATACTGTTCAAGGTCCTTGTTTTTAACCAAGCTCTAGGCTCTTTCCCAGATGTCTGGAGGTGGAGATTTCTATTCTCTCCACACCTCTTAGTTCTTCTAATACGTCCCTGTATTTGCCAGGGTTTATCGTAGGGGCCTTCACTCCCACTGTCCGAGTGGATCTAGTCTGTTCCTAAAGCATTTCCTTGCCTGCATTAGAACCTACTTCTTCGGATTCCAACATAAACTGACAATCACCAGCTTACCAGGATTCCTCCAGGACATCTGTCCAGCTTGGAACTTAGAGACGTCCTTTCTCATGAACCGAACAACTGTTGAATTCTCCACCTTCCCATCATGAGATAGCCACTGGTATCCAGACCATACCTCCTAAGCCAGGTTAATCAGTCTCTTCCTTCTCCTCTTCCCCTTTCTCTTTTTCCTTCTCTGCTCCCTCCTTCTCCCCCTCTGCCTTGGGAGCTATATGTACCATCATTTAGAGAACCCTGGCTAATACACTTGTACACATGTACACCCACATACATTCAAATGTACATATTATCCATATGTTTACATCATACACACATATATATAAAAGATAGAAAAAGGAACAAAGTTGGTTTTTTCTGCCTCAGTTATAGCATGGTATGTGATTTGTGTATTAACAGACACGAATAATGTCAACTTGAAATTTTAGGCTCTTCTATGTAGATTAATGATTAAGAACTCTTAGAGGTCAGACTTCACAACAGAACTTTAGCTCAAAGTCTTAAGATGACCGGTGTATTGGGCCTGAGCCCCTGGTTCAGACTTCCCACCCCCAACACACACAACTCTGCATCTTTGTTCTCTTATCTTCCTGACCCAAAGGATGGGCTTCAGGAATGCTGGGTCAACTGGCAGCTAGACCAATTTGGAACTGGCAGTTGCTTCTCAGGCTGTACTGTTCATTGATGGGTGATAATGAAGAACCTTCTAATTCCCAGGGCTTCAGCCTTGTCACATTATGACTTTCTATGAGATTTAGCTAATTGGTTCTGTCAAAGAGAGAAATGTAGAAAGACTCAGATGAGAAGAAGATACTAAATTCAGTTACGAGGGTTTTTAAAAAATTATTTCTGTTCATGACACTCTTACATTAAAACCTTTCATTTTCCTATTCATGTGCTGGAAGGGAGTAGTCTTTGTCCTTTCTCTTCCTTGATCACTGAGCCACCTTCTTCCAGTTCCAGCACTCATCCATGAATCACGGGAGAGTTCCCATAATTACCTTCGGCTAGGCAGTACTGCTTTAGGTTTCCTCCACTGTGACACCAATCTAGGGACCAAGCTTCCAAGATGGCAAACTTTGGGGGACACATTCAAATCACATCAATCCACAGCATATGCGGATGTTGCACAGTTAAGTGTAAAGCCCAGATCTTTCAACTTGAGGGGCATGTCACTGAGAAAGCCTCTGTAGATTTTGTTTCAATGATCTATGACAGCCAATAAAACAGTCAAAGCATATTGACATAAGGCATCTGCTGTTCTCAACTTGTGGGTCTCAATCCCCTTTGGAGGTTGAATGACCCTTTCAGAAGAGTCACCCACAATATACAAAAACACAGATACTTACACTACAATTTATAACAGTAGCAAAATCACAGTTATGAGGTAGCAACAAAAATAATTTTATGGTTGGGGGTCACCACAACATGAGGAACTAGATTAAGGGATCATGACATTAGGAAGGTTGAGAACCACTGTCTTAAAGCAAAGACGCTTCACTCACCCTTGTTAATTCTTGAGTTGACTGAATTTAGACAATAACATACAAGGTAAACCCTCCTACTCTTTCTCTTTGCACACAGCCAACAGCAATCAGTCTAGCTGAGGTTGCTTCCAGTACAATGCCTGACTCCAAGAGGCCCAGCCTTATTATCAAGCCTCTACCTACATAGTAGTAATGTCTCGTTGCTCAAGAAAATATCATGACTAAGCATAGTCAATGTGTATGGGGAAAAAAGGGGGAGTAGGGAGCCTGTAACAGAATGAGTACCAAAGCCATGGATCAATGAAACAAATCTCCTATTAGCACTTAACTCAGTGTGTTTGCCTAAAATCATCATGCCACCTCATATCTATTCATGTTATTTTTATTTTGGACATCACTACTCTCAAAGTTAGAAGTAAAATTTTACCCCAGCTGTCTCTAATAATTTTCTAATTCCTTCCTTTCTTGAATATACTCCTTAGTCCATACACAACAGTCTGCTAACTTAGGAAGTCTGGTCTATGAGTCCATGACTGAGGGTTCAATGTGCTAGAGATCTTCGTTTGGGGATCAATGGTGATTTAGAAGGGAATATTGGGGCATCAAAAGTCTCTAGGCCACACCTACTGACCAGGAGCCTTGTTCCTCAGCCCGCAGAACCACATGCATCTTTGTTTCACGTGTGCCACAGCATAAAAAATCCTATCAGAGTTGAGACACTTCCCTTCTCCCCACCTGGCCCTCCATTACTTATTAATCTCTTTCCTGTGTTTAATTTTATAGTTTCCTCCTTTTTCAACTATGCCAAGTTGCCAGTTGTGCAAGCCAACATTAAAAAAAAAATTCTTGCTGCCTGAATTAGGCCTGCTTTTTACTTGCCAATTCTTCACACACACACACACACACACACACACACACACACACACACACCCTATTTCTTAAGCCTGATCCCAAACCACATATATCTTGTTCCAGAATTCTGTGAATCTGGACTTGTCCTTGTGATCTAGAGTTGATCAAAATGACCCCAGTGTAGATTTATTGAGAGGGCTTCTGGACAAACCAACTTTTGTATGTGGTACATCTATGGAATAATCAAGACCACCTCTTACATCACATACCCCTTTGCCTGTGCTAACAGGAGCATGGGGAAGTCTTGTCTAAACCATCAACAGCCGTCTTCTCTAAATCTATAGCAGCTGTCTTGTACCATGAAGGAAGTGTGGAGACTCTTACAAGGTTGCTCAAAACACTTAAATGTTTGAACGAACCTACTTATCCCTAAGAATCTTGCTATGTGGTTAATGCCATTATTTTATTGTTTAACAGTCTACTGGCTAACTTTTTATTTATTATCTAGCCCTTAAGCATTACTGATAATAATATTGATAATCATATGGAGAGAACATACTGACTTCTGAACAGTCCTTCCTGGACAATCTGACTTTGCCTGGCACTTGTGGGCAATGAGAATACTCCTCTAGTGGTGATCATGGCTTGTACAGTATGACCATGTCAGCTTGGGACTAGATATACAAATCAAGGAGGGTAATAAATCCTAAGTTTGAAATTCAGGCTCAGAAATGGCAGCTCATGCTCACCTTTGCTTCTGAGCAGAGGAGTCGATGGGTAGCTTTAGGTAGCCAAACCCAGGGTGTATGAAAGGGAGATTAGAAGCAGTAGGCTCAGGGTTGTAGTAGCACACACCTTTAATCCCAGCACCTGGGAAATAGAGGCAAGAGGATCTCTGTGAGTTCAAGGCTAACCTCGTCTACAAAGTGAGTTCTAGGAGAGCCAGGGCTACAGAATGAAACCCTGTCTGAAAAATGAATGAGAGAGAGAGAGATAGACAGACAGACAGAGACAGAGATAGACAGAGAAACAGAGACAGAGAGACAAAGAGAGAGAGAGAGAGAGAGAGAGAGAGAGAGAATGAGACCGAGACAGGGAGAGCTTAGCATGCAGAATTAAAGTGAGTTATGCTAGGATTGGACCCTTGCCCCCCAGATAAGGCCTTGTAGTGTCAGGGTTTGATTGCTCTGCTGAGTCTAGTCCTACAGTTCTTTCTTTGGGCTCACAGTGAATTCTTCTATTGCAGCCCAGTGGATTTCTAACTCTCCCAGTGCAGAATCTGAGGCACTGACTGCCTGCTTAGTGAAGTTCCCTCTTCTAAATTCCCTCTTCTTCCTTCCCTCTTCAACGGTTTTGCAAATACATGAAGCAAGGATGTCTCCATGATCTCCCCCTAACTCCCCGGTAGCACATAGTAGGTAATTAGCAATGTTCATCCATTTTATTTTAGTGTATGGAAAAGCAAAGTGGGGGCTCCAAGCTGGACCACAGCCTTGCCAGCTCCTCTCCTGGAGCTGTCTAATCTTAGCCTCTGTGAAAGTGTGTCATGCTAGCAACAGCAGCACTTCCGTCTATATTTGTACCTGAAAGTTACACTAGAAAGGTGGGAAGGGAAGAGATGCTGCTCTCCGTTTTTTACCTCCAAGATACACCCGAGACCAATCAATTCAAAAAGTAATCTGCTAGTGTGGTGCCAGCAACAATTCGGAAGGAAGTCTTGGGTCTCATTAAAAACCTCTATCCGGTAACTCACTCACACTTAGATCTGAGAGTCACTCATGGTGGCTGGTATATGCTGTGTGATGAGTCTATATATACGTGAATGAATGTTTCCCTGGATGGCTTATTACCAAAGGTTAAAACTGAAATGAGAATATTGTGTGCACTGATCTGTTTCCATTTGCTCTGTTTTACAGCATCTGCCAGTGTTCCCGATCTTGACCCAATATGAATTCTCATTATATTCATTCATTACCAAATGTCTATTGCTGAATAATCTGTAGACAACAAAAATCCAAAAGGATAAAGGATATATTATGTATATAGATAATAGACATATTAACATTGCATAGTGTACCATTCTGATAAGTATCTCCTTCAATTGGCTCCTTGATCCTGGGAGATGAGGCCTGCTCGTGCCCTGTTGGCAGGGTTCCTGAGTTAGAGCTAAAAGCAACTTGCAGTCGGGCAGTAGTGACAAACACCTTTAGTCACAGCACTTAGGAGGCAAAGACAAAGGTAGGCTGATCTCTATGAGTTCAAGGACAGTCTGGTCCACAGAGCTAACTCCAGGTCAGCCAGGGCTAATAAAAAAAGAAATGAAAAGAAAAGAAAGCAACTTGCCCACGAATACACAGTGAAGAGCAGCAGAGCATGCCCTGGAGCCATCAGCTTTCTCTTTCTAATCCCTAGCCTTGTCCCTCTGCTCTGCATGGAGACAGAACAGGGTGAGGCTTCTGAACGACAGCAACGGGCATAGGTTTCTAAGTCAACTATGAGCTAGATACATGGCAGGGTTGCAATTCACAGCTACTTTGCGACCCCACCTCTTTCTCCACCAATAATAATAATAATAATAATAATAATAATAATAATAATAATAATAATAATAATAATATGTCCCATCCTACAAAGTCAATGTCTTCTACACGAGTGCATCTTTGGGATGAGCCTATTGTATGTGTTCATATGTAGGTGTGCCATATGGTAGACCATAAAGTAGACTTTCCCACAGATCCAGTAAATACAAATTCAGGTGTGTATGCTGCAATAGGTATAAATATATAAGTGATCTTCTGCCTCTACTCCAGACAGACTGGATATAGGTCAAGCCAGACTGGCATTTTCATCAGTGAGGAGCATTCCAGTGGGACCTTATGAGAAAGATGGCAATGGCCAACAAATCCCAAGTCTCTGGACATTGGGCAGCTGAGAATATTAGAAAATTCCTTGAGACTTTAACTCCAAGTCTAGGCTGTTCTGTGCCAAGAATCCCATGATTGTCCTCCATAGGTACAAGCATGGAAGACAGGTGGAACACTGAATGAAGCGCCTCCTGTGGCTGATCTTGTAAGCATGCTGTGTCTCTAGCAAAGGCTGTTTTCTAAACCACAGAGTTTAGCCAAACATTCAGGAGCATGGTAGATGGAGCCTCTGAATTTACCCATGATGTCTAGCAAGTAGAGAGAACACAGATGCTAACAGATCAGAGTACATAACTGAGGCACAGAGCCTTGCGCTTCTACAGGAGAAGAAGCAAACGGGCATCCAGAGGGGCTCAGGATGCTCCAGAGAGAGCCATTTGACTTGAAAACTTGGTCTTTTCTCATGCTGAGTATACTTACTTTCCTAAGGATTTTTCCGTTGTCACTGCTATCTTTTTTTTTTTTTAAGATTCAAGCTATGTTAGGTAAAGATCTCAAACACAGAGCAATCCTACCCAGTACTCACAGAGAACATTATATTTGTAGTATGGAATTTCTTTCTTAAAAGGAGTCCTCCAAGTTGTACACATTAGGGAGGAAGTGTGTGTGTGTGTGTGTGTGTGTGTGTGTGTGTGTGTATGTGTGTGTGTGTAAAGGGGGTGGAGGAGGAATTGGAGGACCCTACATAGCTCACTAATGAGAAATCTATCTCCCTGATTCAGTCAAAGCCAAGGAATAGTGAAGTTTGTAGAGCAAAGGGCCTTACAGGGGCCACAAAGTAAAGGTTCTACAGCTGCTCAGAGCTTGGCCACCACAAGGTTGTACGGAAAGAAGCACTATGAGGGGGCTCAGGAAGTGGGGCCATCCTCATCCTTCTATTGACATAGATGAATACAGGCTTACTGGTGTCATCAGGAGGACCCACCATATGCAACAACAAATCCAAGAGACTTCAAGTGATGAAAACGAGGCGGGTTATTTTAATTTCTCTAGAACTGGGAGCCAGGCTAATCAAAATGGGGGCCAAGCTGACTCAACAGAGAACAGTGTTCATAATCCCAATGACCGTCCCTTCCTCCCTTTCCTCATTGGCTAATGCTGGGGGCAGTGTCAGAGTGTCAGAGGAAACAATCTTACACATTTCCTTCCATTTACATTCAGCCTTTTCTCCACAAAGACTGTACCTGTGGGTTCATCTCTATGTTTTACACCCTGTTATTTTAAAGCTTACCAGAAGCATGGATTTTACCAGTCAGTGGTTCACTAGGCAAACTTTGCTGTTATCAATCTTTCTATTCAAACCTTTTAATTTGGGTGGAGGGTGACGAGACCAGCAGGGGCCAGCAGAGGCCCAGTGTTCTCTGCTCATCTGCAAGTAGGTCTTTGGTCTTGAACATGGACGGTCCTAGTTTCTATTTTTACAATGGACACCCTGATTCCACTGAAGAGGAAGAGAGTGGAAGAAACGAGTGGAGGGAAATATTTTATGTTGCTTTTCTTAAAAGGAACATTTAACTGGGAAGAAAGCCCCTGTGTTTCTTCAAGAAAAAAAACTGCAAAGCAAAATTAAAAAGACGCCAGATACTTTATTTTTCAAAAGTATCTACAAATGGCCTTCTCATAGTGGGCTACACTAAGAAGCTTCACACGTAGACATGAGCTGCCACTCCTATAGTTGCTGAAGGAACACAGTGACTGGGGAAATTCCCTCTTGCTCTGCCCTCCTGGAAGGGAAAGCTAAGCTCCTTGGTGTGAAATTTACACCATGGATGGAACTGGCTGCTAGCCCCAAGTCTCTCCCAGGTTCACAAATTCTTTCACCTCCCTCCATCTCTCTGGTTTCCTACAGGTACAGCCAAGCTTTGGTGGTTATATCTTTAGAAGCAATGGAGAACATTTGGGGGAAATGACAGAGAAGAAAGAGAGAGTTCGAGCTGTCTTTGCTATGCCCAACTATTTTAACTGCATTTCCTGAGATAACAGTGGCCAACGAATCAGTAAGATCTCAAAGGCCCATTAGATTCCCAATATGTATAAAGACTTCTCAGAGCTGCTAGGGAGGTTGCTGTGTGACATAGGTTTTAGAGACTTTACTCCCAAGTTCTGGGATTATATGCCTGCCACTCCAGTCCTTGCTAGGTGCTATTTTAAAAAGTATTGTTGTTTCTCTCTTCCCCTTTCCCCTCCCCCTTCTCTCCCCTCTCCCCCCCCTTCTCTCCCCTCTCCCCTCCCCTCTCCCCTCTTTTCCTTTTTCTCCTCTCCCTCTCTCTCTCTCCCTCTCTCTCTCCTTCTCTCTCTCCCTATCCCCCCCCTGTATGTGTTGCAAACCTGTGAACATGTGGGTGCATATACCTGTACACATGCAGGCAGAGGCCAAAGGAAGACATTTGACACACTTCTTTATCAGTCAGCTTATTGCCTTGACACCCAGCGGGTGTCTCACTGAGCCAGAAGCTGAACACTTTGACTAGAATGGCTGGCCAGGGTGCTTCCAGGATCCACTCAACTCTACCTCCCCAGTGCTGGAGCTACAGGCATACATAGTCATACCTGGCATTTTTTACATGAGTGCCAGGAATTTGAACTCAGGTCCTTGTGCTTGCACACGTTTTCTTGCCTTCTGAGACATCTGCCCAGCACCGGGTTTTACAGACTTGATTCTTTCTTTGTTTCCTTCTTCCTTCCTTCCTTCTTTCCTTATTTCTTTTCTTTTCTTTTCTTTTCTTTTCTTTTCTTTTCTTTTCTTTTCTTTTCTTTTCTTTTCTTTTCTTTTCCTTTCTTCTCTTCTCTCTCTCTCTCTCTCTCTCTCTCTCTCTCTCTCTCTCTCTCTCTCTCTCTCTCTCTCTCTCTTTCTCCCCTCTATCCATTCCTCCCTCATCTCTCCTTCCTTCCTTCCTTTCTTCCTCTTTCTTTCTTTCTTTCTTTCTTTCTTTCTTTCTTTCTTTCTTTCTTTCTTTCTTTCCTCATTTCATCTTGAGAAACAGAGGCAATGCCATCTGCTGTCCCGATGTCCTGGGTGGGCTGTGAAAGGTATGGTGAGGTATGTAAGAATCCTACAAAAAGCTGATGCAAGTGTTAGCTACAGAAGCCAAGGGCAGTGGTATCTCACTCTGGATGCAGATTTGAGCTTCAGAGAGTCACTGGTATTTAATGAACGAGAGCCCCACCTTTCAGAATCAAACACACAAGACTCTCAGATCAGATTGGGGTTTTAGTGTCAAAATGTGCAGCCACAGCTTCAGGTGTGTAAGAAATAACACATTTGTCTCAGAAAAATCTTTGCATGGTGAACAGAGACACTAAAAGGCTCTCTTCATTCTTCTCAGCCCACTTCAAAAAATGCCAGCTCAGAGCCAAACACAGTTCACCAATTCTCTCATCTGAAATGATTCATTTCTAAAAGAAATGCATGTGTGTGGTGGTGAGAGGACTGCTTTGATTTTGTTTTGCGGAATGTCGGGGGCACACTATCTCTACCTTTCAGACCTCTTGTTTCCTGGAGCCCTTATTCACTGTGAAACCAAAGGCAAAGTCCTTAATATCCGTGCTTTAGTCTGAATCAGTTACTCTTCTCTCTGCTGTGACTAAATACTGGACAAGTTATGGGAGGGAGAGTTTGTTTGGGCTCAGAATTGATGGCAGAGTCCACCCCCACATTGAGGTGATGGTGGCAGGAGCCTGAGCCAGTCACATTTCATAGTCACAGTTCATCTGAGCAGGAAAGGAGAGAGAGAGAGAGAGAGAGAGAGAGAGAGAGAGAGAGAGAGAGAGAGAGAGAGAGAGAGAGAGATTCCTGCTAGTGTTCAATTGGCTTTCTCCAATTTTTTTTTCAATCAGGGGCTCCTAACCTATGGAATGGAACTGCCCACATTTGTGGTGAGTCTTTCTGCCTCAGTTCATTTATTTTAGAAACTTCTTCAAAGACACACCCAGAGGTGTGTTTCTATGGTGAGACTAAATCTCCTCAAGTCGGCAATATAGTTTGAGCATTAAACAAACCAAAAGATAGAACATCATAATCTTTCCACTTGAGGATTGCCCTAGTTGACACTTACAGAACTATGGCAAAGATAACATG
This sequence comes from Mus caroli, assembly GCF_978045245.1. Taxonomy (NCBI): domain Eukaryota; kingdom Metazoa; phylum Chordata; class Mammalia; order Rodentia; family Muridae; genus Mus; species Mus caroli. Next base: position 50,902,643 of record NW_028227262.1, read on the forward strand.
TTGAAGTATATAAAGCCTGTGGTACTTGGAGCTTAGCCAGTGGCTTAGCCTTCAGGACCCTGAACAGGTAAGCACTATAGTGTTAATTTTCTCAACTGGTGTAAGGTTACACAGCCACCCTGGGAACAGAACGGAGAAGACATTGACTTCCCCATGTGCTCCAATATTAGAGCATACTCCCTTTGGACTTTTAAAAAGTGACTTCAATAATATCCAGATTTATTTATAAAGCCAGAGCACATTATTCTCTGAGTATAATTAAGCACGTTTGAGAGCCCAAATAGGAAACAATTAGTCACTACTAAATGGTAATCTTAATAATTCCCGATAATTAAGAAGGAACTTCTTGTGGCACATCCTTGGGGGAAAACTGCTTTTGAAGCAGCCAGGGGATAATCTGTAAATTACAGGTGAGGTTACTTTGGAACCTTATCGTCTATTTGCATGCAGGGTGGTTTGGAGTGAGCATGCAGAAGCCAACCTCAACTTCATCAATGTCTGCTCATTCAGCTCAACACCTCCAACACCTCTATCCTGGTGACAGGTCCCCACATCTCCATGGGCAGCCTCACTCTTAAGACCCTATTACATTTTCCTCGGAATCATGAAAGTATCTCTTAAGGAGACAGCACTATTAGCATTTTGCTTCCGAGATTGCCAAAGGACCCCTCAGGGAACAAGGGCATCTTTCTGTCATCGTATATGTGTACATGTTGATTTGAAAATGATCCCTCAAGTCCTGATGGTAGCAAAGATGTTTGTGATAGGAACGTCACTACAAAAGATTTCTCCAAAGTGAGGGGAGAAGCCCAGGCTCTAGAAACTGAAACCCTGGGTGAGGTCCTTGTCAGGTTTTCAGTTTGAATTGCCTCCAAATATTGTGTTTGGAACATTTGCTCCTCTGTCCAGGGTACCATTTTGGGAGATGTTGGGATTGTGTTGGTAGGGCCTAAAATGGGACACTAAAGGTTTGGCATCTGAAGGACATAGCTGGCTAAGCTCTCAGGGCCTCTAGGTACCTCATTAGCATGGAGAATTCTGTTCTGGGCTTACATGATCACAAGTCACATTTCCTTATGTGGGGGGTGTGACACGTGTTCCAGGCCAGGAATCTGGCAGGGAGGATGGAGTTGCCTAAGTCTCAGGTGTGTGCCCACCGAGTCTCCGGGTCTCATCCTGCTTTACCTTACCAAGCTTCCTGGCACACATCTCTTCAGTCCCTATAAATCAGGAAGCTAAGGCAGTAGAGCTTCAGGGACTTGCCTGAGAGCACGTGGTAGGCATTCACACTTTATTCCTGGAGTTCACAGACTTGCTAACCCTCTTCAATGGGAGTGGGATAAGGAAGGATTTGATATTGTAACATATTTTTAATTCAACACTGAATGCATGTGGGACAGTAAAACTTGTTTTTAAAACAAGAATGTATACAATGCCTGCTTGCTCTGAGCACACAACTACCTTTGGGACAGTCCGCATAGTTTGGGGAATTAAGTGACACAACATATTTAAAGTCCTCGGCATTGTGCTTGGCATTGTTCTTAAATACCAACTATGACTACCACCATTTTGCTGCTGGTCTTTCAAGTTTGCATCCAAATAGTAAGCAATGATTTCACAGAGCCAAGCTGGGAAGACTCCTTCCTTCTATCACCGCAGGGTCCAAAGACTTTTCCAAAGAAAATACAGTAAATCAAGTTTCCCAGTTCACATGGTGACATGACTCTGAGCCATAGTGTCCTTGGGTGAGAAATGATGACAGGCCACCAGATGATGCTCAGGGATTGCAGGGAGGTTACATGACATAAAACATTGGGTTCCAGTGTGAGAACAGTGTCATTGCTGTCCTTAATGCAAAAGCTGTGCCCCCAGCATCCAGCTGTGCTTTGAGATGTTGAAACAGAAGGGCCTGGATAGACACGTGAGCCCAAGATTCTTTGAGGCTTTCTGCTGCCCGTGGAAGCAAAAGTTAGCATCCTAAGTCCCTCAGGTTATAGTCACCATGAGGATATGCTGCCTCCCTGTGGAATTTCACAGACACAGTTCTGAGGCCTCCAGGTCTTCCAGCCCAGAATTTCAATGCCAAGCCAGTCTTGGCACAATTCCCTGGGCTTCATAATTGTTTCCTCCACATATGATATTCAAATGACCTTGATTTCCTCTCTGTGTTGCCCTATTGAATACAGCCCACTTGCCCCACCCCCCTCTTAGTGTTAAAGTTTCCCTGTGCTCTTTGCACTGATTGGCTGCATTGGGTGGTGGGTGGGACAGTGGATTTTGAAGGTAAGTAAAATGGGGAAGGAAAAATCTATTGTCTCCTCTGAAGATCAGGGGTAAGATAAGGATGATAAACACAGTTAATTGGGGGTATTCCTACCATGTAACAGAATTAGTTTCAGACCCCCCCCCCTTTGAAACCAGTCATTCTTATTTCCCAGGTAGCAACATGCTCATCTATTCAATAAAGATGATGTTTGACCACTAAGAATTAAGAGATTATGATTTTGCTATCCATTCACTCTCAAACCGACAATAGCAGCTTTGAGCAGCTATCTCCTCCTCAGGTTTCCTGTCTGCTGTGATGTGAAACTTGTCTTATGCTCCAGCGTTCCCTCTCTGCCTTCTGCTGAAGGAGTAGGTGTATGGAAGACTTCATAGCCCATCCCGGACGAAGTTTATAAGGACAGGAAAATGTGTGACTTGGCATAGTGAAGGTTGAAGAAGGCAGAAAGAATTCTTATTCACAGGACAAGCAAGTAAATCTGCCTAGACTTTATAATTTACTAGACATCCACCCAAATGTGTATTTGCCACTGGGAAGTCCCTCCCAGAACCACGGCTGCATACCCGAGCCTTGCCCACTGCTTCCTTCTTGGGTCCATTTGTGGTTTTAGATCACAATCCCTCACGTTAAATTAACATAGCAGCCTCTTCATTCCTATATGCTAAATGTCTCTGCTTTAGAAGTCACAGAGCCAAGGACCTTCGTTTTCTGATGTGACAAAGCAGGTACACTGTCGAGGATATCCCAGCTGCTTTTGTTTCGGTTTTGTGTGTTTGTTTGTTGTGGTGTTGGGGCTTGAACCCCGACCCTTGCATTTGCTGAGTGAGCACTCTGCCACAGAGCTCTAATCTGTTTCCATTTTTTACCTGCAGCCTCACTTTGTAGCCCAGTATGGACTAGAACTTAATAAGTAGACCTCAAAGGAAATCACACCAATGCCCCTCCCTCTGCTTCCCAAATGCTGGGATTATAGACATGAACGATCACACGGCTTCCATCTGCTTTTTAAAATGAGCTAAATCTGAAGTATGGTGTCTGGATCCACACTCCCCTTGCTCTCTACACTGACAGCATTTTCACTTGTATACTAGAAGATCCCCACCCATTTCAAGCCACTCAACCCAGCCTCTCTTGTCCATATTAGACATGGTGTGGTAAGTTTATCTCTTCCCCCGCAGCGGCATCCTGCCTGGTACACAGTATGAGTAATGGCCAACTTAATAAGGACTTTTCTTGTGCAGGTGACAGACCCCTGACAGGAATAGCTTAAGAGACTGGGCTCACTATTTGAGAGTATAGTGCGTCATGGGAGGTAAGGCATGGGTGTTGATGGGGTGGGAGTGGCGTTGGCTACAGGAGCGAAGGCATGGCACAGACACTGCTCACCCACATCTCCATGGGCTTCACTTCCTCCAAAAGTTTCTATATCCTCCCCAAATGGTGTCACAAGCTGGCGATCGAGTATTCAAACACAGGAGCTCACAAAAGGTGTGTCACATTTAAACCACTACGGTGTATAGATTTCCCCCCAAGCAGAGCCTGGGGTAGGGACTTGACTGAAGGCTGAAACCAACATCTGTGTTGACCTTAAAGGCAAAAGACTGAATGCCAATATGGGTAGCTTCATACTGTTTTATGGAAGACTCAACTCTTCTGGTCCTTTAACCTTTTCTGTCTTGGCAAAGGAGAAGGAGCGCCATCTACTGTTGGCATATGCCACAGGACAGACAGTCCCTTGAGACTTCCCCAGGACTTTTCAATCCATCTCCAGTGGCCACAAAGACAGCTGTAGTTTTCCTTTTCTTACGGACAGGAAAACTAAGACCAAAAGGATACATCCAAGGTCACTCCTCCACAGAGTGATGAATCCAAGCTTTTAAGGCTCTGAGAGGCTCACACAGGAGGAGAAGGAGAACACAGTCACAAACGAACAAAAAAACGGGCCACGCTTCTTGCAGAACATTCCAACCCAGGGGAGTCAGTGGTCCTTTGAAATGATGAAAGGGCTATAGCTGCACTCTGTAGAGCCTGTCCTCCGTCTCTCCCTCCCATTCTCACTGTGGACCCTATTCGGAGCCCCGATCCATCCTTGCTATTTGCAACAGCTGCTGCAGAGAAAACAGGTGGTATTTGCTTAAAGCCCACACAGATCTGAAGCTCTGTACACAATGGGAAACCAGGGAGGGTCCATCAAGCTGTCAGAATGGGACCTGTAAGCTGGGGGAGGGGAGTCTTGAGTTAGAGAATAACCTTGCTAAGCTTTAAGCAATTCCACATTTAATCTCGATTATTTCTGGGAGTACACACACACACACACACACACACACACAGCCATTTGTCTAACCTTCCAGTCCCTAAAGGATGGGTCCCCTGCTGGAAGCAGTATTTGCCATTTGTGCCTGTGTCTATGACCTGAGAGGCCACAAGAAACCTTCTGCTGGACGAGACCCTGAATTAGTAAGATGACTCTGTGTGTGGTGTGTGTGTGTGTGTGTGTGTGTGTGTGTGTGTGTGTGTGTGTATGGTGAGAAACAATGGTCCTTACTGCATAACAAGAGTACTGGAGACTCGGAGTAGTGAGAGGGAAATAGTTTATGACCTTGAGAACTTGGGTGTCAGTGTAAAGAAAGGGCAAAAATGGCCGATGTGGCATGAAACAGTAACACATGCACATGAACACACACACACATTTTCCCTGACTGAGTGACTTCCTTGGGAAATACAATCTTCTCAGTGCCTAGCATTGCCTCGGCCCTAAAGCCCTGTCCTATCTATCTAGTGTATGCCCTGGGACTTGAGATCACCTCCTTTTCTGTATACAAGCTTAGTCATGTAGCCGACTGCCTATGGGTTTGCAGCACTGGAATGAACTTAGAGTACCTGGACAAGCAGCTGCCAGCTGCCAGCTGTGGAAGACAGGGGCCTAGGGCCTCTTGCTTCCCTGTGATTACTTAATGAGGCCTAAACACACTTAAAACTAAAACTAAACCATAACGATTGCCTTCTAACAGTTTGCATGTGTATATTCACGTGGAGTACACATGTGTTTTTGTGCACATGCGTAAGGACAGAGGTCAAGCTCAGGTGTCATCAGGTTTTTTTGAGACAGGGTGTCATGCTATTGAGCTTCTGGGATCTGCCTGCCTCCACCTCCCCAGCACTGGGATTACAATTGCATTCAAGAATTCCCACTTTTTAAAAAACATTGGTTCTGGGGCTCGAACTCAAGTCCTCCAGCTTGCAGAACAAAACACTTTAATGGCTGAATCCTCTCTCCAGTCCAGCAGGTTGTTTTTCTTGGCACAGCTTCTTTGTTTCTCAGTTAACATCTCCGCAGGAGCGCTTTTCCTGAGTCCTTTGCTGGCCTTCTCCTAAGTCAGCTGATCTCCTTTTAGACCTACTTCCTTTGGAAATGTATTTTCTTCTCTAGTCATCAGACTTAATTGGTCTAGTACAGGCTCTCCCTGGAGTGTTCTCTTTCTGCCTGTGTGACAGGCCCCAGGTTTTTGCGACCCATTCGTTTGGCTGGGTTTATGTTTTTGTGTGTCTTTTCTGGCTTTTCACTCCTCACTCCTCTATTAACATTTTGCAATCAACTGATTTTAATCTTCCTGGCTGTTTCACTAAGCTTGGCAGGGCTGGAGTTGATCTTCACCATTTAAGGGTTTCATTTCTCAATATGTTTTGCTTCTTCTCCCTTGCTTTTGGATGCTACTAAGGAGTGATGGCTCTCAGCCTTCTAGCAAGTTGCGCCTCAAGAAAAGTAACCACATGTCCCCATTTGTCTCGGACAGCCTCTGTTTGGCTTGTTATTCTGATGTCCCGTCCAAGAGCTGTTTTGAAATTCTCTCTTAGATGATAAGGTATGAACACTCTATTTGAAAGTGTATCTGCTCAGAGCTGGGGAGATCGTTCAGTCAATAATGAAATCCTTGTCTCGCAAGCACGAAGACCCGAGTTCAGGTTCTCAGCACCCATTTAAAATGCTAGGTTCGGTGGAACATACCTAAAACCCAGCATTGAGAAGATGGAGACTGGTGGCTCCTTAGAGCTTTCCAGTCAGATCATCATCCAGCATCCAGGTTCAATGAGAGACATGGTCTCAGAAAACAAACAAAAGAACAAATAAAAAACAAACCAAACAACAACAAAAACCACAAGAGCAATAGAGGAAGACACTTAACGGCTGTCCTCCACGTACACACATACATGAAAGTTTTCTTGTGCCTCCAGCAAGCCATGATTTTGCAAATTTGGACTTCATGGGTTCTGGGACAAGAAAGACATTGTAGCATGTATTGCTCTCTGGTTGACCTACAGTCTGGAGACAGCCTCTGTCTGCTCTCTCCTGCTTTTCCTGAGGCTGTATGTAACACAGTTGTTAATTTCCCTTCTAGTTAATCTTCAGCTTGTGATCGGACATCCTTGTGGACTGTTCCTTAGGGAGGAACATGAATAGGTTGGAGATGAAGAATGGAAATGATACAGTACCATGCACGTTTGTTTATTTTAGACTAATGTTAGGGAACTAAAATGGCAAAGTCCTAAGCATTGATTCAGTATTTTTCATGAAAATGAGAACGAACCCTTGAGCTCCCTCCCACCACTGATATTCTTCCAAACAGCTTCAGACGGCTCACATGAGTTTGATCACAGCGCCAATCTTAGACAAGTCGCTATACTGCTCTTGAATGTTTCCTTCTGATCCTTGAAATTGTAGATAAACATTTGGTCTCTTGAAATTAAGAAGAGATGATGACTGTTACAAAGCTAAATTTATCAAATACCACTAAGTATAGTCGTTAGTATGACTACTTTGATGTCCTGTGAAGTTCACTTCTCAAGACTAGGCTACCAGACTCTATGACATCAGAGGGATATGGTACTGACACACCTCCCTAGCCCTATAATGGATACACCCTAACTCATGTACCCCTAGAATCCCCCAACCTGCTGCCTAGGGAACTAAGAGACAGCCTGACTATATGGCACCTCCCTCTTCTAAGGCCTTGATGAAGGGTCTGCCACTCTGCCTCAAGGGTCTGAACTCTCCTCAGAGACACTGATCTCCTGCTATACCCCTTCCTGTATGTCCATGGGTTGAATAACTCTTCTAATAAACTTCTACCCAAAAGGACACGCTGCCTCAGTGTCCCCTTTGAGTCCCCAATCCAATACCTTGTGTGTGTACAAAGTTATTAAAGTCATTTACATAGTCATTGAAAAGGTAAGCAGTATGCTGGTTCCTATGGGACATCCTCTTGATGGAGTTGACACCCATCCCAGTCTACATAGGACAGAGGGACTTCTGGGAAAATAGGACTTTGGGATTGAACATTGCCAAGTCCTGGGCAAATAAAGATGGGGTGGTCTCTCATTCTCAGGACAGTGTTGGGCCTGAGGCAAGGGAGTGACAGACAGGTCAGGCAGAATGACCCCCAGCTGTGTCCTGACAGACTTCAGAGTCATGAGAAAATGATACCTGTATAGATTTGGGGATACAGCTGAGAAGCTCTGATAGTCAAGAGATGCTTTTTTTTTTAAATTGGTTTTTCAAGACAGGGTTTCTCTGTATAGCTCTGGCTGTCATGGAACTCACTTTGTAGACCAGGCTGGCCTCTGCCTCCCAAGTGCTGGGATTAAAGGTGTGCGCCACTACGCCCGGCTAGAGATGCTTTTCAATTCTGCATTTGGATTACCCACCAGCTAAAGCAGGTTAGTCTCAATAGCTACTGCCATGCAAATCAAAAGACTTAGTAAACCAATGTGCTTACTATATTACCCAGCATATAGTAGGTATTCCTAGGGGCAGGTATTACCATGGTTTTGTGCTTTGTAAAACTTTTTATATAAGATCAAGACTTATTCTAAGTATATATATATATGGGAAGAAGCTCAGAGTAGAAGTTAGTGGTAGAGCTCAGGCTTAGCATGATTGAAACCAAGATGGACTTATCATATGTAAGACCATACACATGGGTGTGTGCACACTCATACATTTTAAAAATTCCATCCCATACCTTAGTATCATTCTCATATCTTTGTTGTCTCTCCCTCACCTCCTCTACCTCCCATCACTATTTAATTTGCTACACTCTTTTTCCTGATATTAAGTAAATATATTTGATTTTGTACAAGCTCAGCAGTCAAAAAGAGAAACCAGGATCTCTCTTCTGTTGTATGCAGAAATGTGTCTTACCCACTCCCGCCTCACAGCCTTCTTTTTGACTACCTATTTAAACAGTGTCTGTCTGTCTCCTTTATTCAATAGAATGGGATGGCTGACAAGAAAAAAAAAAAAGAAAAGAAAAGAAAAAAGAAGCAAACGTCATTATAACTGCAAGCTGTGACACTTCCTTTGCCTGGAAACACAGTTGTCACTGAGAGGTGCTTTGAGCGAGTCCCAGCAACCCAGCAATGGGAGACAGTTAAGTCACTCAGGCCTTGGGTCATGTTTATCTTCTCCTGTGAAAGAAAGCAACCTGTTTGCTAAGGCTGAGGGGCCCTGGAAGCCTGTCGGCAAGGTTCCTGTTGGAAGACAAGAGATTACTGAGAACTGATCATCCTGGGAGCCCTCAGGGTCTTGTTTCCAAGATGCTTGCAGGGTTGAACAAAACTAAGGCATCTAGGCATAGAGTAGCATGGTTGTTTCTTCAGGATGACCAGCCTTTACTTTTCCCAGAGAGATTGCAGACAGCATTATCTTTTGAGCTTGCTTTACTGCTCTCCCACAGCTGACCACCAGGCAGAATCTTTCCTGTTCTTGGACTGTTGAGACGAAATGGTGCTAAACGGCACCTGGGAAAACTGTTCAACTTTTCTGCTTCCCTTTCCAGGGGACTGTTTTTAACTGCTGTTCTAGAAAAGGCAAAAGGGATGAGGGATGAGAATTCTGTCTTTACAGATGGACACCCTGAATTCACACCCAGGACCTGCAGGCCAGCGCCCAGTCTCCCTGTACTGTGGCTGTCCAGGTCTCTGAACTCACACATGATGTGATGGCAGTGAAGCCTGAGAACTTTGCTTGTCAATCTGAGCACGTGGGTGCTGCACTCACCCACATGTATGAACGGATGGGATGAGATTCGCAAGCTTCCGGAGCAGTGGTGGCAGGATGTGCAGCCGTGTAAGTTGTACATACCTTCACTCCCCTTCCAACCCTCTTCATTCTTGGTAAAATGTGTTTCCAGTGAGTGTGCCAACCTCAGTTTCTCGATCCTAGGGGAATTCATTGGCCCATGCTTCACCAATCAAATCATTCCTGTGGATTTTATTGTATCTCAAATATTTTTATTGCACCCGTAGATTCATATTTAAAAAGGTTTCTTTCATCTTTTTAAAGCTTTTGTGAGATTTCTTTCATCTTATATTTTATGCGTGTGGGTGCTTTGCCTACATGTGTATGCACCACGTGAATCAGCACATGAGATGCTCCAGGGGACCAGAAGGCATCAGATGCTGGAACTGGAGGTAGAGACCCCAGTGAACTGTGTGGGTTCTGAGAATGGACTGTGTCCTCTGAAAGAGGAGTCAGTGATTTTAACCAGTGAACCAACTCCCCAGATGCACATATTCATATTTTTATATCATCAATTCTGATTTTATGGGAACTGTTTTGAAGACTATCGTGGACTCCCATTTGAGTCCTCAGAATGAGTCACAGGGACTTTGTAGGCCAAGAACTTATTAAACACTCAGGAAATTTTGCTCTGGGAAATATGTATCTTATTTATTTGTAACCCCTCCCCTCAGGGAGGAGAGAAAATAATTAAAATGTAAAGGAAGTCATTTGGGGGTAGTCTATGCTAGTATAAATACATACAATTTCTTCCTCTTGGCTATGGGCTATGTTTCTGGACACCAAGTACCAGACACTGGCTTCTACTGACTCAACCCTCATCATAGTGTAAGAAGCCATGATTTAATTGTCCCCTTTGCACATGGAGACCTAGAGTCAGATACACACCTGGTACAGAAGTACAGCTCAAGGACAAAGTATTTCTAATCTGATGGCTTTTTTTTTTTTACTGAATCCTACTGTTGTCCATCCATGAACTAAAACATATTTTAAACAATAGTGCAACTGTTCAGAGCCAGCCAGCTTTTTGTTGGGGACTGCTGTGCACTATAGGGTACTTCACGGTAGCTTTAGTTCCTTGACGAGACGTGAATCACTTCCAACCTCATTTTGATGGTTTTGGTTTGGTTTGGTTTTTGAGACAGGGTCTCATGTATCCCCAGCTAGTGTCAAAGTTGCTATGTAACCAAAGATGACTTCACACACCCTCACATTCTGATCACAGGTGTGTGGCACCACTACTGGTTTATTCAGTGCTGGAGAATGAACCCAGAACTTTGTGCACATAAGACAAGGATTCTACCAACTGACACATTCCCAGTGTCCCCTCCATTCCAGTTCCTGAGGGTAAAAATACATCTCATGTGCTGTGCTATAGCAGGATGGAAAAGCAGAGAAAACTAAGGCAACACAGGGAGCGAACGTAGCCCCTCTCTGGGAAATCTAGTTTGCCTTTCCTGCTGGCTCAGAGTCGGGAAACAACACACCTGAGAAAACCAAGATCGCCTATATAGATAATGCTGGCCTTCCTATGACATCTCAAACAAGGATGTTCAAAATAACAAGTAAACTTGGCTAGATTTGATCTGGCAGGCTTGTGGCTCTAATTTTAAGGTTTATGACTTTGAGTTTAACTATATTGTCACTCTCTTCTCTCATCCATAAATCTTTTTAGAAATGTATTCATTTTACTTCGTGTGTATGGGTGTTTAGGTTGCATGCCCGTGTATGTACCATGAGCATGCAGTACCTGAGGAGGCTAGAGGAAGACATCAAGTTCTTAAAATTGATGTTATAGACCATTGCAAGCTGCCAAGTGGGTACAGGGAGCCCAACTTAGATCCTCTCTAAGAAAAACCAATGTGTTTAACTCCTGAGCCATCTCTCTAGCCCTCATCATCTCCTGAATCAATCAATCAATCAATCAATCAATCAATCAATCAATCAATCTATGTATGTATGTATGTATGTATGTATGTATGTATGTATGTATGTATCTATCTATCTATCTATCTATCTATCTGTCTGTCTGTCTGTCTGTCTGTCTGTCTGTCTGTCTATCTATCTATCTATCTATTTACTTATTCATTCACTTTACAACCCAATATCAGCTCTTCCTTTCCTCTCAGTCCCGCTCACTAGAGTACTCCCTATTCCACAACCCCTTCTCTTTTGAAAAGGGGAAGCCCCACTCTGGTTGTCACTATCACACCAACACCCCCCACCCCACACACACATACACACATACACACACACACACACACACACACACACGCACGTACATCAAGTCACTGCAGAACTAGGCACATCTTCTCCCACTGAGGCCAGATGAAGCAGTCTATTTAGGAGCTCTGAATCTACAGGCAGGCTGGATGGCAGGCAGGCAACAGGCTCAAGGATAGCCCCTGCTCCCTGAATGAAAGGCAAGCTGCTCTTCTACTGCATATGTGCAGGGGCATTGATATGGCCCATGCTTGCTCTTTGGTTGGTGATTCAGTCTCTTGGAGCCCCCAAGGGTCCAGGTTAATTGACTCTCTTGGTCCCTCAATCTTCCCAACTCTTCCATAAGACTCCCCAAGTACCATGTAATGTTTTGGTGTGAGTCTCTGCATCTCTTTCCATTGGCTGCTGGGTGGAGACTCTCAGAGGGCAATTATGCTAGGTTCCTGTCAGCATGCATAACAGAGTATCATTAAATAGTGTCAGGGATTCTTGCCTGTGAGATGGGTCTCAGTTTGGGGCAGTCATTGGTTGGCCATTCTCTTCCTCTCTGCACTAACTTTGTCCCTGAACATCTTGAAGGCAGGCCACATTTTGAGTCAAAGGTTTTGTGGATGGGTTGCTGTCCTTATCTTTCCACTTGGAATCCTGCCTGGCTACAGGAAGTAGCACTTCAGAGTCTATCCATTTCCCCCACTATTAGGAGTCTCAGCTAGAGTTGTCCCCATAGACCCTCTGAGGCTTCCCCCATCCCAGGTCTCTGGCATATCTTAGAGATTTCCCACCCCCCATGGAATCTCCCTTCTCTCTCTCCTACCCTCCCTAAATATAATCCCCTATCCCACTCCACTCTCCTCTCCATCCTTTCTTCCACACAGTTACCTCCTTCCACTGACCTCCAATATCTATTTTGTTTCCTCTTCTGAGAAAGATCCAATCATCCTCCCTTGGACCCTTATTATTTGGCTTCTTTGGATCTATTGATTATAGCATGGTTATACTTTATGGATAATACCCACTTCTGAGTACATACCATGCATGTCTTTTTGTGTCTGGGTTACTTCACTCAGGATGATACTTTCTAGTTCAATACATTTGTGAATAGAGCTATTATGAATAGAGCTGTGTTGGACATAGTTGAGCAAGTGTCCTTGTGTGATGGCGGAACATCTTTTGGGTATATGCCCAGGAGTGATATAGCTTGGTCTTGAGAAATCTTCCGAATCTTCTGAGAAACTGCCAAATTGATTTCCAGAGTGGTTGTACAAGTTTGTATTCACACCAGTGTCAGAAGCCATCTAAGAAAGGCTAAGGCTAACAGGTGGCCTTCCTGGAGGTGACCCACCTTTTTGCATGGACTAAGATGGGTGAGCTCTGACAGGTAAGGTCCCAAAGAGACCGCACCTCAGGATTGCTTCTTGCAGCTGATATACCTTTTCCTATCACATAGCCTAACAACTCCCAGGCATCAGCCAACCTCTATAGGGCACATTTCCTGCAGATCAACATAAAGAAGAACTTTCATGAATTAATGCTGTTTAGGTGAATTAGTGATTCTATCAAGTTCCTGATTTGATTCAAATAATCTTAGAAAGAAATTTTTTAAAGATGGTTTTAAATGTTTGCTAGAAAAATGTTAAGTTAAAATCAAGAATAGAACATGCCAACTCCTCATAATAGTAAGCAAAGGCTGCATAATAATAAATATCTTCTGATATCTTCCTCAATATCTTTCTCCAGAGCTTTGAAGCTCTTGTTATACAGGTCTTTCCCTTGCTTGGTTAGAGTTACACCAAGGTACTTTATATTATTTGTGGCTATTGTGAAAGGTGTTGTCTCCCTAACTTCTTTTTCAGTCTATTTATCTCTCACTTAGAGAAGAGCTATTGATTTCATTGAGTTACTTTTGTATTTTGTCACTTTGCTGAAGGTCTTTATCAGCTGTAGGAGTTCTCTGTTAGAATTTTTTGTGCTCACTTATGTATACTATCATATAATCTTCAAATAACAATACTTTGAATTCTTGCTTTCCAATATGTATCCCCTTGATCTCCTTTAGTTGTGTTATTGCTCTAGCTAGAACTTCAAGTACTCTATTGAAGAAACAGGGGGAGAATGGACACTCCACACTCAATATCTTGTCTCTGATATACAAGATACTATATGTTTCTCTCCATTAAATTTAATGTTGGCAATTGGCCAGCTCTATATTGCCTCTATTATGTTTAGGTATGCACCTAGTATCCCTGCTTTCTCCAAGAATTTTAACACGAAATAGTATTGAATTCTGTCAAACACTTTTTCAGCATTAGTGAGATGAACATGTGGGAGTTTTTCTTTCAGTTTGTTTATATGTACGATAGCTTTTGCTATCCTGGGTTTTTGTTGTTCCAAATGAATTGAGAATTATTCTATCTCTGTGAAGAATCGAGTTGTAATTTTGATGGGGATTGCATTGAATCTGTAGATTGCACTTAGTAAAATGGCCATTTTTACGATGTTAATGATGCCAATCCATGAGCATGGGAGATCTTTTCTTCTCCATGTGTCTTCAATTTCTTTCTTTAGAGCCTTGAAGTTCTTTTTGTATAGATCTTTCACTTGCTTGGTTAGAGTCACACCAAGACATTTTATATTATTTCTGACTACTATGAAGGGTGTCATACCCCTAATTCCTTTCTCAGACCATTTATCTTTTGAGTAGAGGATGGCTACTGATTTGTTTGAGTTAATTATATCCAGCCACACTGTCAACATGCCAGATCCCCCTGGAACTTCCAGGGACTGAACCACCAACTAAAGAATACACATGGAAGGACCCATGACACTGGCCACATATGTGGCAGAAGATGGTCTTGTTGGACATCAATGGGAAGAGAGGCCCTTGGGCCTGAGGGTGTTCAATGTCCCAGTGTAGGGGAATGCCAGGTCAAGAGGATGGGAGTGGGTAGGCGTGAGAACACCCTCATAGAGGCGGGGGAGGGAATGGGATAGGGTGTTTCCAAAGGGGAGAAGAGGAAAGGGGAAAACATTTGAAATGTAAATAAAGAAACGATCCAACAGGGGAAAAAAGTAGGTTCTATTTGTATGCTTCAGGGACTTGTCCAAATGTACTATATATATACATATATATATATATATATATATATATATATATATATATATATATATATATATCCAGACTCTTTCCTGAAGTTGTTTATCAGCTGAAGGAGTTCTCTGGTGGAATTTTTGAGGTCACTTAAGTATACTATCATATCATCTGCAAATAATGATATTTTGACTTCTTCCTTTCCAATTTGTATCCCTTTGACCTCCTTTTGTTGTCTAATTGCTCTGGATAGAACTTCAAGTACTATATTGAATAAATACAGATAGAGTGGGCAGCCTTGTCTAGTCCCTAATTTTAGTGGAATTCCTTCAAGTTTCTCTCCATTTAGTTTGATGTTGGCTACTGGTTTGCTGTATATTATTTTTACTATGTTTATGTATGGGCCTTTAATTCCTGATCTTTCCAAGACTTTTAACAAGAAGGAGCGTTGAACTTTGTTAAATGCTTCTTCAGCATCTACTGAGATGTTCATGTGTTGTTTTGTTTTCTTGAGTTTGTTTACATAGGGGATTATATTGATGGATTTCCGTATATTGAACTATCCCAGCATCCCTGGGAAGAAGCCTACTTGGTCATGGTGAATGATCATTTTAATGTGTTCTTGGATTTGGTTTTCTAGAACTTTATTGAGTATTTTTGCATCAATGTTCATAAGGGAAACTGGTTTGAAGCTCTATTTTTTTGTTGAGTCTTTGTGTGGTTTTGGTATCAGCATAACTGTGGCTTCATAGAATGAATTAGGTAGTGTTCCTTCTGTTTCTATTTTGTGGAATAGTTTGAAGAGTATTGGTATTAGGTCTTCTTTGAAGGTCTGATAGAATTCTGTGCTAAACCCATCTGGTCCTGGGCTTTTTTGAGTTGAGAGACATTTAACAACTGCTTCTATTTCATTAGGGGTTATGGGACTGTTTAGATTATTTATCTGTTCCTGATTTAACTTTGGTACCTGGTATCTGTATAGAAAATTATCCATTTTTCCCCCAGATTTTCCAGTTTTGTTAAGTATAGACTTTTGTAGTAGGATCTGGTAATTTTTTGAATTTCTTCAATTTCTGTTGTTATGTCTCCCTTTTTATTTTCGATTTTGTTAATTTGTATACTATCTCTGTGTCCTCTGGTTAGTCTGAGTAACAGTTTATCTATCTTGTTGATTTTCTCAAAGAACCAGCTCCTGGTTTTGTTGATTCTTTGTCTAGTTCTCTTTGTTTCTACTTGGTTGATTTCAGCCCTGAGTTTATTTCCTGCTGTCTACCCCTCTTGGGTGTATTTGCTTCTTTTTGTTCTAGAGCTTTCAGTTGTGCTGTTAAGCTGCTAGTGTAAGTTCTCTCCAATTTCTTTATGGAGGCACTTAGAGCTGTGAGTTTTCCTCTTTGCACTGCCTTCATTGTGTCCCATAAGTTTGAGTATGTTGTGCCTTCATTTTCATTAAATTCTAAAGTCTTTAATTTCTTTATTTCTTCCCTGACCAAATTATTATTGAGTAGAGAGTTGTTCAGCTTCCATGTATATGTGGGCTTTCTGATGTTTTTGTTGTTATTTAAGACCAGTCTTAATCCATGGTGATGTGGTAGGATGCATGGGATTATTTCAATCTTCTTGTGTCTGTTGAGGCCTGTTTTGTGACCACTTATATGGTCAATTTTGCAGGCAGTACCTTGAGGTGTTGAGAAGATGGTATATTCTTTTGTTTTAGGATGAAATGTTCTATAGATAGCTGTTAAATCCATTTGGTTCATAACTTTTGTCTGTTTCACTGTATATCTGTTTAGTTTCTGTTTCCATGACCTGTCCATTGATGAGAGTGGGGTGTTGAAGTCTCCCCTTATTTTTGTGTGAGGTCCAATGTGCTTTTTGAACTTTAGTAAAGCTTCTTTTATGAATGTGGGTTGCCTAGAATTTGGGGCAGAGATGTTCAGAATTGAGAGTTATTTTTGGTAGATTTTTTTCCTCATTTTTTTTTCAGCAACACAATTTCAAAAGCCACAAACACTTAGCCATGACTGCCTGCCTCTCTTGAGAAACCTGTAACTTAATTTTTTCAACCCTTATTTTTAATGATGGTTCTTAAACACTTTAACCTCCCTTTTAACCCACCACTTACTAGAGGTAGTAGAAAAGAAAGGATACAGGGGAAGTGGACCTGTTTAGAAACATTCTTTGGAGTGACTCCCATTTGTGTTGTCTGAAAATCAGCAGCAACAGCTTGATACACTCGAAAACACTTCACAGCTATATCAGCAGTCCAGTTTGGTAGAGTCACAATAGCAACACGAATCAGCAGCAGTGGCACTAACTAGCAGAGACAACCAGGCCTCGGCATTGGCACAAGTCAGCAGCAGGAGGGACCAGGACCAACAGGAACACCAGAAAAAGTTCTTGGTTGTGCTTCTCTCAGTGGAAATGAACAAGTGTTGCACAGCGAGTTCTATAAACAAGCCAAGCTCAGCCTCCATCACTATCCATCGAGTCTTTTTTTATTCTCCCTTCAAACATCACGTGTTCTCCATGGGTCTTGCCTCACCACAGGTCTTGCCTTAGAACATACATCTGTCTCAGCTGACATCATTCTGCCAATTAGCATAAGTCTGCAGAAGTGGCAAGAAACTGCAACACACCACCAGAAGTTTTGTTTGGTGCAATTCCATCTATGGAGTCCTGACAAATGGAGCTCAACTAAGCAATGTAAGGCAGACCAATACATGTGTGTCATTAGCAAAGAATTTTTCATCACATGTCCTTTCACATGCTCGCTTTAGCAGGACATCCTTTCTCCTGTGTCTGCCTCAGCAAAACGTTCCTTCATGAGTCTGCCTTAGTCTTTCACTTGGGTCCACGTCAGGAAAACACTTCTTCACATGCTTTCCCCAGAAAAACACAATTCAACACAACTGACTTTCCAAAGAACCCTCAAGTTTCCACTTCAGAAACCTGCACCCATGCCTTGGGTGCATGCTCTCTCTCTCTCTCTCTCTCTCTCTCTCTCTCTCTCTCTCTCTGTCTGTTTGTCTGTCTGTCTCTGTCTCTCTCTCTCCCTTATCTCTATCTAATAACTCTTTACCTTATCTCTATCTAATAAACTCTCTAACTTTGCTTCATTCTGTCTTATCCTGAAATTCTTTCTTGTGGCATATTCAAGGATTTAGCTTTTTATGTATTTAAACTGTGTGTGTATTTGCATGTATGTGCACGCATGGGTATATGTGCATAACTACATGCATGTGTATATGTGGGGGTGGGGTGGGTAGAGTTCCTAGCTTGTAGAGACCAGAAGAGAAAGTTGTGTCTTTCTCTATCATTCTCTGCCTTGTTGCCTTGAGTCAGGGTCTCTCACTGAATGGGAAACTCTCAGTTTCAGCTAAGCTGCTCCACCATGGAGGCCCCAGGACCCCCTGTCTTCATCCCTCAATACTGGGGTATAGGTACTGAAAGCCATGCCTGGCTTCTTGCAGAGGTGCTAAGAATTTGTTTGAATCCAGATTCTTAAGCTTACACAGCAAGTGCTCTAACTTACTGAGCATCAACCCAACCCCAATGATCTGGGGTCTCTCTCTCTCTCTCTCTCTCTCTCTCTCTCTCTCTCTCTTTCTGTGTGTGTGTGTGTGTGTGTGTGTGTGTGTGTGCTCCAAGGTTCACATGTGGAGGTCAGAGGACAACTGTTGTGAGTTTGTTCTCTCCATCTACCATGTTTAACCTAGGGTGTTCCCCCGCCCCCAACACACTTTTAGAGGTGGATTCTGCGGATTTTAAACTTAAAGCCCTCATGCTTTTTAGTCAAGCATACTTCTGACTGGGTTACCACAGACCCAAGGGGTCAGCCTTCCCCGAGTGGAGGTCCCTAAGCAGGGATTGGGAGAGGTCCTCGGGTTTCTGGAAGATGTGTTGGGTGGGGTCTCCTGCTACTGGTGGCACTAGGTCAGTCACATATTAAGAAGGAACCCCCCCACCCCCTTTGAGCCTTCATAAAGAAAAACCTAGAGGAATTTCCCAAACCAAAGGGAAAGCAAGCAATCTCATGAGCACATCAACATTTGAAAGAGGGAGAAGGAGAGAGAGAAAGAGAGGGAGAGGGGAAGGGGGACAGGGAGAGGGGGGAGAAAGGGGGTGATCGAGGTACATATTGACAATTTGGCAATAACAGGTCTGGGGCAGACAGCTGAATGAAGTCATTCAGACAGCAAGCAGCCACCTGCCAACTTGCCTCTTCACTCAGCACCCCACCTCTGGAATAACAGCATGAAAAACAAGGGTTATATCATAATTATGGGAGGAGAGAAGACATCTTCCTACAAGGCAGAAACATCAATCAGCAGAAACCAAATCCCAGAAAAGCAGGAGCCAGTTAACAGCTGTTTAGGAGCAGCCATCGCTGACAGTCTTTTCTAGACCCTGAGACTACCACGGGGAGAAAATACACAATACGTGGTGTTTGAAATCTAGTGGGGAAGACAGACATCGAACAAAGAATTGCATAAACGATTCAGTTTTTATACATAGGCTCAAGGCTGCATACAATTCATCCTTGTTGTATTTTGCTGATGGCAGGCCCCAAAGCACAATCGATCATTGTTTATATGAGTGATTAAGCTGTTATCTCTCAGGTCTAAACCCAGCTGATTCTATTCTGTCCTGTGGTAATGCACAAGATAAATTTCCCAATCGACTTGGTCAGGGTTTTCCTGTTGGATTCTGTTAACAGGAAGCATAGGATAGATTTGGAAGACAGATAGGAAGTGACAAGTAGGACTCTTCGAAGCCAAGCCTTCTGACCATCTACTTCTGGACCCTGTGACTGGGTCTAAACAGTAACATTTCAGCCAAGTACCGGGGGTCAGCTCCATCCTTGAGTTCTGATGTTCTCAGGACTAACCATGAACCTACTCAGAAGACCCTAGCCCGTTCATCTGTGTGCACTAATGTAAGGGACCTCTGGCCCCTCCTTTTCTTTCATTAGTGTCGGGGAAAAAACTGGAGAGTGTGTTTGTGGATGAATTTAGCTGCTTAAGCCCTCCCGCATCTGTGCACTAACTCTCCATTGAATCTCTTTAAACTTTGCCCAGGAGGTTTTCAGTTCCCATACTAAACTCAACCCTTTATATCTTGACTGTGAGCCAAGCTCCGCCCACAAAGTAGAAGGCCGGTGATTCTTTCACACAGTTGAGGTCTGAACCCACTGAGGTCTGAACCTCCTTCTCCTTAGGCTGGGTACCTCAGAAGTCAGAATCTGGGGGTGGGGCGAGGGAATTGGCTCTAGTATCTGGACACAGAACAGTGATAATCCTGCTAGTTCCTGACTAGAGGGAGCTTCGGGTCTAGTGGAAGGACCTAGAACACAGGCAGACACGAGGCAAAGAGTTGGGCAAAGTAGATCAGTGCCCTGTTGCTGCTATAATGAGTTATCCCAAGCTGGGTATCTTCCAACAGAAAAGATTCTCCTGCCAGAGATTCTTCAGGAGGCCGGAAGTCTGAAATGAGGGTGTCTGTTGTCAGGGCACCCCTAAGTCTCTAGAGAAGAATCAGCCCTCGCCTCTTCCAGCCACCCTCTGCAATCCCTTCTTTATGACCTTGCCACTCCAACTGCTCCCTCTTCACATCAGCTCCTATTTCAGTGCGTCTTATAACAAAAGACAATTGTGACCGATCTAACCTCTGATTAACACAGAAGGACCTCATCCCAAGAGTCTGCAGTCACCGTATCTGAAAGTACTCCCCCCCCACACACACACGGCCCCCAATCCTCCCCCGTGCAGGTGCTCACACCTTTTAAAGAGAGATCACAATCACAGGTTTAGGGGTTACAATGTGGATCTGTCTCTGGAGGGCCACCATCCCCATGCAAGCTGTTCACACAGTAAAGTATAGATGCAAGCAGCATTCAGGGAGATTTTAGATGAGACTATTGATCTCCATGGAGACTATAGGTCTCCATGGGTCCAAGGAACATAGCTGCCTGGAGCTTGCAGCATCCTGTCCCAGGCTCCAATTGTCCCATCTCTGCCTGTCTCAGAGATGCCTCCTATCTCCTTTTACATCCATCCCATGTAAGTGCTGGAGACAGGACCCTTTTCTTCACAGAATCCTCTTGCTGATTTCAACATCTCTCTCAGCAATGCCAGGATTCATATTGGAATACTACATGACCAAAAATTAGAACTTTCAGCAGATCTTTAATTCTCTAAGATCATATCTTAAGATCACCCAAGAAAAATTTACAGTGAAGACTTTCAGATTCCGTAGCCTGCGGCCTTTTCCCTCTTTATCACGTACTTTACTAGATACAATGATTTAAAATTAGACAGCAGCTAATGTTTAATTAGCTTAGGATTGGGACTGAGGGCCAGTTGGTAAATGTTTGCCTAGCATGCAAACTGCATTTTCAATTCCCAGAACCACACAAACTAAGTGTAATGTCTCCTGCCTATAATCCCAGTATTTAGGAGGTAGAAGCAGGATCCAAAATTCCAACTCATCTTCAGCTCTATGAGTTCAAGGTCAGCCTGGACTATATAAGACCCTATCTCAAGAAGCAAACAAACAGTGAAGGTGTACTTTTTTATTTAAAAAAATTTTATTAGTATATATCACTTATGCCCAATAATGGATTTTGCTGTGCATTTTTAAAATATGTATTTGACTATATTCCCCATATTTTAGTTACGTTATTTTCCAGAGTTAAATAAATGAATAGGAAGGAGTGCTTACACACTTCCCTCAGCATTATGGGCATTCCTCAGCTCCCTGTTACTTTCCTGAAGCCCTCTAAACTCTGGGCTACAAGTCCTTGATTGACATAGAAGCATTTTATTCCGTTGGTAGTGGAGGGCTGTTGGTAAAACCTTGATGAACTCGAAGGTCACAGCCCACTTCCCCTCAGGCAAATGAAGCACTGTGGTTTCCATAACAGGCAAGAACATTAGCAGGGTAATTATAGGAGCTACTGGAGACCAGCGAAGAAAGAGGTTGCGGCCTCTAGGTGGACCACAACGAGCCCATTCCCAGATCCAGACCATAGTCACCATCTTGTTTTGCTAATAGTTTTGACCTCTCTTCTAATCCTGTCACAGAAATTAACCTCTGTGGGAATCAGGCACTCGGCACCTGCAACTTTGCCTACCTTCATTCAGCCCCACAACCATGCAGTGCCCCCATTCAGATCTTTAACAGCGTGCATGTGTGTGTATGTGTGTGTTCACGTCCGAGCCAGAGGGCAGTCCTGGGTACCATCCTCAGAAATGTCCCCTCCCAACTCCTTTAGGTTAGTGTCTTTATTAGCATAGCTCCTGGAACTTGACAGTTAGGCTGGAATGAATGTCTGGCGGGTGAGCCCCTCATCCACTGTCTCTGCCTCCTTTGTGTTGAGGTCACAAGCTTGCCCCACCACGTGGAGCAATTTTATGTGGGTTCTGGAGAAAGAACTCGGGTCTTCATGTTTATGAAAAGAACACTTCACCGACAGAGCCATCTTTCCAGTTACCACTCGTAAATTCCCATGAAAGCTTAGGGGTGCTTTGGAGACAAAAAACGTATATAGCCACGTGAGACATACAACCATATATTATCAAGGAGCTCACAGAAGCAATCTTTGTCTCTATGTTAAGAGGCTGAGCATGGAGCCAGCACTCCCACCACTCTCACCCCACCACTCTCACGGAGGAGCTGGGCACGATGGAACTCACACTACTGAGCCACAGCGGCTGAGGCCAAGTCGTTCCTCCAGAGGCCAGTGTAACTCGGAGAACATTGAAGGAGAAAGCTGCCCTGCGGACAGTTAACTCCAGGCATGGTAGCGCACACAATGCTAGCGAAGCCTTGTTAATCTCGTGCCAAGAGAACTTGCTTTCCAACTCAGGAAGGACACATGAAAGCGGTAGTTCAGAGAACGCACATGACTCTTGGCTCTTCCTGAAGAAGAACCTGCAAGATCCTTTGTCACTGTCCCAGGTTCTGCTCTTCTGTCTGCACTTCCATAGGAATGACCTTCAAATTTTCCTGTTTAATGAATATCCACAAAGGTGTGAGCTGCTACGGATAGTGTCTGAATCACCAGGCTCTGCATTCAGCAATACTTCCCGTGCTGAATAGCCTCGGCTCCGGCTCCGGTCTCACTTGTCAGCTTTTATTACGTCCACATGGCGTGAAGAGCGAGCGCTGTGAGGGGCACTTGACCAAGAAAATTAAAGTAATTTAGCCCTCATTTAGTAAACCGTGGGTAGGGCAGGCCTCCAGGCTGTTAGATTTTGATAATTTAATCTCATGAAGATGGGTAAATGATAGGGATAATTTTTTAATGGAAAACTAGAAAAATTAAAAAATATGAAAATGGTATTTTTGCATTACAGAAAATACGTTCAACAATTTTGCTAGATTTGATTTTATTTAGAACTAAATAGTATTCAAATGTAATGCTAATTTCAATTCCTGTAATTTTTACAGGAGTTTTAATAACTGGAATTTGGAGCAACGAATTCGTTGCGCTGAGAATGAAGTTGCACTTTGAAAGTATGCCAGCAGGTGGCAGTGTCTGACAAAGGGTTTTGTAACTTTTTGCATTTTTCCCTTCCCCCGCAGCAAATTCAAGTCAAAAAAATAATTAGGCATCGCTTATTTCTTATTACTACAGAAGCAGCTGGTTTCAATCCTTTGGAAAAGAAAAATAAAATGATTATCTTCAACTGATTCTCTAAATATCCCAAATTGATTTCAATAAGTCAGTATTATTTTTTGGCAATATAGATTAATTTGTACAGATGAGAATAGTTTTATTCGTGTGTGTGTGTGTGTGTGTGTGTGTGTGTTTTATCACTCTTTCTCTTTATTTTTTGAGTCAGAGTCTTTCACTGAACTGGAGTGACTTGGTTGGGCTAGCTGAGCAGCGAGTCTCAGGCATCCTGCTGTATTGTCTTCCCCAGAGCTGACTTGGCTGGCAGGGCACACACTGTTGCTTTTTACTGTGTGCTTGGGATCGAACTCAGGTCCTCCTTGTTCTATGGCAATCACTTTACAGCATAGCCCGCTGATGAACCCTAAGAACAGCTTTTTTTCTTTTTAAAGCTGATTGAACAGAGGCATTCTCTCAATTCTTTTACAGGCACGAATCTTCAATAACATCCCCAATCAATTTTGATATTATTTCAATTCAATTGACTTGTGTGCCAAACAAAAATTGGAGTGTTTCTGCCACAAATCTCCTTAATCTTTCCTTTAAGAACTAGCAAACAGATAAAAATAAAATTAAAAACTGAGGCGAGATGCACCTGCCTGTAATCTCATTACCAAGGAGGCAGAGGCAGGAGCATGACTGCAAATTCAAGGCCAACCTGGTCTACATAGAGAGTCTCAGACCAGCCAGGGCTACACACTGAGACCATGACTAAAGGTAACATTTTCTCTTCTTTATTAAAAAGAAAAACAAGAGAAGGTAAAGATGTTAGTGGTTCAGAATCCTCACTCTGCTTATTCTGGTTGGAATCCCAGCTGTGTTTTCTTTGAATATTAAACTGTTTTGACTTTTTTTTTCATACTGTCTTCTGTCTTTATTATTTAGATCAACCATATCTCAGGAACTGTGCCTATGTATAATGTTGCATATCCAATGTACATGCATGTCATAAAACGATGCCATTTCGCTCAGCAACCATATCAGGCAGAGAGTGAGGAGGAGTAGGAAATCCAGGATTCTGCCTCCCCAGACCTGGCACCCTGCCTGAGGGCATGGGGATAAATGTGCCACACGCTTCTGAAAAGACTCAGATGACCTCTGCTGCGGAGCAAGGACAGCAGGGTGAGGAAGATGCAGAGTACAGAGGTCTAGAAAGGCACTGTGGCCTTATTAACCCTTGAGGGACTCGTGGCTCATGAGATCTGCAGGCTCATTCGAGGCTGGGCAGCAGCAAATGAAACTGTGGAGACAGTGAGAAGAGCTGGGTGATGGAGCCATTGCAGTGGGACTCATAGTTGGCCTGTTGCATGGGAAAGGATGAACGGATGGGGAAGCAGAGAGGTCTTCTGGGTCGAGAAAGCATGAACAAAGACTTAAAACTCATTTCAGGACATGGGGAGTCACCGGAGCCTCAATAAGGGGCCAAAGCTTAGTTTTAGCAAGCCTTCTAATCCCCATTTTACATGCGAGGACACCAAAGTTTAGTGCAATGGAGCCGTTTGCCAAAGGCCACCAAGACAAGCAGACAAGACACCTTAACCAGGGCCTACCTGAAATGAGCTCGCCAGTCGGTATTCTGGACTGCTGGGGTCATTATGAAGTAAAGTAAGGTTTATTTAACTAAAGCATTGTGATCCCGTGAGCTCGTTAGTCTGTTAAGCAGGATGATAAGAGTTTGTAGAAGGAGGGTAGCATATACAGTCTCGATACGCTGCACGAAGAGATGATTTAAGTGTTTGGTGGGATGAGACAGGGTGGCGTAAGATTTCTTCATGCTGAAAACAAGGATATATAACTAAAATGCATACATTGTTTTTTAACAGCTTGTAAAACTTTTTATTGATTCTACAGCATGCACCCCAATTCCACTCATCTTTCTGTACCCCCATATCCACCCTCCACCCTTGCAACCTTTCCCCCCAAAAGAAAACAATACAAATAAAACAAACATAAATAAAGCAAGCCTAGAAAATATCTCATCACAGTATGGGAGGCATCACCACTGAGCCCATGCCACTTCATGCCATGTCCCAGCAGAGGAGTGGCAGGGCCAGCTCTCCCTTGCTTTCACCCTTGGGGTTGGCTCACCTATACCCTGAAACCAGGGCCAGCTCTACTGTGCTGCCCAGGGGAGGGGCCCACCTAGCCTGCTCCCCTGAGCAATGCAGCGGGTGAGGGGCAGGCACAGCTCACCTGCTCTCATGACCCTGAGTGCTGCCAGTGGTGGGAGGTGGGGCCAGCTCTCCTGAGTGCTGCAGCTGGCAAGGGGCATCACCAACCAGTTCTGCACAGCCCTTGGACAGCTACATGGTCCCAGGTGACTGCCCAGACCAGGAATGTCCCTGGTGCCTAGTGGTAATATGGGCACTGGACATTGAAACTGATCTTTGCTGCTGGATGGCCACTGACCCAGACCTGGCCCTCAGTGGTGGCACAGGTTGGGACTTCACTATAGCCTTAGGCTGGCTACTCACAGTAGGTTGTTCCTTTCCTCCTTTCCACTCTCCTGTCCCCAGTTCCATCTCTCTTCATAATGCTCAAACTGTTCCTCTTCTCTTTGTCTCCCATCTGTCCACCACACATTTGCACATTGTAGTGCAGACAGGCCACATAGCTGACAGGCCTCTGGGTCACCTCCTGGCATGGTGGCAAGTCAGCCTCTGGGTGTCTACAGTCTGCCTGATCTCTGTGTGGCCTGATGGTGCTTCATCAGGGGCATCGAGTTCATCCCCGTTGATTTCAGTCTCATCTGGACTGTCTAGGTTATCATCAGAGAGAACAGAACCTCCACTTTGATTCAGAGAACAGTTGATATTTGGGGCTGTGAGCTTGATTCTCTGAGGGTGAGTGCCTTTGAGATCTAGAGAATCGGGAGGGTCAGGTCCCATGTCTGAGGCCCTGGGACTCAGAATGCCCTCCTGGGAGGGGCTACCCATTCCTACATCCTCCATCAGGGTTCTTCTGAGGATGATAGGCAGCTTGCCCGGTGGTAGGGCCAGAAAGATGCATGGTTCTGGTCCTTCAGCATCTCCCTTCTGGGTTCATTGACAGCAAGAACAGATTCAGCTCTGTTTTCTGGTCATATAGTATAAATTATTTCTAGAGTTTGATATTTATATATTTTTAGACCAGTTGGTCCTAGGTAACCAAAATCACAAAAAGTAAAACTTATTGCGGGGAAGGATGACTCTACTACCTGCGTAGCTGAGGAGCCAGGGTTTCTCCCAGGTGAGCCTCTGGTGAGAACTCGGCCCGGGGTTGCACAAAAGCAGAGAATACAGCCCTGAAAATGAATGTGTGCATCAGTGGTTAAAAATTTTCAGGGCTCCAAGACCTTGGCCTTCCTTTTGTCTCAGCCTCCACCTTTGGTATGAACCTATGATGTCACCATCCTTAGGGAGGCCCAGATGTTTGTCAACAAACAGAATCATTTGCATTCCAGGGAGGATCACACTGGGAAAGATTTTTCAAAAACAATTATGGAAACAAGTGAACGTAAAGATTTTCTGCTTAGGTCTGAGATCACCAGGACTTCAGAAACCCTTATCCCTCAGTTTCCAAAGGACTGTGTCATCGAAACTGCTGCGCACAGTACAAACAGGACTCCCGAAGGCCCAGGGGACACAACACTAAAGCCTCGAGTTCTGAGTACTCTTCACTAGAAACTGGGGTACACGTTAGAGTTCCAGGCAAAATAAGCTTTGTTACATTTTTTTAAAAAGATTTATTTATTTAATATATATGAGTCCACACTGTAGTTATACAGATGGTTGTGAGCCTTCGGGTAGTTGTCGGGAACTGAATTTAGGACCTCTGCTTGCTCTGGTCGTTCCTGCTCACTCTAATAAATAAGTACACTGTAGCTGTCTTCAGAAACACCAGAAGAGGGCGTCAGATCTTATTACAGGTGGTTGTGAGCACCATGTGGTTGCTGGGATTTGAACTCAGGACCTTTGGAAGAGCAGTCAGTGCTCTTACCCACTGAGCCATCTTGCCAGCCCCCGCTTTGTTACATTTTAAAAATCAAGATTTCCCTGCCAGCTGTGGTGGTGCATATCTCTAATCACAATACTTGGGAGCTGACAGAGGAGAATCCACTATAAGATCGATACTAGCCTGGACTACACAGGGACTTGGAGGCCAACCTGGGCTATTTCAAAATCAAACAAGATCAAAAGAATTTCCCAAATTGAACCTTCTCGTCTGCACGTGCTGCTTGCTGATACTCACTTCTACGGATCCTAGGTAGTGCTAGGTTGAGTCGTAGATGAGACTTTTTAGTGGCCCACAGAGGGAATGGTTCACTAATCATTAGTTAGAACCCAGTGTCTCTGGGAACCAAATAAAGTGTGATGCACTTTGGAACTGTGCTCTGCTCCATGGAAAGTTAGTCGAGTTCTCAGTGTTCCCATAGCTGGTTCATTCCAAGTACCACAGAGTAGCTTCCACACAGACTATTTTCCAAACACACAAAACTTACCATGGGCCAGACATTATTTTGTGTACTCTTAAGTCTCTGAGGTGCGTACCGTGCTTGTCTCATTTTACATTTTAAAAACATCTAGCAAACAAAAGCAATAGACGGACAGGTGTAAAGTTCAGCTCTGTCTCCTCCATGAGGCTGCCTCCAGGATGTCGATCTATTGAGATTTTGAGCAAAGGATGTGCATACATGGAAAATGCTCAAAGAATAAGGGACCTTGGGGAGAAGAAGTCCTGTATAAGTTTGATATTTATTTAATACTCCCCCCACTAAACAAAGTCTCGCTAGCCCAGGTTGGCCTTGAATTTGTCCTTCAGTCTCATGAGTACTGAGAGAGTAGATGTGAGCCACCAAGCCTGGATAGAGTTAGAACCCAGAGCCATCTACATAGTCGGCGAGCATTCTGTCACTAAGCCATGTCCCTAGCTAGGCCTGAGTCTGTTTTTACTTAACAATAAAGGTATGCACTATACTATGTGATATAAATGAGTCCTCTCATTTATACACATCCCTAGCATGCTGGTCCAAATTCACCTATGCAGTTCCTCTTTTGCAGGAAAGGAATGGAGTGGGGAGGAGAGGAGAGGAGGGGAGGGGAGAGGAGGGGAGAGGAGGAGAGAAGAGGGGAGAGGAGGGGAGAGAGATCATTCACTGATATGAAATCTGCCTGTATAAATGTGGCCCTGGAGTGCACTGTGTCTGTGTGGTTGATCAGAAAGCTCTGAGGCTGAAACCTTCCAAATACCTAACAGAATTACACAGGCTTCTATGCCCTATGCTTTCAATCTGAGACGCCATCACAACAAAAATCACCACCTCCAGTTCAGGAACCCTGCCAGATTCAGAAGGAGAGGGACCTGTAAAATACCAGTTTCCGAGTGGGTAGCACAGGGGTCTGTCTCCCTGCCTCTTCTTGTTCCTCTCCCAGCACAGGAAATCACTGGCAGGCAAGGCCAACACTCATCTCACCACCCCAGGGCATTATCAGGATCTAGGTTTCCAGCAATTCTCACTGCTTCCTCTCCACACCCAGTGATTTCCTGTAGTGCCCAAAGACAGGGCAGGTGACAGCTAAAGCTCCTTCCTGCTGCTGCCCCCCTGTTGCCCAGGAGCCAGGCACAAATGCCCCCATGCTGTCTCAGATGCTAGCTCCGGGAGGCATTGAAGTCTTCCCAGAGAGCTCCATCTCCATTAAGTCCCCACAGCTGCCAGGCTGCCTGGCTGTCTCTCTTAGTCTCAACACAATAAACACTTCACACGTGATAGGTTTCACAAGCACACCAGTGACTTCCAAGACTGGGATTGATAACAGAAGTTCTGTCACTCATTAGCGGGTTGGGGAGTGGGGAACAAGGCATGTTTTGATTAATTTTTCAAATATTAGACCACTGAAAACATTCTGATATATATATATATAAAGCCTTTTTGTGGAAGGGATAAAATACCTGACAGAAATGACTTAAGAAAGGACTCACTTTGGCTCCCTGGTCCAGGGCTTTGGCTCACAGTTCAAGGGGATATATAGTCCAGCACAGCAGGGAAGACATGGCAGAGGGAAACTTGGGACTCTGCTTGTTAAATCTTCTATGGATCAAGAGCAAAGAGAGATCCATCAAAAGATGGCATGGACAGGACAACCCCCCACCCCCATCAGCATCTCCAGTGACTCACCTCCTCCAGCTAGGTGACTACTCTGAAAGTTTCCACAACCTCCCCCAAATACAGCATCCACCAGGGACCAAGTATTCAAAGTCATGAAGCTGCAGGGAGCACTTGACATTCAAAGCACACCACCTTTCCCTTATGGAGTTAAAGTCATGATCAATAGCATGCACTGTGCACCTAATATCCTCACCCAACAGTCTCACACCAGACTACAGATACAGAGAAATGGTATAACTAATTTAGATGTAAATGCCTGGAAATCTGGCACATGCTGACGCTGAGTGGTAACTTCCATGACCTAATGCTGTAAGGTCCATATATCTTACTCGGGAGATACTGGCTCACCCACACCCATTGATGCTCTATTCATAATAGAAACTAAAGAATGGATAATGAAAATGTGGTACATTTACACAATAGAATATTATTCAGCTGTTAAGAAATGAAATTATGAAATATTCAGGTGAATGGATAGAGCCGGAAACAATCATTCTGAGTGGGGTATCCCAGACCCAGAAATAAGAATTACATGTTCTCCTGTATACATGGATGTTAGCTCCTATGCTCTAGATAGGTATGTTTTTCTTATAATAACCACAGAGAGTAGGGAGCTGGTAAGGGATGGGGCCAGTAAGGGTGGGAATGGGGACTCCTATAAGGAAAGGAAAAATAGAATATGGTGTTACAAAGGGATAGAGGAGAAACTAGAACAGAAAGACTAAATAGGGAGTGGTGAGAAAAGACTAGATGAAGGAATATGGGGAGAAATAACTAATATTAAAGGCCCTTTGAAAAGTCATATGCAAACCTACTACTGTAGAAGATTCCTAAAATAGTATATGTTCATAAAAGGAATCTAAATGGAGTCACCATAAAGGGGGGAGAGAATAGACAATAGACAAGTTAGGGAAGGTTTTCTGTAACAAAGAAAACCTCAACAGTTTCCTCAACATCAGCAAGTTCATACAAATGAAAACCACCGTTTTCTCCCCACTGACTTATTTTCCAGATATCTGACATACTTCTAGGCACAGAAACACTCTTTATAAAGATATAGGCTTGTTCCATGGCAGTAATAACTGCTGATACTACAAAATCTAGTATTGATATTTCTTCTACTTTTTAAATATGTATTTGATTTTTATTTTATGTGTATGTACATGTGCCTGAGTGTATGAGATCCCAGGAGTCAGGGGAGGCATTGGGTCTCCCGGAACTATATTTACATATGGTTATGAGTTATGATGTGAGTGCTGGGCTAGCTGGTCAGCCCATGTATCCTCCTGTCTCTACCTCCGCCATTGTTGGGAATCACAAGAATGAGAATTTGAGTTTAATGCCCAGAACCTGTGTACAAAGGGCAAGTGGTAAATCCAGTGCTGGGTAAGTGGAGAGAGGCAGATCTGGGGGCACACTGGCCAGCCAGCCTAGACTGCTTGGCAAGTTCCAGGCCAGTGAGAGATCCAATATTCAAAGAATGAGGTAGGGCTAGAGAGATGTCTCATTGTTGAAATACTTGCAGAAAAGCATATGGACTAGAATTTGGATCCCCAGAGCCACATAAAAGCAAGATAGACATGGAGGCTGCCTGTAATCCCAGCATTCCAGAGGCAGAGACATGGAATCCCTGGGCCAAGCTAACTAGTGAGAGACTAGCTGAATCTCCAGTCTTCATGTTTAGTAAGAGACCCTGCCTCGATAATAAAGTAGAC
The DNA here is from genome assembly GCF_978045245.1 of Mus caroli. Taxonomy (NCBI): domain Eukaryota; kingdom Metazoa; phylum Chordata; class Mammalia; order Rodentia; family Muridae; genus Mus; species Mus caroli. Next base: position 50,933,853 of record NW_028227262.1, read on the forward strand.
AGTGATTGAGGAAGACACTAAGCAACTACTTTGATCCTCCACATGCATGCGCACACATCAGCACATGAACCTGCACACATGTCCATGACTATAAACATGCAAAAAAGTCACACACACACTCATATACATAAATAAAAAGGTGGACAGCATCTAACATGCACACATACACACACATAGAGGGGGGAAGAGAGAGAGAGAGAGAGAGAGAGAGAGAGAGAGAGATTTTGACACTGTATCATTATGTATTTTGTCTTGTACACAAAGACTTGAAAGATACATAGAAGAGTAATGTATGATACCAAAAACCCAATTAAGAGGCCATCTGCCACCACAGAAGCCCCACTATTCCCTTTATCTTGTTGCCACTTTGAGATATGATTTTTAATATCCCTTCCCTAAGGACTGCATTTTTTTTCTCACTGTGTGGCTAATCTTTTCCCACTTCATGAAGTCAATACAATTACAATCTGCCATGCAGTTGGTCTTACATAATGCAATCTGTCTTGTGTGACTCAACTCAACAGGTCAGAGTTGTCTATTAAGTGTGGCCTGCATGTTTTCCCAATCAAGATTCATTTTCATTGTTACTCTGTGTGTGTGTGTGTGTGTGTGTGTGTGTGTGTGTGTGTACTTATATACATGTAGAAGCCAGAGACCAACTAATTTTGAGTGTTGTCATTCTTCAGGCCATGACACATGACTTTTTGAGACAGGGTATCTCACTGGAGCCTGAGGCTCACCAATTAGTTTAAGCTGACTGTCCAGAGAACTCTAGGAATCTATGTGCCTCCACCTTCCCAGTGCTGGGAACCCAAAACCATGCTACTGCGCTTGCTTTTGAGGACGTTTACTGGGGATCAAGCTCAGCTCAGGTCCTCGTGATTGTTTGATGAGTGTTAACAACTGTGCCATCTCCCTTGCCTTGTTGTTGAGACTATTTTTTAAGAAGATTTGGCTGTCACACAGGCATCTGTCTGCTTACTTAGAGCTGTTTCTACAGCAACCATGGCCACTTCTCAACCATGACCACCTCTGTGGAACTCAGTACCAGAGCCACAGTGACCATATAGGCCTGGACACCTGGACTTTTTCCCTAGGCAAAATCGAAGAAGCTGAGAAGGTGACCATTGATGCTGGATAGCACCACATTGACTATGCCCATGTGTATCCGGATGAGAAAGAGATGGGAGAAGCCATTCAAGAGAAGATCCAGGAGAAGGCTATGAAGCAAGAGGACCTCTTCAGTGTCTGCAAGCTATGCTCCACATGCTTTGAGAGAAAGTTACTGAAGAAAGCCTTTTGGAAGCCTCATGCATCCCAGACTGGACTATCTGGACTTCTGGCTTATTCACTGGCCACAGGGACATTAGCAGGAAAAGCGTTAGTCCCCAAAGACAATAAAGGCAATGCTTTCACCATTCAAACAACATTCTTGGATGCCTAGGAGGTCATGAAAGCCTTGATGAATGAAGAGGTAGAGGCAACCCTGAGTGTCTGCAAACACTTCTGGATTGAGAGGTGGTTGAGGAAGCCAGGAATGAAATATAAAGCAGTGGCTAGTCAAGTCAAGTGCCACCCATACTCTAACCCAGGACAAACTGACCCAAGACTGTTGCTCTTAGGATATCAGCATCATGGTCTACAGCCTTCCTGAGCTCTCTGGATAGTCCTTGGGCCAATCCAGAAGAGTCTTTGCTATTACAGGATCTCAAGATTACCTAGATGACTGCAAAGCACAAGGAAACCTCAGATTGGGCTCTGACTCAGTTTAATATCCAGAGTGATCCCATGAGTCTGTGACATTGGGGTGCATACATGAGAACCTACAAGTCTTTGACTTCCAGTTGAATGACGAGGAGGCACAACCATTCTTGGTTTCAGCAGACACTGGAAGGTGTATCCTGCCTGAGAAGGTGAATGTGGAAGAATAGCCCCACAGTGTGGAATACTGAAGCCAGGTCACCTGATAGGGCTGATTGGTCAATTCCTCTTCTCTGGATCACTTCTCCTGAGTCCTATTTCAGCCAAGTCTGTGTGGATGTCCGTTAGTGTTCACCTTATTGTAGACCCAATCCAGAAAATGTACCTAAATCTTGTTCAACTAGAAGCAGACTGTCATAGGAGAATATGACTCAAAAGAACATAACAATTGTTTTCATTATCTGGATTTGACCAAACACACAAAGAACATACAGATATACAAACTATTGAAATACGAAGACAAACACACCTAGGCTGGGTTATGTCATTTTGTAATCTAATATCTAAGAAATTGTACTGGACAGAATCATAAATAGATACTAGGGGATGGACACTGTGCCCCCTGTGCCCACTGAACAATCCTACCCTGTATCTTCAGCAACTAATCTAAGGCCAATCAGAATCAGCACAGTCCGAAAGCCTGGAGCTTAAGGTTTGCAACTCATTTCCCTGTGTCTTTTATGCTGTGTCCATTTACCAAGAAGTTTCTCTTTGCTTCATAGCAAGCTAGAGCTTCCATGTCTTCCAGTTGACTGGGAGAAGGTCACTCTGGCTGCAGTGTCTCAGACATAAAAGAAAGAAAGCAATGGTGTTGATATCACCAAGATGAGAGCTTAGAAGAGGTTGATAAGAGAGCCTAACACAGGGATGGCCCCATGAATAGCATAACAGAAGTGGTGCCCAATCCAAGGTCAGGTGTTTTTGTTTGTTTGCTTGTTTAATTATGGTTGTGACCAATACCCGGTGGAAAGAACTTAAAGATATCTCTATCTGTAGCCCTGTTTTAGCTCCAGGTTTTGGGACTAAGGTCCATCATGGAGGAAAGTAGAGGCAACCGGCGGAGCTCCACCCATGCATCTGGTGCTTCTCACATTGGCTGTTTAGGAAGCTGAGAGCTGCCTAGAAGCATGACAGGGCTCTGACCCTTACACATTAGCCTGCAGCTCTCCTCTACCTCTGTCAACCAGGCCTTACACCCTCCTACCATCCCTTCCAACATCACAAAGTCAATATGATTACAAACACATGACCCTGTGGGGGACATTTCAGACTCAAATTGTCCAGGCTGAACCACACAACACAAGATAGGGATGACATTGAGCAGGATGTACAGGCTGCAGCGTCAGGCCGCCCATGAAGATCTTGTGTTAGATGTTTCATCACAGTGACACAAAGTCTGATGTCATAACACAAATAGTTATTGGAGCAGCAAAATGAAATAGAAGACTGATACCAACAGACATAGGGAGGACACTTTCATCAGGACAGGAACAATAAGCTTTGTACTTCTAAGGAATCATTTTGAGGATATCTGATTGATTTCATCAGAAAACAACTTGATAGGCCCAGGAATATATGAAAGGCTAACACTTTTTTTTTCACGTAAGCATTTCTTTGGGGTTGCAGAGGACTCAGGTTTGGTTTCAAGCACCATAAGTAGGCTGCTCATAACTGCCTGTAGCCCCACTCTCCTCATAAGTTTTTCATGTTTCTAGAGGAAGGCAGAGCTTTTTTGCACAGTTGTATGAACTGAACGCTGTGTATTTTGGGAGGAGCAAATTATCATTCACCTGATAAATGGTGTCAAATGAAAGTGGTCTCTAACCTCCCAGCCTACCTAGTTGCAAAAACTAGACCTGATGTTAACGTGGATGAGTGTGCTTACCTCTCATGTCTTTTATATTCGTTTAGCATAGCTTCTCTTCTCCCCCACTGCTCTCTCTCTCTTCTCTCTCTCTCTCTTTCTCTCTCTCTCTCTCCCTCCCTCCCTTCTCTCTCCTTTCTCTCTTCTCTCTCCTCTCTCTTCTCTCTCTCTCCCCCTCTCTCCTCTCTCTCCCTCTCTCTTCTCTTCTCTTCTCTTCTCTTCTCTTCTCTTCTCTTCTCTTCTCTTCTCTTCTCTTCTCTTCTCTTCTCTCTCTCTCCCTCCCTCCTCCCTCCTCTCTCTCTTCTCTCTCCTCTCTCTCTTTTCTCTCTCTCCCCCTCTCTCTCCCTTTCTCTCTCTTCTCTTCTCTTCTCTTCTCTTCTCTTCTCTTCTCTTCTCTTCTCTTCTCTTCTCTTCTCTTCTCTTCTCTTCTCTTCTCTTCTCTTCTCTCTCTCTCTCTCTCTCTCTCTCTCTCTCTCTTCCTCCCTTTCCCGTACATCTTTCACTTTGCTTTCCATCACAGTCCTCTCAGACCACTCTGATCCACAGTAGTACACTGCATTCATGTCCTATAGCACTACTGCCCAAACCAACATTAAAAAACCTCTTTGCATTTCAGTTTAAACTTATATGCTCCTGGGGTCTACACAGGGCCAGTGTGTGATTCAGAGATGTCAAATCCAAATTTGGAGACAGAGGCAGACTAAGTGGAAGGCTACTTATGTCAGGGAATAAAAAGCCTCCCGTCAGAAATCTAACCAAATGACATGGTTCTCAAGAGTGAAGCCAGAGTCTTACTTTGGGATGAACTGTTTATAATCTTCAAATAGCAACTTTTCCTATGGCATGAAGAATTTGAATTTGATTCTTTGAAGATACCTGTAGCTCTAACATTTGAGAACAATTGTCATAACAAAAAATAATATGGACTTGTTGAAATATTCCTAAAACTCAGAAAGTTTAGTAAACCCGTTTTAGTAAGCCTGCTATCCAGAGAGAACTCATGATAGCATTTAGACAAATAGGTATTTAAACTCTTCTATTCCTTGTTTATTTGTTCGACACTGGATCTTGTTATGTAGCACAGGCTGGCTCAAACTCTTGATCTTCCTGCCTTAGCATCCCTAGTGTTGAGATTAGATGTGTGTACTACCATACTAGCCTTCTGTCTCATATTTGTATACATAATGCACATGTCAGGGTATAAATGGACTAAATGTAACTACTATTACACTTTCCTCATTAATACATACATCCCCAGAGTATTTTTCATTACTCTACAACATTCAATTTGTAGCATCAGTAGACTTCAATTTAACAATTTAATCCCAACCAGTATCCTTTAAAATATTCAATCTTGCAAGTAATAAATTTTATCAACATCATTATGTATAATATATGAAAGCCATTATATACTTCATGTATATAAATATATACTTAGTATACATTATGGCAATATATAGGCTGTGTAATAATGGCTATATTGTGTTTTATAACAGTGTAAAACTTAAATAAGGCGGCCTTAAGCTCATATAACACATGAAGATAATATATATTTTTAATATCTATTCTCTTTTACTTTCTTTATAATTAGATTCTAGAAGTAGGATTGCTGGATCAATAGCCTTACATTCTCTATTCTATGGATCCTTCAACAGATCTTTCTGAGGGTGACTGGCCTTCATAGTAACATGCTTTCCAATGAGCAGCTTCACTACATAGCGAACAGGACCCATGCTTTGATAATAAAGGAGACTATGTGACCCAAAGAAGAAAAAGACTTTGAATATCAATATCCAATATCAAGCATATACTACTGTAATTTCTAGGTTATATCCCCCCAAAAGAAGGGGAAAATATAATAAAGTTTAAAATACTAGATAGCAAGGGATCACGCTTAAATCTATTTTAAAGAATGTCATGTGACAAGTTTGTTTAATTAGAACACAATAAGACTCATTTTTGGCCACCAAAGAGACAAGTAAAATGCTTTTAGAATCTAATCTTGAGCTTGAATCCCAGCTCTATCTGACATAGCTATACATTGTGAAGATGTTTGTGCTTAGAAAGATATAAAAATGTCACATTTCAGGATATGTTAAGGGGTCAAATGAGGTTGTCTTAGTCAATCCTAGTAGCACAGAATACCATAATCAGGTGAAATATAAAGACCTGAAATTGCTTGTACCTCAGGAAGCTAGGGAGTCCAAGTTCAATGCACTGGCCTTGGCTGGTGAGAACTGCTCTCTGCTTACTAGTTGGTGCCACAAAGCATGTCCTCATGTGCTGGAAAGCAGAAGGGTCAAAGAGATAAACTTTCTTTGAAGTGTCATTCATAAGGACATTAGTCCACTTACCCAAAAGCCCCACCCCTTAAGATCACCACAGTCAGAATTCAACATCAACATGAATTCTGGAGGGAATATTACCTTCCAGCCACAGCAGAGATAATTAGGGAAACCTCCCCATTATTGATAGATGTTTCATAAATGATTTTGTTCCTCTCATAGACCACCTTCCAATGCTCCATCCTAACCCTGGGAGCTGAATTTAAATCCAAAGCACAGCCACACTCCAGGAATGACCTCGGTATGATGGTTTGTATATCCTTGGACCAGGGAGTGGCACCATCTGAAAGTGTGGCCTTGTTGGAATAGGTGTGACCTGGTTGGAATGGGTGTGTCACTGTGGGTGTGGGTATAAGATCCTCACCCTAGTTGCCTGGGAGTCAGTCTTCCACTAGCAGCCTTTGGATGAAGACATAGAACTCTCAGCTCCTCCTGCGCCATGCCTGCCTGGATATTGCCATGCTCCCACCTTGATGATAATGGACTGAACCTCTGAACCTGTAAGCCAGCCCCAATTAAATGTTTTTTTATAAGACTTGCCTTGGTCATGGTGTCTGTTCACAGCAGTAAAACCCTAACTAAGACACTCGGGTAGCAAGCTTTTGGTTTGGGATATATAAGATTAAAGGGTACACTAAACATGGAAGCTCTCCTTCTCCTTCCAAGTGTCTCTCCCTGGCTGCTTACCCCTCCAGAAGCAAGTTGTTATCAGTACATGAAAGCTAGAACCTCACAGTCTATTAAGTAGGTTAAATAGGTTCCACCAGGTCCTTGGCAATTCTTTTGTCTGTTGCAGGAAATATTAAAAAACAAAACAAAACCACAAACAATCCACACTACACCAGCAGGCCTCAGTGGGCTTGCCTATCAGGCACTGGTGGGCATGGCAGACTGTTCTCATCTAATGGAGATCCTACTCAGAGCTCTAAAATCTCCCCACCCAGCTTGCTAAGTTCTCACTGGTGGGTCACTACCACACCAACCCTGTTCTTCAAAATCCCCACAGCCTTTTGGGGGTACAGTTCTTGCAAACCCATGCTTTGCCACCATACCTTTCTCTCTGGAACCCAGTTGAGCTGCCGTGTGAAGGAAAACACCACACAAATTTAGTTCTGAATCAATCGCTGGGTGCAACAACTAGAATCCAAATCTTGTAAACCATATTAAATCTAAGTCCTCCAGTGACGAGCAGATTCGCCATCTAAACTGGGGTCCACTAGTAGCTACATCTTGTCTTCCCATCCCATCCAAAAACAAGTCTCCCTCTCCTGACCCTCTTCCTCTCTCCAACCCAGAAGTCCCGCCTACTCTCCCACTGATTGGTTTCTTTATTCATTAAAGGAAGGTTCACAAGAAGTCACCTAAGTACATGACTCATTCCTCACTCAGACAACTCCTCCTGGGAGAGCAGAATTAACATCAAAATTCAAACAGCATCAGGGCCATCCACAACATTTGTCTCTAAGAATCTTTCTTTCTTTTTCCTCTTGGCTCCATCTACACACACACACACACACACACACACACACACACACACACACACAGAGCATCTCCTCCACCACCATCTCTACCACTGCTACCCCCACCATAGTCATCTTACCAAGCATCTTAAAAACAGAAGAAATTAAGAAGAAAATAATACCTCATGAGTCTTAGGACAAGGAAGGCCTTATTAACATTGAAGTTAAGTAGCAGCTTGGAGTCATTTGGAACATTTCTACTGAGAAAATTCTGGGTAAGCAAAACCTTGGTTTTTAGAACCAATGTACCCAGGCCTGAATACTAAGATGAGTCACTTATTTTTTTCTGAGCTTCATTTCCCCCTAGTACACAATAAGACTGGCCTTCAGGAGGGAGAATAAGATTACTCAACAAGAGCAGGGGTTGTCAGTTCCAAGTATTTAAAAAAACAAAGCCCTGAGTGTATTGAAGCATTTGTTACTCTTAAACTGCTGTAACCCAGTTGCTTTACAATGACTTTTTAAAGCAAATCCAGAAATGGTTACTGACTTAGTTAGAGTTTTACTGCTGTGAACAGATGCCATGACCAATACAAGTCTTATAAAGGACAACATTTAATTGGTGCTGGCTTATAGGTTCAGAGGTTTAGTCCATTATCATCAATGTGGGAGCATAGCAGAGTCTGGGCAGGCATGGTACAGGATGAGCTGAGAGTTCTCATCTTCATCTGAAGACTGCTAGCAGAATACTGGCTTCCAGGCAGCTAGGACTAGGGTATTAAAGCCCACACCTACAGTGACACACCTACTCCAACAAGGCCATACCTACTCCAACAAGGCCACACCTATTCCAACAAGGCCACACCTCATAATAGTGACACTCACTGGGCCAAACATATACAAGCCATTACAGTTACTTCCAAAATATTTGTGCCACTATTATACCCATGCACAAACCTTGTAAGACCAGTCTTTATCATAGCTCACTGGGTTTACAGCTGGGTAAGATTGTTGATAACCTTACCCTCTTAATAGTATAGGTAGAACTTTCCAGCATTATGAAAGCTGGTTAGTAGGAATGAAGCTGCCACATAGTACCAGCTTGATATCTCCATGTCCTAAGACTCAGAGTGTGACGTCTTCAGCATCAGATCTTATTGTCATGTTCTAGAAGTAAAGCAAGATCAGTGACAATGGTATGTAATGTTTGGGCGTCTATGGAACCTTACTGACCAACAAGTGAAAAAGAGATAGAGGTAACCCACACCTCTCTATATACATACATACAACACATATATGCTATTTATATGTATATATACATACACACAGCTTGTATGTATATGGTGTGTATATATACATATACAGATATGCACATACACACATATACACATATACACATATACATGTGGTGTGTATGTAGTATATGTGAGTGTGTGTGTGCTTTAGGAAGCTTTTAAAACACTATGTTTCCATATGGCTTTCAAAGGTCTTTAGTGTTGGTCTCCCTCCCTACACTATCTACTTCTTTCAGCCTTCCCTCCCATCCTCTTCTGCACTTATCCTCTGTGCCCCATTATTTCCTTTCCCATTCAAACTATAATCTGTGTTCTACTGTCCCCCTCTTAAGATACTCCCACTTCTCATGGCCCCTTTCTAGTTTCCAGACTTTGACAAGTGCTCCAATTTAAGCATGCTAACTAAAGATTCAAAGCTTGGACCCGCATATGAAAGTAGACATGTGGCATTTGTCTTTCTGGGGCTAGGTTACCTCACTTGAATGATTATACCCAGTTCCATCCATTTACCTGCAAATTTCATAAGTTTATTTTCCTTAATAGCCGAATAATATTCCATTGTGTAAGCATACAACATTTTCATTATCCATTCATCAGTTGGTGCACATCTGAGCTGTTTCCATTTTCTGGTTGTTATGAATAGAGCATCAATGAACACGAATGAGCAGGTATCTCTATAGTAGGAGATGCAGTCCTTTGGGGTTTGTCCAGGAATGGTATAACTGGGACACGTTTTGTTTGTTTGTTTCTTTCTTTTTCTCTTTTATTTTGTTTTGTTTTTACTTATATATGTTGGTACCTGTGTAAGTTTATGTGAACCGCATATGTGCAAGTGCCCAAATAGGCCAGGAGAGGGTGTTGAATCTCTTGGAACTAGAGTTACAGGCAGTTGTGAGCTGTCTAGTAGCTATTGAAAACCAAACTAATGTTCGCAACTGCTAAACCATCTCCCCAGTCCTGCTGGGAAATGGTATTGAGTTACCTCTGACCTGCTTATCTTTAACTGCAGAATCTGAGAAGCGTGTTTTTGAAGTAGATGACAAATAGTACAGAAACTCACAATTAGTCAATTTGCAATCAGAGACTGTGGCATGCTCAGCTCTAAATGGGACAGCAGCTCAGGAATTGTTGCAGAAGAGGAGGCAGAAAGACTGTAAAGCCAGAGGTTGTAGAGTACTGCCATGAAACAGAGTTGTTCAGACATAACAAGGCTGCTATACATGTGAAGTCACAGCAACAGTTTTAGCTGTATACACAGACCTGTACAAGATCAAGTCAGTCAAATTGCCATCATGAATAAGGGAGGGGCTCATGAAGTCCCACCCCTGGCTAAGGAGTATTGGCAATTAATTGCTTTTGAAGTAGAATGAGTGTCAGCTTTTTTCAGGGATGTGTTTCTAATAGGGTGCTATGCTCCAGGGGGCACCCATGTGCATACTGGTAGCATGAAGTATATCCAGTGGGTTTAAAGAATGAATATATGAAGTTGGGAAAGAAAAGTAGGATGTGTGTAAGAGGAGTTGGGGGAGGGAAGACAGTGCAAATTATATATATATATATGACACTCTCAAACAATAATTTTTTAAATCTTTAAATAAGCACTGTTTTCTTAGCCTTTAGCATTCTGAGAAGATACTTTGACTAAAATATAAGGCTTTAAGAACAGAGGAGATAGCTCAGCTGGTAAAGTGCTTGCAATTTCAACCACAAAGACTTAGTATAAGCCTCAGAACCCATGTGCCAAAAGCCAGGTGCAGTGGCACTGCCTGGTAATCCCAGGGCTGGTGACTCAGAGATAGCCAGATCTGTGGGGCTCACTGAGCAACCAGCCCAGCGTGCTTGGCAAGCTCCAGGCCAATTACAGACCCCAAACAAAACAAAACAAGACAAAACAAAACAATTCAAAACAAGTGAATAGTACTTGAGGAGGGACATTCAAGCTTATCCTTTGTTCTGCTGATTTTCACATGCTGTGCACCCACATAAATATGCACATACATGAACATGTACATATGTGTTATTAAAATGTGAGGCTTCAGGATCAGGCAGTCCTGGACTTAAATACCACCTCTGACATTAAGTATCGTAGCAGCCACACAGTAAAGATTCAATAGAGTCCCCCTGGTGATGATAATGATGATGATGGTGGTGATGATGAGGAGGAGGAGGAGGAGGAGGAGGAAGAGGAACATGGATGCTGCTGAGAAGGAGCAAGATGACAAGAAAATACCTCCTCTGCTGCTTTCATAAAACAACCAAAATTATTTTTTATTATTTCTGGTGCATTTTATTACAGACAAGAACTTGGAAGCTGGGATAATATTTGTATTACCTTCTATCTAGGTAGTTAACGACTTGTGATAGGTCTGTTCCATAAATTTTACTGAGTGAAAGAGTGAATAAACAGATGATTTGATAGTAGAAAAAGTAATGACCTCACATGCCCACAGCTCTGGCTCTGGGATTAGCCAAATGCGTTTTTTATATCTGGTCTCACCCATTTACTATGTGAACTGGGCTGTTAACTTGTCTTCTCCCTGTAAAGTTGAAATGGGGATGGGCTCTACCCAAGGGCCAGGAGACTTGAGTGATGAAATGTATATAAAGAACTTAGTGCTGTACCTGCATCAATAAAAGTTAGTTAGTGAGCCCTGAAAGCCATCATTTGACCCAAACTGACAGGAAAAATGCCTAGCGGGATTTACTAGCTCACTGATACCATTGTCAAGTTCTCCTACTCAGTCAACATGCTCTCCCAGCTTGAAAGCTCATGAATGTTCAGAAAGCCTAGCCATTCTCTCCTTCCATCAAGACAGCAAAAGTAAATGTGAGGCTCAATGGCTTTCCTGAGGTGCCTGTATCCCAGCTCAGTCATTGTGTCTGGATTCACCATTACAATAAAACATGCAAATGGACGCTCTGTTGATTCATATCCCTCCGCTAAAGACCAGACATTTTCAATTTGGCTTCATTTGCATCCATTTAGATAATGGTGGTACCAACAGATCTTTCCTGTTCCCCTCTGCCTTTTGTTCCAGAATCTAGCCTGGAGGTGCTTTTTAGAGACCGCACTGATAGATTAATTCTATCCTAACTGTTGCCCTGGAGTCCCTGGGGAAAGCCAGAGCACATATTAACTTTTGCCTGTGGTGCTGTGCAAATACCAGATTGGGAAACAGTGAGTAACTCACTCTGGCTGCAAATGTAAGGGAAATTTATGAAGCAGGGAAGGAAAAGCCACAAGGAGCAGGGCTGTGATGTAGCTTCCAATTTCAAACAACAAGCTATCCACAAATTAAGGTCACTTCCTCTGGTTGGAGGTATGACTCAACAGGAAGAGAGAAGAATCTCCCTCATTTGTTACCACCCACACTCCCTGGTCGTTTGATAATTCCACAGGGGGCATGGGAGTGAACAGGGTAAACTCTTGACTTGCTGGGCTCTGCAAGCTATGTAAGCCCAGAAGTCCTTTGCAGCTCCGCTCTTTGTTTTTGCTTTGTTTGTTTTTGCTTTAACCGTACCACAGAAAAATTATAAATTTTAGCTTTTTGAGGAGACTGGATTATACTAGAGATTTGAAACTGATATCACAAAACTGATGGGAAAACTGACAGGTGCTACTCACAGCAATGTGCACTCACGCATGCATACATAGGTGCTATAGGAGTTCCATGCCTTTTTTTGATGCAAAATTCATTGGAGTCCCGTTTATTCAAGAGAAACTTAAATTTATTTCTAAGACCGAGTCTCTGTCTGCCATTCACTCATGCACTGTGTTCAAGCGCTATTTGAGGTCTTGGGACTCCAAAACTACAGGAAGCAATTGCCTTGACTTAGGCTGGTTTTGTATTTGGATATTTAAAGATCTTGCTTCATTTCTTGGTGGCTGATAACTGCTTATAGACACATTAAAGTATACTAAAGATATGGAAGAAAAAACCTTGCTAAATCTGGCTCAGGGAGTCAGGGGTGGATGTGACAGAGGAAGTGACATTTGAGCATTATGTTCACGATGTGTGTATACAGTATCCATTTTCATGGGGGGGGCACTCTTGCCTGTGTTTATCTCTTGCCTGTGTTTATTGGTAGCCTAGTTGTGGAATCAGCCTAGTTGTCTGTCAACAGATGAATAGATAATAGATATGTGGTGTATATGTCAATGGAATTTGATTCAGCCATAAAGAAGAATAAAACTGTATTGCTTACAAGAAAAATAGATACAGCTTGAGATCCTCACTTTAATTAGAATAAGGCAGACTCAGACAAAGATCACTGTTCTCTTTCTTGCAGATCTTATATCCTATATAGACACATCAAATCACATAGAAGCGTCATGAAAGAAGAAGGGAGGTGAGGAGAAAGGGGATTAGCAGGAGGGGAAAAGGGAGGATAAGAGGAGTGGGTATTTCAATATGGTCAAAGTACACGAGAAACTTGAAAGAATCTATCTTTTTCAAGTCCAGCAAATATATACAAGGACTGTATGTTCAGGGACTGTATGTTGGTACAAAATAAATACGTAAGAATTTGTAGAAGAATTCCCGAAAACAAGGACAACAGGGACAAAGGCCAGGTTTGGATCCTTCCAGGATATTAAAATCTACAGATGCTCAAGTCCATTGTATGATGATGTATCTTCATGGCTGCATATAACCTACAAACATCCGCCCACATACTTTAACTTATTCCTAGGTTATCTATCCTACCTTATGCAGTGGAAATGTATAGAAATACTTCCTTTACTATATTATTGGAGAATAATGACAAGAAATATGTACATATTGAGTCCCCATGTAAGTTTTTCCACAATAACATTTATGAGGTGTGGGGATGTAGCTCAGTTAATAGGATACTTGTCTAGCATGCTCAAGCCCTAGACTAAATCATTAGCACTGCATAAACTAGGCAGAGTGGCAGATATCTGTAATTCTAGCTCTGAAAATGTGGGGACAGGAGGATCAGAAATCAAAGCTGCCTTTAGCTATGCAGTGAGTTCAAAGCAAGATGGATTCTAAAAGGCTCTGTATCTCAAACAACAGCAATTGCTAAAATGATCTTTAAAAATGGTATGTATAATTCAGGGCCAGTAGAATGTGTAGTGCAAAACACAAAGATCCAGAAGGCTGGCTGGAGCAAGGTTTACCTCTGTCTGGAGCAAGGGGAAGAATCTAGAGAGAAAATCAGACAGACTCTGAGAAGTTCCAAGTCATGTTTCTGCGAAGTCTGGACTTTTCCTGTGGGTAACAGGTACAGATTTCTCTTGTACAAAGGCTATGCTATACCTTTGTAGGAAAAACAAACCCAAGTTTCCCTAATATCAATAAAACTGCTGCCATATTTCATGTTCCATTGCTACCGACACACACACACACACACACACACACACACAGTTAAATGAGTTTTCAGACAACTTAGAAAGCCCAGAGGAAAAGGAAGGCTATTTATAGAGTGAAGCACTGCCTGGTCCCCTATGGGGATGGACACGCAATATTAACAGAAGATGACGTAATCCTCACACATCTAACCAAGAAAAGCAGCTGCTGCCTTGAATTTGTGACCACTAGCATTTAACACTAGCTGGTAGTGTTTCTTCATCTATCTGGAAAGTATGGAAGCTAATTTATTATAATAACAATATTTATACTTAAGGTACTAGGATGATGACGGACTAGGCAAGAGAAGGGAAAAGCTCCCTAAAATGACTTCAAGATAGCTTGGAATGGTGGCTAGCACCTGTTATCTCACATGTGGAAGGCTGAAACAGGGATTGCTCAAGTTGTCTTGAGTTCAAGGTCAACCTAGGCTACATAGTGAAGGTCTAGGCTACCTTGAGATAGGGTGAGACCCTGTCTCAAAAGAACATGTGTGAAACCAAAGTTACTTCTAGGAAACTTCAAATGTATTCCCAAAGAACAGTATATATTCAGTCTATTTCAGTCTATTCATGCATTTTTTTTGTGAGACAGAGTCTCACTGTGTATCTCTGATTGGCCTGTAACTTGCGACATAGAACTGTCTGGCTTTAAACTTAAGCTCACAAAGATCTGCCTGTTTTTGCGTCCCAAAATATATATCTTATTCCCTCTGCTGGGAATAAGATATATATCTACCATTATTCCCACCTCATCTTTTAAAAATACAATTTGTACACTATAAGGTTTCTAAAAGGGTACCAAAATGCAAATTTGTACCAATTTTTACTATATTAACTATATTTTTACTATATATTTTAGTTTACATAGATTAAATGAATATATGTGACCATCACTGTAAACATTAGTTTTTACACATAGTAATTTACAAGTAGGTATATCTTAAAAGGTGAATTTAAAAAACACTGCAACGTAATTTGTTGAATTTTTTTCAAGACAGGGTTTCTCTGTGTGGCCCAGGCAGTCCTTAAACTCACTCTGTAGATCAGGTTGGTCTCAAGTACTCAGAGATCCTCCTGTTTCTGCCTCCCAAGTGCTAGGATCAAAGGCGTGCACCACCATTACGTGGCTAATTTGTTGGATCTTAATACATTGTCTTAAGCTGGAAAATAACTAGATTTACTAGAAATGAGGCAAGTCCTAGATCCTCAAGTTACTATTAATCCATTATCTGTCTCACCACACAGACAGTAATAAGTACTGGGTGTGACATCCTGTACTGTAGCTTGTCATTTCAGTGACGGTAGGTCTTTACTTCCCAGCAAATATTTCGGATAGATAGACTAGAGCCATGTTATGTTTGAACAACATTTGTTACATTCCTGGAGATGGCAGAGGAAGATGTTGGTGTCCAAGGACTTGACTGAGGACTTTCATGGAAGGCAAGATGCCATGGAGGGTGTCTGGGAAGACACAGTTAATGACAGGGCCTGGGGTTAACCAGGTGTTAATATGGTGTTAACCAGGTCCACAAGAATGTTTCCATTAACTGTCCCTGGGTCACAGAGAGGTCACTCTCGGAGGCCAATTCTGGAGTGACAAGTAGCTAGACTCTACTCACTGCTGGAGAGACTGGGACATCTTCACTGGTCAGTGAAGTCTTTACCACCAAGTATGTTAGCCAACATATTGGCAATTTGCCACATGCTGCTCTAGCTTACTGGGAAGCTGGCTTTGGAAGCACTGTAGTTCCAATTTTAGACCTGAGATTATTTGTCTCAAATAACTCTAAGATCTATTATCTAATGATGGACTGGCCTACACACTCTGACAGGGAAGGATGTAGATGTCAAAATAGTCCAAGAGTGAAGACATTGTGTCATTGAGAACAGACAGAAGGCAAGCCACGTTCAACAGGGCTTATCTCATGATATAAAATTGTTCGCAGTGGAAAAGTTCAGCCATAGCAAGCTTGTCAATAGAGAGAAAGCTTATAGGGACATCAGCTTCCTAGGTAGATTCTGTTAGGCACTTATAGCCCCCAATTTGGTGATGGTACTGTTTGCTCTGTCAACCAGGCTACTCCAGGCTTCTTTGCTGGATAGTGAATACTCTCATTTTCACAATGTGTTATCTAGTTGTGGATTCTATCTCTTTACATACTAGTACTTTAATAAACTCACTCATTCAAAACTGAAATCACACTTATTGTAGATAATTCTCCAGACTGCACAGAACACCAGGCCTGTCAATGGGGATGCCACTCCTAGGGCGTGACTTCAAGAACGCGTTCTCATGTAACCCAGGCTTAGCAGTGATGGAGAATTGAGTTGGAAAGACAATGAGAGGTGCTGTTATCTCTTGATACTTAGCATCTGCTTTGCAAACGGTGGGAGGGTGGGAGATGGGGTAGAATATGTCAGGAAAAGGCCTGTTACTCTAGGATAATGGGTCTTGACCTCTTTGGGGACATTGAACGAACAAGCCTTTCATGGGATCACCGAAGACAGCTGGAAAACATAGATATTTACATAATAATTTATGACTAGCAAAATTGCAGTTATGAAGCAGTAATGAAAATAATTTTATAGTGGGGGGGTCACCATAACATGAGGAACTGTATTAAAGGGCAACAGCATCAGGATGATTGAGAGCCGCTGTGCTAGGGAGAATGATACATTCCACAAAAGCCATAAATAACTTTTCCTCAACTCTTCCTCCTCAGCCCCCCTTTCTTCCCCTCCCTCTTCCTCGCTTCATCTTCTTCCTTGCTCTCTTTCACTCCCTTTCTTCCTCCTCTTTTTCTTTTTCATTCTTCCTCATTCTCTTCCTTTTCCTTTTCCCCTCTTCTGTTTCTATTCCTCCTCCTCCAGACACGCTTTCCCCCACATGTAGCCTATGTGGCTAAAGGCTTGGAACTTGGATAAAGTCACACCTAGACTTTGATCCCAGCTGGATCTTCAACAAGTTATTCATAGTTCACATTACTCAGCTATAATGTGGGAAAAACAATCACCTCTACTCCCTAGGGTTGTTCTGAGATGTGAACAGGAAATATTTGTATAATGCAAGCACACATATTTACACAACACTCATATGTTGTATATATATTTGTTGTTTATATGCTATATATGTCATATATATAAATAATTACTATCATTGTTTATTATTCCTATTTGTCCTGTGGTTATATGTTGCCTTGTAATAGTCTGTCGGTTTTTAATTTCCATTATATGTTGTGATCATTTGCTCATATCAACAATATATTTCTAATGTAAAATGAAATGATGACACACAATTCCATCATGCCGATCATATAGCTAACGATATGATTTAGCATCATCTCCATCTTATTTAATTTTCTTAGTAGTTATCAAGAAATATCACTCAAGTTTCTATATGCTGAACCATATGGACCTAAAGTTAGGTTTTGTTTCCTTTTATTTTAATTAGATAAAGAAGCAAGTTATTTTTTGCTAAGGGGTAGGGAGGGGGAAGAGGAGATCTGGATGGATTCCTTAAATGATGCACACTTCCACCTCCCTTAAGAAGTTTTAGTACATGCCTGTTTGCTATTGCTGCAATAGAGTGTCACAGACTACATATCTTATAAACAGTAGAAATTTATTCAGCTTACCCGTTCTGGAGTGGGAAAATCTATGAACCCGATATTGGCATCTGTATGGCCTTTACTCTGGAAAGAAAAGCAAGTGAAGCCCATACACTTGATAACAACTCCACTCCTGAGATAAGGGAACCATTCCCACGGTAACAACACTAATCCATCCACAACCCCATACCCTCTTAGTTGGTGTAAATCCCAACACTATCGCATTAGTCTATTTTGGACACTGTGAATATCTGAGAACAGTCACACGCCCAACAGTCTCTGAACTATCAAACAAAATGTATTGAGTTATTTCATTGCTAAAATGGCACTTCACAGAGCTTCCTGCTTCCAAGGGAAGTTGCCACAGCTCTGCCATTTCAAAGAGAATTTCAACAGTATGATTAGGAAAACAAGACTCACTGGAGCTTTGAGAAACTAAGCCACTTAGTCCTGTTGACTACATCAGTAGCAGATTGTTCTGTGAGGACTCAAGTGAGAACTTGGTGTATACTGGCCTGTGTTTCAAGCATTTTATGTATGTTAGCTTATTCTTCTCTCAGAAGAACTCTTGATGTAACTAACTCATTTGTCTATAACAGATGAGAAAATGGATTGTTTCCTTATTATAAAACAGGGATGCTACAGTTTCCTGGTGAGAATCAGGGACACTGTGAAAGAAACACCACTATCTATGAATTGGATAAAATTTAGAATAGAATTAACATCTCATGACACACTTAAGGGTATACCTATGACCTTCATGGTCACGTATGCTAATCACAAAGGGCAGCCGATGCCACAGACGTGCCTTGTAAGCCCTAAAATCTTCTGATGTTAACAGTCAAGTTTGACACATTTCTCATCTTCACAATGAAGAACTCCCTTTCTAGGCAAAAGAAGCCCTCTTTATCTTAGCAAGTGGTTAAGGGCAATGTGAATTTTACAGAAATAACTTTTTTGGTTTTTTCGAGACAGGGTTTCTCTATGTACCTTGGCTGTCCTGGAACTCACTCTGTAGACCAGGCTGGCCTCGAATTCAGAAATCTGCCTGCCTCTGCCTCCCAAGTGCTGGGATTAAAGGCATGCGCCACCATGCCCAGCCCAGAAAGAACTTTTTTTTCTGAATAAAACCAAATATTTGATTACCAAAATGCCACGTAGTAATCTTTTTAACCACCACTTCGATGGTGCAACAAAAGAAAGGAAACGGAGATCACACCTCTGTTTCTATCACTCACCGAAGGGCAGTGACAGACTTCTTACTGACTAGCTTTCCTCTCATTAGTCTGACACACTGGAGTTTCCTGGCAGCTTCTTGTTCTACATTGCATTTTTTCTCATAACAGTTATTAGTACATTGGTATTCATCTTAATTAATAATTAGCTAGTTAAAAGTCAAATGAACATACCATGATCTTTTATATCTGCCCAGGTCAACTAACCATAATTATCTAGTCTATCCTCCATTGATGAGCCTCCTGCTGTCTTCCTTTGCCATGGCACAGAATTCGGTGAGCCCCTTTGATGTTTCATCTGAATACCTGATAGAGGAAACTCGGGCATGAGGAATTGCTAAATGAAAGAATATCCATGTGTTACGGCTTGATTCATAATCAGGTTCTTAATGTCTACATAATTGATTGCTCCAGAATGAGAAGAGTGGCTTTCCAGTTCCTTCCTGGTTTCTGGTGAATAAGGGAGGGTTAATTGGGTGTATTGTGTAAATATAATTTTCCTAAGTAAACAAGGGCAGGGAACACAGCCCCTCTTCCTCCCCCAGCATTCATTGGCCCTCCCCACCCCCTTTTGCCCTTCATTCTCCCATTTAATATCCAGACTCTGAAATACTTGTTCAGCACCTGCAGACACTCAACCCGGGATCTCAGGTAACACAATTGAGGGATCCTGTGGCAATAGGGGAAGGAATGTCTCCTGACAGTTGATGACATTTAAAACAAAAGGAATCCTTTTCTGGTTGTTGCTCTGAATGACATATGCATTTCTGAGGTTGTTACTCTGCAGTGTTTTATGGA
This sequence comes from Mus caroli, assembly GCF_978045245.1. Classification (NCBI taxonomy): domain Eukaryota; kingdom Metazoa; phylum Chordata; class Mammalia; order Rodentia; family Muridae; genus Mus; species Mus caroli. The sequence continues at coordinate 50,953,593 of NW_028227262.1, forward strand.
TTTTCTCTGTGATGTTTACCTATGGAGCAAACGAGGTAGTTGTTCTCAGACTGTAGCATCCTGATAGAAAGCCACGCTCCACAGGGCTTCTAACAAACCAGGGTCTTCAGATAGTGGTTGCAGCCTACACAATGGGGATTCTCTCAGGAAAGGGGGGAAAGGGAGCCTTCAGATCCATGAACTCCAGGGGAACACAGGTGGGTGAGATGGGTCTTTGTACTGTGACTCAGGCAAAGCTGCTTGCAAAACAGCAGATGGAGCACGGTTGGAAACAACTGGCCACAAAAACAAGTGGCCTCTCTGAGCAGGATGGAGGACGCTTATCCTTCTTGGCTGGGGACTGTGGCATGAGAACCTACCTGAGGTTAGATTCCCTACCCGTGTACAGCTGGACCTGGTAGAGTAGGTCTGTGCTCTCAGCTCTGCTCTCCTAGCAAGATGGGAGGTGGAGATGGGAGAAAACCTGAATCTGGAGAGCCAGCTAGGCTGGTGTATGAAACTTTCCTAGACAATGTCTGCATTTGGATTTTTAAACCAAACTCTATCTATATATCTATGTATCTATGTGTCTAGTATGTATGTATGTATGCATGTATCTATATATTTATGTACCTATGTATCTATGTATCTATGTATCTATGTATCTATATATCTATGTATGTATGTATGTATGTATGTATCTATCTATCATCTATCTATCTATCTATCTATCTATCTATCTATCTATCATCTATCTATCTATCTATCTATCTATCTATCTATCTATCATCTATCTATCTATCATCTATCTATCTATCTATCTATCTATCTATCTATCTATCTATCATCTATCTATCTATCTATCTATCTATCTATCTATCATCTATCTATCTATCATCTATCTATCTATCTATCTATCTATCTATCTATCTATCTATCTATCTATCTGCAGGATCTACAAACAAACTAACAAACAAACAGAAAACCCAAAACAACAACAACAACCCTATGTCATCCAGGCTGGTCTTGCAACCCACCTTCCTCAGCTTTTCAAGAGCCAAAAGCCCAGGCCTGAGCCCCCACACCTATGTTATATTTCTGACGGTGACATTTTGATGGGACAGCAGGTTCCATTCATTGACTGCATTTTTCCTAGAGACCTTCCCCACACAACAGCACACTTTTGATGATGCCTGTTTTTCATGCTGCCCCTATAACTTTCTAGTGAGATTTATTAAAGTGTATTTTTAAAATATGGGTCTTCATGAAATATAAACACTTTTTGGCATGTAATAAACAGAGAACCAGCACCATGGCTTATGATCTTAGTAATACCTTAAATCTTAGAAATTCTTTAAGTTTTTGACTTAATTTTCAGATTCCCCACCTTGGGGTGCACACAACACCCAAGTGTAACTACTAAGGATGTGGGCAAAGATTACTTCCTATGTGACATGCCCTACCTCTTTTCATTTTAATTTGGGCTTGCATTTCAGTCACAGCCTCCTTTGGTGCTTTGACATGGCTGCAGAATATCAATGTCATTTAAAATGATACAAATGCTGAGAATCAGGAAAAAATCTTCAAATTGTGGGTTTTCCTAAGTGATTGATTTAGTGATGTGACACATAAGACACTCACAAATTCTGAGGTTAAAAAGTGGCACTAATATTTTATTACCAGTACAAATATAACATGCTGGGTATTTACATATTTTCATTCTGGCCAAGTCCTTAGTGGTTTATGTGATTCTCCCAAGATTCTCCACCAGAATCCATAATGCATCAGGCTTCTAGAAAGCTGCAAAGGGTGCCCTCCTAATGAAAAGAAGAACACAGACACTCAAATCGGAGGATATTGGGGAGCAATGGGCAGCCCGTTTCTTGCAATTTCACCAGAAAGCCACGTTTTTCACTCACTCTGGGTTCCAGTGCGTCTGTGTGTTCACAGGTTGCCACGGGAAGTGTTTACAGAGAAGGATGCAAACACCCTTCTCCCTGCTCCTTCCCAGTGATGTTCAGCACTTTGCATCAGTAGAGCTCTTCACAGTTTCAAGCACATTTGCTTATCTCAGATGCATCTCACATAAGGGAGGAGTCATTTGTCAGTTCTTAACAGCTCACTTTTATCAGAGATGAAATATTAGGTCTACTCTTCCTAAGTAACAGAAGGAAGGCGACTTAGCTAAGTCTTGACATACATCAGGTTTCAAGTGGTAGAAGCCACCAGTCCCAGGTCTCTATTGCTATGATAAAATACCATGACCAAAAGCAATTTGGGGAAGAAAGGGTTTCTTTCCACTTACAGCTCTTAGGTCATTCTGCATCACCGAGGGACGTCAAGGCAGGAACGAAAGGCAGGAACCTGGAGACCAGAACTGAAGCAGAGGCCATGGAGGAATACTACTTACTGGTTTGCTCAATTTGCCTTCCTATACATTACAGGACCATTTGTCCAAAGGTGGTACCTTTAATAGTGGGCTGGGCCCTCTCACACCAATCATTAATGAAGAAAATCCCTCAAAGGCTTGCCTACAGGCAATTTGATGGAGCCATTTTCTCAATTGAGGTTCTACTTTTCAGATAACTCTAGCCTGTGTGATGTTAACAAGGAAGCAAAGAAACTAAAATACCTAGAAAACCAACCAGGATACCACTGTTATCATGTTATCATCCCCTGTGACCTTAACAAGACTAAAGCCAATGTCTGGCTCCCTAATATTCCTAACCCTCCTGCACGCAGCCTATGAATGTCAGCAGAGTTCTGTGTGTCAAAAACCTGCTGCAGATGCACAGACTTCCTCCATTAGAATCTGGTTTATAAATGTATCCACGTTTTAGTTTCCTGCCCATTTGTGATAAACACCATGACCAAGAGATACGTGGGGAAGGAACGAGTTTATTTTGCCTGTAGGTTATGGTCTATCATCAAAGGAAGACAGAAGCTTAACCGGCAACAGGGAGGCAGGAACTGATGCACAGACCCTGGAGGAAAGCTGCTCACTGGCTTGCTGCTCACTGGCTTGTTGCCCACTGGCTTGCTCCCCATGACTTGTTCAGCTCCCTTTTGCACACACCCAGGCTCAGCTGCTTAGGGATGCTCTGTGTCTAGGCTTCATCCCACGACCACTTTGACCTTGGCATTTCCATTAGAACTGAGGCCTGAACCTTCACCAGTGGCCTCTCCTGAGCCCTCTGCAGGAAAGACTGTGGCTGCCCTGCCATGTCAAGCCTCAGCTGCTCTCCATGACTTCTTCAGGCCTTTGAAACCAACAATAGTCACACTGACAGCAATATATGCCTGTCTATATAGAACACATGGATGCTTTGGGTATTGCCTGGTATACTTTTAATAACAATTCTTTGAAATAAAAATTACTGTGATTCTATATCCTTTGAGATGAGAAGATCAAGGTTCAGAGACTTGCAATAACTTCATAAGCTGATATGGGGCAGATCTGGGAAGCAGGATGGATCCCCAAATCCTATGTAATTTTCTTCAAATTTCTCATTAACTTTTAAGTGATCACAAAAGTTGACATAAAGTAACATAACAAACACCCATGTGCTGATCATGTACATTCCAACTTCTAACACTACTGTCATTTGCTTCCTTCCTTTTCCCCCTCCCTTCCTTTACGGCTGCACTCACTTCAGCCACAAAATCCTTATCCTTTGTCTCCTAAGAATAAGGACCTCCTCCCACACAGCTACACTACTGTTATTCAGCTTACCAGAGATTTACTAGGATCATGCCATGACTATTAAATTTTATATTAATATTATCATCTGAATTCCTTCCTACATGCTGTTAATGACTATGATTTTCAACTACACACCTAGACATATACTTTGTATTTGGTCATTATGTCTTTTGTTGTTATTGTTGTTGTTGTTATTGTTACTTTCTACCACTATTTTTTACCCTACTGACTTTTTTTAAAAAATCTATTCATTTATTATTAGTGTGTGTATGTGTGTGTATGTGTGTGTGTGTGTGTGTGCGCGCGCGCGCGCGTGCGTGCATGTGCGTGCACCATGGCCTGCATGTGAAGCTGAGAGAACAAAGAGAGACAGATCTTTCTTTTCATCACATGGGTCATGGAAATGGAATGCAGGTTGCCAGAATTGCCAGCACGTGCCTTTACCTGCTCAGCCATCTTGCTGGCTCCAACACTGACCTTTTGAAGAATCCAGCCAAGTCCTTTTTCTTTATAAACGGGCTCTGCATTCTATGTTTATAGGGTTAATTGTAGTTTCGCTATGCTTTTGTCCTCAAATTTTCCAACAGAGTAAACTTCTTTTGTTAAATGCCAAATCCCAAACTGAAAAGCATAGACTATAAACCAATAAAGAAGCTGTTCTGGGACAAAGCTTTTCCTGTGGAGACACAACACCTGTTTGCTCACCCCAGAGAGACAGCATCCAATAAACTGAGGTGTGGATACCATCAAAGGCCAATTTGGTAAACGCATGCGTTTTATTGGAATTACTTTTAGGTGTGTGGGTAAAAGGTTACGTACATCAATATAGAGAAGAAAGAGTTCCTGAGAGCAGAAATGATTCAAAGACACTTGCATCTCCAAAGCTTACCCCAGCATGGGTGGCAGGTCACAAAATCTGGGGAACTGGAGCACACTGCACAGCCTGCAGGAAGCTCAACAGGTTGGACAATATCCCTTCCAAGTGACGCAGTTAATCTAAACTTCTTCCGGGCAGCTTGGTTAGTTTCTGCTTCTTGCAGGAAGGTGGTCAGATTTCAGAGTCTTTGTAACTTAGCCTCATTGGATCTGAGATATACTCTCATCTGTTTAATGCTTACTAGGGCAGAGAGGGGCCTAGTGAATCTGGTCAGTTTCAGGGATTTCCTGAAGCTATTTTAAGTAGTTAACCTTCCTGCTTAAATAGTTTTCTGCAGCATGGAATGTTTCTATTTCAGAGGAGACTGTCACACAACAGAAGCCCTCATCTTTAACGCTATTGTTAATATATAGTGTTTTTCTTAATCATAGAAAAATTATCATGGTCTCAGTGTATAGAACAAAGAGTTGTCTGGAGATATTACATACTTGGAATTCATTGGATATAAAAGTTTGCACATGATGTTTTCAGATTTGGCTACAAATTTATTCACAGACATGAATCTTGGGAAAATCTAGTTTTAGGAAACTTTGCCAGTGACGTTTACAAATCCTCCAGCTTCTATTAGATTTGGCAAATCTGTCTACATAGTAGCACATTCTCTCTACTACGGAGATGAAATCTGGGGAAGTCTTGGAGTTCAGCCTGCTTGAAAATCTCTGAAGCATATGAGCTCCTGTCCACTACAAAGCTGCCAAACTGTTTTTACAAAACCAAAGAACTTTATTCCACTAGTGGACTTTATTCCATTAGTAATGTATAGTTAAAACCCATATCCTGGCCTTATCATATGCAAAACTCTTAGTAACAACAGAAGACTTAATACCAGTTTATTTTGTAAAATTCTGCAAAAATAAAGACATGTGTGTTGAAATCTGACTTAGGGGGGCACCACATAGTAACAAGCCTGTAGGAGAAGGTGATAGAGAAGCTTAAGGGTGAAAAGCACTGGCTGCTCTTCCAGATGATCTGAGTTCAATTTCCCATACCACATGGCTGCTCATAACCATTTGTAATTCCAATTCCATGAGGATCTAACTCCCTCTTTTTGGCCTCTGTGGGCATCAGGCACACATATAGTATACATACTACATGTACACAGACACACACACACACACACACAAACCCCCCACACACACACACACACACAAATACTCAGGCACATAAAATAAATCTTAAAACTTAAAGTAGGAAAGTTTTTTAAGAATCAATCATATAGTAATTTCTGAATGTCTTGTTCACAATGCACATTCACTAAACACTGAGATTCACTTTTTTTCCTGAGATAGGGTCTCTAGCCCAGGTAGGGTTTGAACCCTTTGTACAGTTGAGGATGAGCTTGAACTTCTGTCTTCTTGCCTCTTTCTCTCAAGTACTGGGATTGCAGGCATACATCACTATACCTGATTTATGTGGTGCCAGGAATTCAAATCCAGTACTTCATATATACCACACAAACACTCTACCCACTGAACTATATTCCATAGTACTGCTTCTATCACTTTTTAATTCATGCAAGCATTCTTTGGTTTAGCAACATAAGCTAACTAGGTATTATGTAAGATGTATTATGATTAAGTCTGTCTAGAACATGAGAAAATTAACCATCATATAGGAAAGACAGTTTATGTGGACAATTATTCTCAAGATAATATATTACATAATAGAACAGTGTGCATGGAAGTCCAGATGAGCCTGGCAGGTCTGGAAGGATTCACAGGCAAGGGGGTATGAATCTTGAGTTTAGACAAAGACAAGTATTCAGGAGAGAGAAGGAAGACGTGCAGGCTCACAGCCAAGACCTGGGGCAAGTTTGAACCTTTAGTGTGGGATACACATCTTCTGCCTTTGAGAACATGATACATAAGATAACAAGAGAAACATGATCTAGGACAAAAGTAGGGATGTTCTTTAGCAGTGGTTCTCAGCCTGTGGATCACGATCCCTTTGGATCAAAGGACCCTTTCACAGGAATTGCATATCAGATATCATGCATACCAGATATTTACATTATGATTCATAATGATAGTAAGATTACTGTTATGAAGCAGCAACAAAAGTAATTTTATAGTTGGGGGTCACCATAACATGAGGAACTGTATTAAAGTGGTATAGCATTAGGAAGGTTGAGAACTACCGTTCTGTGTGGTCACTCACAAATGTGTGTGTGTGTGTGTGTGTGTGTGTGTGTGTGTGTGTGTGTGTGTGTGTGTGGTGTTTGTGTGAGAGAGAGACAGACAGATACAGAGAGACAAAAATAAAAAACATACACATGGAGACAGAGAAGCTAAAGGCTCTTTCAGTCAACCAATTGCAGAAGAAAAGAGGAAAGTTGCTTGGCAATTGCCAACACAATCAAAAGCTGGAAGAATCCATGATGCATGATGTATTTAATGAATGAGTCTTCGTTACAGAGTATAGACTTCAGTTCAATTAGAATATATAATTCAGACTTTGGGTCTGGTTAATTTTGATGCATGATGCTTTTATCTGAAAGTTTTTTTTTTAAAAAAATAATAAAGTTTATTTAAGAACAAACCTATAAACAACTTTAAAATAATTATGCTTACTAGTTTCAAAGAAAATAGCTTAAGAATGAGTAAATGCTTTCTGCAATGAACAGCCTCAGGGACTCTGATCAATGAGGTCATGCACACACCAAAAGATACATTAACGACTTCACAGAGGTGTAGATAGGACCGAGGAAGCAGGAAACAAATACCGCTGTCTGAGAAACTGATACCCAGAGAGTTGACTGACAAAGTCCAATGTAAAGGTAATAAATTTTCAGAAGACAATGCAGGGATGAGGCTGCAGTGATATCTCAGCCACGACTAGTCCTCTGAGTAGAAATGGAGAATAAGGACAAATGCAGAGAGAGAAGCATAAATCTAAAGCACCAGCCAGTGCCAGCATGCCAGAAATGCTCAAGAACAGCAAGGAAGGGAGGGAGGAAGGGAGGAAGGGAGGAGGGGAGGAAGGGAGGAAGGGAGGAAGGGAGGAAGGGAGGAAGGGAGGAAGGGAGGAAGGGAGGAAGGGAGGAAGGGAGGAAGGGAGGAAGGGAGGAAGGGAGGAAGGGAGGAAGGGAGGAAGGGAGGAAGGGAGGAAGGGAGGAAGGGAGGAAGGGAGGAAGGGAGGAAGGGAGGAAGGGAGGAAGGGAGGAAGGGAGGAAGGGAGGAAGGGAGGAAGGGAGGAAGAAGAAGGGGGGAAATCCTCTGAGAAGTAGCTGTGAAGAAAAACAGATTTTCCAGGAAAGAATTTTAATGAAGATGAGTCGATTTCTTGCCAACAGCAGATGTCAGAAGTCAATGCGGGAGGTAATGGACTTCAAAGAGCAGAGGATGTAACAGCCCTCAGAGTCCTGTACTCTGTTAAACATCTTCCTGGTGAGATTAAGTCTACTTAAGATGTCTACAACCAGAAATCATTTGGTACCCACGGTGCTTTCCTGAGGGACCAGCTAAAGAGTGAACCTTGGGAAGGAGAGTATTAAGTCCTGAGGGATGAGTGGCTACGTAAATAAAACAATGGATGGGACAGAGAGACATGTAAGTGGATAACACAGCTTGCTGCTCTTACAGGGAATGGAATTTAGAATCCAGCACCCATGTTGGGCTGCTCATACCCACTTGAGTCTCCAGTTCCAGGGGACCTGATGACCTTTTCTGGACTCCTCTGGCATCTGCATGTACATGTCTGCTTCACAAGCACTTGCATGCGCACACACTCACACACAATAAAACCCAGATAAAACTCTGGTAAAGAAGCATTGTACAGAAATGCTAGCATATTTTCTGAACTGTGGACTTTAAGACATTTTTTCCTATTATAAAATGATAACAGCAGCAAGGAAGAATGGTGCTTTGGTTATGAAAAAGATGGAGAAACAAGGTAACTGTAAAATTAAGAGAAATCAGTGACAGTGGAGACATTTCTATAACTTTTCAACTCTTGCAGGTTGGGAAAATAGAACGGAGCAGTATGTATGTGAGTACCACCCTCCCCAGGCCGGAAGGAAGGGTTACGACAGGAAATGGACAGAGAATGACCTATGATTTTTTTTTCTGACAGTGTCTCAGTTCTTCCCTGTGCTTGTTACAAAGACAGAAACTTCATAGACAAATGAGATACTGTGAGCAGTATGAATAGAATTTCAAAAGTACATTTTACAGTGCATTGAAGAGGGGTTAAATAAAGTAAATAACAAAAAGGAAAGCAGAAAAAGGTGAGAGCTGGAAGAAGAGAGAAGAGGAGAAAGAGAAAATGGAGGAAAAGGAGGAAGAAGATGAAGAAGAGGAAAAGGAGGAGAAGGCAGAGAAACTCCTGTCTCTGGAGGAGAATCTGCTCTGTATCCTTCTCATCTTGCTCCTTGGCATGCTTTGTTCTGTGGTTGTAGCAGCTTAACCTCTGACATCTCTTCTGTGAACGTAACGTTTCTCTGCCTCCCTGGTAGTGAGAGTCAAGATGGATTGTCTAGGATAATGTCATCTTTAGATCCTTAAATGAATTACATCTTCTAACTGGCGGTTCCTCAGAAAATTGGACATAGTACTCTCAGAGGATCCCGAAATACCTCTCCTGGGCATATATCCAGAAGATGTCACAACCGGTAAGAAGGACACATGCTCAACTATGTTCATAGCAGCCTTATTTATAATAACCAGAAGCTGGAAAGAACCCAGATGCCCCTCAACAGAGAAATGGATACAGAAAATGTGGTACATTTACACAATGGAGTACTACTCAGCTATTAAAAAGAATGAATTTATGAAATTCCTAGGCAAATGGATGGACCTGGAGGGCATCATACTGAGTGAAGTAACCCAATCACAAAGGAACTCACACAATATGTACTCAATGATAAGTGGATATTAGCCCAGAAACTTAGGATACCCAAGATATAAGATACAATTTGCTAAACGCATGAAACTCCCTCTTTTGAATAAGGAAGATTCAAGCTCCAGGAGCTGGGAAGATACTTTGGAAGGCTCAGGTTCTCAGCCTGCCATAGTGATTATGGATCATCCTGGTTTTAACTCTGAAAAAAAAAAAAACCCTCCAGTCCAGAAGGTTCACAGTCCCAAACCAACTTGGCTTTGTTTGTATGTTCCTTATGCTTCTCTGAAATAGGAATAAATGGAGGATGACCAGTTATCTCAGTTTACCCAAATTGGCTGAGTTTTAGCACTGGGAAGCCCTGTACCCTGAGAACCCTTCAAGTCTAGGCAAATAGTCTACAGTTTTAGCATTCAGTTCTAGAAAATAAAGTCATCTATCACCATTTCCCCATGCAGAAATGATTGCCAAATACCTGGAATGCAGGCTCAGGCAAAATGGCACTGGAAGACTGAGAGGAAGTGGAGAGAGGTTGAATGCCAGCACCTGGGAAGCCACAGGTTCAGAGCTCCGAAGCACTAGAAGAGGACTGGAGGGGTCCTTGTGAGAGCAAGTAGGTTGCAGTTAACCAATGGTCAAAGTCTGGAAGTAAAGACAAAAGCAAAAAGATTCAATGGTATGAATTCTAGCAGTGACAGCCAGTAGCTCTGAGATGCCCCTAATAGTGAAGGTAAAGAAACAGATAAGCTACTGCAGGTGCCATTAGGACAAAAGGAGAACCTTTGTCTTTCACTCAGACCACAATCAGCTGTGAGGGCTTAAGAAAAATGCTGGTTCTTGAGCCTCTCTGAAGACTCGGTATCTCAGACTCTCTGGCACTGAGGTCTAGAAATCAACGAGCAGAGGTATACTTTATCACTTTATGCATGCCTGTATGCAAACTTCCCATGGCAATGGCCCTAATGGACAACTACGTACTAACCTTGTATTTGGGTAATCCCCTCCTCTAGCATTTGGTAGAATTGGTACTTGGCATCTAAGCAATAAATTAGAACAAAGAGGATGGAATGGATATCACTCCCATGATTACTTTTTAATCATTTAAGAATCTGCCTTAGCAGACAGGAAGGGAAGACTCCAGGGAGAAGTCCGTGAGAGGACTCCATGGGAAGGAACTGTGTGTAGCCTCTAAATTGGCACATGGTAAGTGTCATAGATCAGGACTATGAGTTCTTGGGGTGGTTGGTTTGATGTCAACTTGAAACAAGTTAATGTCATCAACCTCATGGAGAAAATACCCCCACAAGACTGACCCATGGGCAGTCTTGTGGTGCATATTGTTAACTGTTGACTGATGTAGGAGTTCCTACCCTACCATGGGCAGCGCCACCCCCTGAGAAAGTGGTCCTAGGATGTATATAGGGAAGCAAACTAAGCAAGCTTGGAAGAATGAATAAATAAAGCATTGTTCATTCATGGCTTCTTTTTTCTCTTTTAACTTATTCACTTTACATCCCGTTCACTGCACCGGTGTAAAGCTACCCCCTTCCACAATCCTTCCCCCACCTCCTCCTCTCCTTCTCTGAGCAATTGACAACCCCACCAGAATCCTCCCACCCTAATAACATCAAACCTCTGTGAGGCTGGTCACATCCTCTCCCACTGAGGCCAGACAAGGCAGCCCAGCTAGAAGAACATATCCCACAGACAGGCAACAGCTTTTGGGATAGACCCTGCTCCAGTTGTTAGAGACGTACGTGAAGACCAAGCAGCACATCTTCTATATATGCTCAGGAAGGCCTAGGTCCAGCCTGTGTATGATCTTTGGTGGGTGGGTCCGTCTCTGAGCGCCCCAAGGGTCCAGGTTAGGTATCTGTGTTGGTCTTCCTGTGGGGTTCCTATCCCTTTTGGGACCTGCAATCCTTCCTCCTATTCTTCCATAGAGTTCCCATGCATGGCTTCTGTTTTAATTACTGCCTTCAGCCCTACCTTGATCCTATCCTGTCTTGACTCCTTTTCATAACGGACTACGTGCTGTAAGATGATATAAACCCTTCTTCCCCAATTGGCTTTTGGTTAGGATATTTTACCACAGCAATGGAAACTCTAATGAAGACAGCTATTATAATACTTTTTATTATAATCTACTTAATGCATATCGAATTTCTTATATAGTTCTTTGCTCTTAATGGTTACTGCTATTTTTATAGTCAAAATAGAGAGAAAAGGTGATATTTTATCTAACCATTCATTTGTTCTTTTTTAACAAAACAAAGAACTCCAAACTATAAAGCTAGTCATGTGATACATTCATACACAATGACTGACTGAACGTGGAACAGAGGAAAAAACACAGGGACAGTGGGGCAAAGTGGCACTGAGACCTAAGTCAGCTTCCTGCTCCATTCAGAAATATGTAGCTATTTCTGTGATGACTTGTTTAATTCTTCGTTTCACCATTCCAAACATGCTGGGGAACATTTTAACAGGAATACCTCACTCTCTGTGTAGACCTGCTGTGAGCTTGGGCCCGATTTCTAGAATTTACCTTGCATACCTTATAGCCATTGAATAACAAGCACGGCAGATCACAAGACCCTGTGCCCTACTACTTGACAGCAAGGCAAGGCAAAGGGAGCCTTTGGCTACTGGAGCCAACTGGAGGAGGGGTGAGTGATGTTCATCAACTTCACCTCAAGGGAATTCCTATGGGTAAAGTCAGGTGCCTGGGGATTTATACTATGGAAATGAGACTCTGCAAGTTGGAATTTCATTTTCAGCATTCACAAGGCTGATTTATAGGGGTGCTCCTGGAGTTCCCTGAGCTGAATAAAAATTGAGAAAGCTATTCCTTGCATGAGTAATGAAGCACAATCTTCCCCCCATACGAAGGGCTGATGACAGTTCTGGGCAGACAGCACAATGACAGGGAAATATAACAGCCAGCAGCACAGCCAGTGGACACCCCTCTGGATACTGGATGCTACAGTGCTACGGTTCTCTATTGAGGTGAAAGTGTTGCGCTCACACCTGACTTGCCTCATCCATTTAGAGCCTTCTCATTCCCTTTGTGTAAGCTGCCAAGAGATGTCCATGCCTGCAGATCCTCCTGCCTGAGCTGTATTAGGGAAGGGGCGGGGGTTTGAAAACAGAGCAGTTTTCCAAAATGGGTGTGTGCTCTACAAACAGGCCTGGGGTGGCAGATAGCAATCTGTCCTTTGGTAAGTTTCAGTTCTCTCATCTCCCGCAAAGAGTCAGAATCTCGTCCCGAGGTACGATTATGATGTGTGGAAAGATGTAGTTCTCAAACAATATGGCCTATCAGTATAAGCCAACTGCTTCAGCTGGTACCAGCCACAGAACCAGCCATCTGCTTCAGGGCTGGAAGCAACTCTGACTTGGCTTTAATGATGGGTGAAAAAGCATTGTGCTGTTTGCCTAACTTAAGACAATTTCAAGGGGTATTGGACTCCATACAAGTTGTCTTAACCCTTGTGTAAGACACAATCCCACACATCAGAAAGCAGAACAATGGGAGCCTCAAATGACACCCTCACCCACTGGCCCAGAAACAACTATTGTATTTCTGAGTGGCTGCCTATGGAGAAACCTGAATAAGGTTAGAGTCCTCTCAATGTCTTATGAAAGGTGTCAACCCCAAAGAAGTGTGTCAGGATGGAAGACAATCTCATTACTACACAGAAGGGAGCGTGGAACGTAATCCTCTTAGGTAATAAAAGCTGCAATGCCTGTGGTGCCTGGTACAGCCTGGATCATCACCCATACACCAGTGTTTCATTATGACACTGTCAACAGACATGTCAAAACACCTTCTCTTGTAAGCAAGATTCAATTTCCTTTCATTTAGCTCTGTGATTACTTTCCCACAGGACGATGCCGTATGCAGACATCTCCCTGATGGTATTCCACATTTTCTATCATATCTGCGTTGTACTTGCTTAAATGGAGCTTCGAAATATAGTCATCAAATGGGCCGGGGCAGGAAAGGATTCCTTGTCGATAGACAGGAAACACGGCAGCAGCCTGTTGGGGCCAGGGAACTGTAGATGCCAGAACTTGGCAGGCTTATTTCTGTTTTAACTCTTTACCTTTCACATCTTTTCTTGTCTTTTTGGCTTGTTTAGCACTATGTAGTAGAGAGTAAATGAGCAGAATCATGTGCCCAAAATGATCTTTCAATGACCTATCAATCACAGCATCGATTTCAATGACTTCTCAGAGTATGGACAATACATACAAGTTTCAGTTATGATGTTGACTGACTGATTGACGTGGTCAAGCCACCAAAGGCGTCTGGAGAGAAAACCGCAGGATGAAAGCCTTGATTCATTTTAAAAATCCAAGTCGTTGGGAAACAGAGCTATCTAGCCTGCCTTGTGGTTGTAGATTTGACTGGGCTTGCTAGAGAAAAGGCATTCTGTCCAACAGTATCTCCTGTGTTCATCTCTCCACAGGATTTCCTGTCTCAGAGAAGAGAAGAAGAAGGCTCTGGTGAGTAATCTTGTTTGGTCTCTGGTGCTCTGATAAACATCAGGACCTAAAGCAACTTGAAAAGGAAGGATTGTTTCATGTTGCACTTCCAGGTCACAGTTCATTTAGTCAGAAGAGGAACTCGGGGCAGGGTCTTAAAGCAGACACCATGGAGTAATGCTGATAAGTAGTCAGATCTTTAGTGAATGAATGCTCAGCTGGCTTCCTTCTATCGCCCAGACCTGCCTGTCTAGGAATGGTGCTGCCCGCAGTGGGCTGGGCCCTGCCCACATCAATCATCAACAAAGACGGTCTCTCAGAGATGTGACCTCCCACCAATTGAATATGAGCAATTCTTCAATTGATGTTCCCTCTTCCCAGATGACTTTAGGCTGGATCAAATTGACAATAAAAAGTAACCAAGGTAGACAGGAACATCAGAACCATCTCAGCTCTGACAGAAGAAAAGGACTCTACCATTCTGATCCCAGTGATGTCAGGGCACCATTCCCTTGGGGCTAGAGCATCAAACAGGAGAAGTTAGGAGAGTAACATAAAAATAAACTCAAGTACTTGGGAGGCAGAGGCAAGCAGATCTCTACGAGTCTGAGGCCAGATCTACATAGTGAGTTCCAGGCCAGTCAAGGACTACATAGTAAGACATATATCAAAAAACAAAACCAAAAACAATAATAGCAATCTTGGTGGAAGCAATAGTTTTGCTAAATAATTCCATTCAGAAGTAATAATAGGGTTAGCTATTACCTGTGGAGATATCTTCTTGGTTTTTGCTGCGATTCACAGTAAGAGATATACATTTTGCATTGGCAATTGAAGTGCACGAACCTAAATACGAAGACATACCAAACAAATCTAAGTGTCACGAAGCAACCTTCTCACACTCTCTGTTTTTAAATCACCCACTCATCAGTGAAACTCATCAACCACCAGTGTATCATGGTGACCAGTGGTCAGGCAGAGAAGCGCCTGGTTGAAAGCATCTTGCATTCAGCTTACCTGTGCTGGCGTCCCGACTCATGCCAATATAAAACTTGCTTCTCCTACTGCACTTCAGGTTTCTTGTCTATAAAATAGAATTAATGATATCTCAGGGGACTTCCTAAGGGGTCGGTGATATCCAACCATACTTCATTATTTACAGGGACCAAAGTCCAGAAGTGTGGATGCCTCTTACAAAACCATGTAGGTTTACCTAGAATTTATGTACAGCCTCTGTACACTTCAAATTTTCTCTAGCTTACTCTCAATGGCTTATATCTTTTTCTGAAAATATCTCTTGCCTTGTAAGAGACTGAATTTTTGTCAGGCCTTGTAACCAAGGTAACGATATGTCTTGAGCTCAGGACATTTAAAGTTAATTTGCCTTTAAGAAAGTAATATAACCAACTTTTTGATGCCTTGTGCTTCCCATGTAATCATTGGCTATATACAACTAAATGCTATAGCTTTAATCCTAAATTATGTTCATATCCATGGCCCTGATCAAGATGCACACACACACACTCTAACACACACACACTGAAGTCTAATCATTGGGGAGGAATCTTCTGACTCATCTCTAGCATTATTTCTCTGTATTGTGCAAACAAGATGTGTAGTACCTTCAACAACAGTGTCTGACCATCCAGTTCAGGTAGGTTGTCATTGGCTCCTTTCCAGGTACCCTGGTGTCCTACGATCTCCTAAACACTCTTTGAAAACACGATCTAAAGTCATCGTCATACTCGGACATTCAACATATCTCCTGAGTCCTTTGATTATTGCAACAAAGATCTATTGGAGGAACATTGATGAGATTCATTTCCTGTATGGGTGCTAAAACCATGGCTGTTCTGCTGAGAAGCCACTCAGAAGCAGCAGCTGGAGTCAGGGTTGGGAAGATTTTTTTTTTTTTTTTTTGGTTTTTCGAGACAGGGTTTCTCTGTATAGCCCTGGCTGTCCTGGAACTCACTTTGTAGACCAGGCTGGCCTCGAACTCAGAAATCCGCCTGCCTCTGCCTCCCAAGTGCTGGGATTAAAGGCGTGCGCCACCACCGCCCGGCCGGTTGGGAAGATTTAATGCCTGGAGCAGGGTTATGATTTTCTCGGCCTCGGTTATTTGGAAAGCAGTCACCTTACTAGCAGCAAGTTTAAGAGAGAAGCATTCTGCTTGAATGTTTGTCTGCATAAAAGAGCTAAGAATAGCAAGAAATAGGAAAGGTCCCCATCACAGGTGGCATGTTTTAAAAGACATTAAAACACTCAAGTGTTCCACTTCAGTGGCTTGCCCCGTGCTCTTACTGGAAACAGCCAGTCTTAAGTTATTTAATGTGTCAAAAAAAACTATAACAAGTTGGAAGCTAACAGATATGTCTCTTAATGTGCAAGTTCTACAACCTGATATAGCTTCAAGAGGAAGGAGAAAAACATCTATCAAGCTCCAGTGTGGTGCCAAGTGTATATGATCTTATATATAATTGAACCTTACCACCAACACTGTGGGCGAGCATCACTATCACCATTTAGTTTGTGAGGAACTAGGAAGCTGAAGATATGGAAATCTGTGGAGCTGGGGATATGACTCAGGAGAACCCCTTCCTAGCCTGTGCAAAGTCCTGAGTTAGAGCCAAAGGACTTCATATTATACACCTGTAAGTCTGTACTCCACAGCAGATTCTAAAGGACTGGAAAGTCTAGGTCATCCCTGGCTACATAGAAAAATCAAGGCCAGCCTAGGCTATGTGAAAGCTTATCTTACAAACATTTTTTTAAGGATTCCGAGTGAAAGCTCAACTAGTGAATGGGGTACTAATATTTGACTCCACATTTGTTTGCCTATAAAACTCTAGACATACACAAAACTGCTGGGAAATTTTTAGCAGAAAATACAACTGAGGGGTTCAACAGACTCTCTTTCTTACAGCTTATTTGTATACTTGCTTTGTGACACTTATACAGAAAATGTGGTATATTTACATAATGGAGTTCTACTCAGCAATTAAAAACAATGAATTTATGAAATTCTTAGGCAAATGGATGCATCTGGAGGATATCATACTGAGTGAGGTAACCCAATCACAAAGGAACACACATGATATGCACTCATTGATACATGAATAGTAGCCCAGAAACTTAGACTACCCAAGATACAATTTACAAAACACATGAAACTCAAGAAGGAGGAAAGCCAAAGTGTGGATACTTCGTTCCTCCTTAGAATGGGGAACAAAATACCCATGGAAGGAGTTACAGAGACCAAGTTCGGAGCTGAGACAGAAGAAAGGACCATCCAGAGACTGCCCCACCTGGGGATCCATTCCATATACAGCCACCAAACCCAGACACTATTGCATATGCCAGCAAGATTTTGCTGACAGGACCCTGATATAGCTCTCTCGGGTGAGGCTATGCTAGTGCCTGGCAAATACAGAAGTGGATGCTCACAGTCATCTATTGGATGGAACACAGGGCCCCTAAAGAAGGAGCTAGAGAAAATAACCAAGGAGCTAAAGGGAATGGCAACCCTATAGGTGGATCAACCATATGAACTAACCAGTACCCCACAGAACTGTGTCTCTAGTTGCATACGTAGCAGAGGATGGCCTAGACAGCCATCGATGGGAGGAGAGTCCCTTGTTCTTGTGAAGATCATATGCCCCAGTACAGGGGAATGCCAGGACCAGGAAGCAGGGGTGGGTGGGTTGGAGAGCAGGGTGTGTGTGTGTGGGGGGGGTATAGGGGACTTCGGGGATAACATTTGAAATGTAAATGAAGAAA
This sequence comes from Mus caroli, assembly GCF_978045245.1. Taxonomy (NCBI): domain Eukaryota; kingdom Metazoa; phylum Chordata; class Mammalia; order Rodentia; family Muridae; genus Mus; species Mus caroli. The sequence goes on from NW_028227262.1 coordinate 50,971,316, forward strand.
ATATCGAATAAAAATTCTATCTAAAAACAACAACAACAACAACCATGGTACAAACACAAACACAGCCAGTTCCATTGGTAATATTCTGGAAACACTGTGTTAGGTTTATTTAGTATTTTAAAGAGGATTGTTGGGGAGACCAGCACAGAGGCAGGATTACACACACATAACAACCAGAACCAGGGAGGTTAAGAACTACGGGGGTTCATTTACCTCAAGATTCATTTACGGGGCTTGAGAGATGGCTTAGTGGTTAAGAGCACTGGCTACTCTTCTTTTTTTTTTTTTTTTTTTTTTTTTTTGATTGTCTGTATCTACTGTTTTTATTTTTTTATTTTTTTTAATATTTTTATTACATATTTTCCTCAATTACATTTCCAATACTATCCCAAAAGTCCCCCATAGCGCCCCCCACTTCCCTACCCACCCATTCCCATTCTTTTGGCCCTGGCATTCCCCTATATTGGGGCATATAAAGTTTGCAAGTCCAATGGGCCTCTCTTTCCATTGATGGCCGACTAGGCCATCTTTCGATACATATGCAGCTAGAGACAAGAGCTCCAGGGTTCTGGTTAGTACATCATGTTGTTCCAACAATAGGGTTGCAGATCCCTTTAGCTCCTTGGGTACTTTCTCTAGCTTCTCCATTGGGAGCCCTGTGATACATCCAATAGCTGACTGTGAACATCCACTCCTGTGTTTGCTAGGCCCCGGCATCGTCTCACAAGAGACAGCTATATTTGGGTCCTTTCAGCAAAATCTTGCTAGTGTATGCAATGGTGTCAGCGTTTAGAAGCTGATTATGGGACGGATCCCTGGATACAGCAGTCTCTAAATGGTCCATCCTTTCATCACAGCTACGAACTTTGTCTCTGTAACTCCTTCCCTGGGTGTTTTGTTCCCAATTCTAAGAAGGTGCACAGTGTCCACACTTTGGTCTTCATTCTTCTTGAGTTTCATGCGTTTATCAAATTGTATCTTATATCTTGGGTATCCTAAGTTTTGGGCTAATATCCACTTATCAATGAATACATATTGTGTGAGTTCTTTTGTGATTGTGTTACTTCACTCAAGATGATGCCCTCCAGGTCCATCCATTTGGCTAGGAATTTCATAAATTCATTCTTTTTAATAGCTGAGTAGTACTCCATTGTGTAAATGTACCATAATTTCTGTATCCATTCCTCTGTTGAGGGACATCTGGGTTCTTTCCAGCTTCTGGCTATTATAAATAGGGCTGCTATGAACATAGTGGAGCATGTGTCCTTTTTACCGGTTGGGACATCTTCTGGATATATGCCCAGGAGAGGTATTGCTGGATCCTCCGGTAGTACTATGTCCAATTTTCTGAGGAACCGCCAGACTGATTTCCAGAGTGGTTGTACAAGCTTGCAATCCCACCAACAATGGAGGAGTGTTCCTCTTTCTCCACATCCTCGCCAGCATCTGCTGTCACCTGAATTTTTGATCTTAGCCATTCTGACTGGTGTGAGGTGGAATCTCAGGGTTGTTTTGATTTGCATTTCCCTGATGATTAAGGATGTTGAACATTTTTTCAGGTGCTTCTCTGCCATTCGGTATTCCTCAGGTGAGAATTCTTTGTTCAGTTCTGAGCCCCATTTTTTAATGGGGTTATTTGACTTTCTGGAGTCCACCTTCTTGAGTTCTTTATATATATTGGATATTAGTCCCTTATCTGATTTAGGATAGGTGAAGATCCTTTCCCAATCTGTTGGTGGTTTTTTTGTCTTATTGATGGTATCTTTAGCCTTGCAGAAGCTTTGTAGTTTCATGAGGTCCCACTTGTCAATTCTCGATCTTACAGCACAAGCCATTACTGTTCTATTCAGGAATTTTTCCCCTGTGCCCATATCTTCAAGGCTTTTCCCCCACTTTCTCCTCTATAAGTTTCAGTGTCTCTGGTTTTATGTGAAGTTCCTTGATCCACTTAGACTTGACCTTAGTACAAGGAGATAGGAATGGATCGATTCACATTCTTCTACATGTTAACAACCAGTTGTGCCAGCACCATTTGTTGAAAATGCTGTCTTTCTTCCACTGGATGTTTTTAGCTCCCTTGTCGAAGATCAAGTGACCATAGGTGTGTGGGTTCATTTCTGGGTCTTCAATTCTATTCCATTGGTCTATTTGTCTGTCACTATACCAGTACCATGCAGTTTTTATCACAATTGCTCTGTAGTAGAGCTTTAGGTCCGGCATGGTGATTCCACCAGAGGTTCTTTTATCCTTGAGAAGAGTTTTTGCTATCCTAGGTTTTTTGTTATTCCAGATGAATTTGCAGATTGCACTTTCTAATTCGTTGAAGAATTGATTTGGAATTTTGATGGGGATTGCATTGAATCTGTAGATTGCTTTTGGCAAGATAGCCATTTTTACAATGTTGATCCTGCCAATCCATGAGCATGGGAGATCTTTCCATCTTCTGAGATCTTCTATAATTTCTTTCTTCAGAGACTTGAAGTTTTTATTATACAGATCTTTCACTTCCTTAGTTAGAGTCACGCCAAGATATTTTATATTATTTGTGACTATTGAGAAGGGTGTTGTTTCCCTAATTTCTTTCTCAGCCTGTTTATTCTTTGTGTAGAGAAAGGCCATTGATTTGTTTGAGTTAATTTTATATCCAGCTACTTCACCGAAGCTGTTTATCAGGCTTAGGAGTTCTCTGGTGGAATTTTTAGGGTCACTTATATATACTATCATATCATCTGCAAAAAGTGATATTTTGACTTCATCTTTTCCAATTTGTATCCCTTTGATCTCCTTTTGTTGTCGAATTGCTCTGGCTAGGACTTCAAGTACAATGTTGAATAGGTATGGAGAAAGTGGACAGCCTTGTCTAGTCCCTGATTTTAGAGGGATTGCTTCAAGCTTCTCACCATTTACTTTGATGTTGGCTACTGGTTTGCTGTAGATTGCTTTTATCATGTTTAGGTATGGGCCTTGAATTCCTGATCTTTCCAAGACTTTTATCATGAATGGGTGTTGGATCTTGTCAAATGCTTTTTCCGCATCTAACGAGATGACCATGTGGTTTTTGTCTTTGAGTTTGTTTATATACTGGATTACGTTGATGGATTTCCGTATATTGAACCATCCCTGCATCCCTGGGATGAAACCTACTTGGTCAGGATGGATGATTGTTTTGATGTGTTCTTGGATTCGGTTAGCAAGAACTTTATTGAGGATTTTTGCATCAATATTCATAAGGGATATTGGTCTGAAGTTTTCTATCTTTGTTGGGTCTTTTTGTGGTTTAGGTATCAGAGTAATTGTGGCTTCATAGAATGAGTTGGGTAGAGTACCTTCTGTTTCTATTTTGTGGAATAGTTTGTGAAGAACTGGGATTAGATCTTCTTTGAAGGTCTGATAGAACTCTGCACTAAACCCATCTGGTCCTGGGCTTTTTTTAGTTGGGAGACTATTAATGACTGCTTCTATTTCTTTGGGGGATATAGGGCTGTTTAGATAATTAACCTGATCTTGATTCAACTTTGGTACCTGGTATCTGTCTAGGAACTTCTCCATTTCATCCAGGTTCTCCAGTTTTGTTGAGTATAGTCTTTGGTAGAAGGATCTGATGGTGTTTTGGATGTCTTCAGGATCTGTTGTTATGTCTCCTTTTTCATTTCTGATTTTGTTAATTAGGATGCTTTCCCTGTGCCCTCTAGTGAGTCTGGCTAAGGGTTTATCTATCTTGTTGATTTTCTCAAAGAACCAGCTCCTTGATTGGTTGATTCTTTGAATAGTTTTTCTTGTTTCCACTTGGTTGATTTCACCCCTGAGTTTGATTATTTCCTGCCGTCTACTCCTCTTGGGTGAATTTGCTTCCTTTTGTTCTAGTGCTTTTAGGTGTGTTGTCAAGCTGCTAATGTGTGCTCTCTCTAGTTTCCTTTTGGAGGCACTCAGAGCTATGAGTTTTCCTCTTAGAAATGCTTTCATTGTGTCCCATAAGTTTGGGTATGTTGTGGTTTCATTTTCATTGAACTCTAAAAAGTCCTTAATTTCTTTCTTTATTCCTTCCTTGACCAAGGTATCATTGAGAAGAGTGTTGTTCAGTTTCCACGTGAAGGTTGGCTTTCTATTATTTATTGTGTTATTGAAGATGAGCCTTAGTCCATGGTGATCTGATAGGATGCATGGGACAATTTCAATATTTTTGTATCTGTTGAGGCCTGCTTTGTGACCAATTATGTGGTCAATTTTGGAGAAGGTACCATGAGGTGCTGAGAAGAAGGTATATCCTTTTGTTTTAGGATAGAATGTTCTGTAGATATCTGCCAGATCCATTTGATTCATAATTTCTGTTAGTTTCACTGTGTCCCTGTTTAGTTTCTGTTTCCATGATCTGTCCATTGGTGAAAGTGGTGTGTTGAAGTCTCCCACTATTATTGTATGAGGTGCAATGTGTGCTTTGAGATTTACTAAAGTTTCTTTAATGAATGTGGCTGCCTTTGTATTTGGAGCATAGATATTCAGGATTGATAGTTCCTCTTGGAGGATTTTACCTTTGATGAGTATGAAGTGTCCCTCCCTGTCTTTTTTAATGACTTTGGGTTGGAAGTCAATCTTATCAGATATTAGAATGGCTACTCCAGCTTGTTTCTTCATGCCATTTGCTTGGAAAATTGTTTTCCAGCCTTTCATTCTGAGGTAGTGTCTATCCTTTTCTCTGAGATGAGTTTCCTGTAAGCAGCAAAATGTTGGGTCTTGTTTGTGTAGCCAGTTTGTTAGTCTATGTCTTTTTATCGGGGAGTTGAGTCCATTGATATTAAGAGATATTAAGGAAAAGTAATTGTTGTTTCCTGTTATTTTTGTTGTTAAAGTTGGCATTTTGTTCTTGTGGCTGTCTTCTTTTAGGTTTGTTGAGGGATTACCTTCTTGTTGTTTCTAGGGCGTGGTTCCTGTCCTTGTATTGGTTTTTTTCTGTTATTATCCTTTGAAGGGCTGGATTCGTGGAGAGATAATGTGTGAATTTGGTTTTGTCGTGGAATACTTTGGTTTCTCCATCTATGTTAATTGAGAGTTTGGCTGGGTATAGTAGCCTGGGCTGGAATTTGTGTTCTTTTAGTGTCTGTATAACATCCGTCCAGGATCTTCTGGCTTTCATAGTCTCTGGTGAAAAATCTGGTGTAATTCTGATAGGCTTGCCTTTATATGTTACTTGGCCTTTTTCTCTTACTGCTTTTAGTATTCTATCTTTATTTAGAGCATTTGTTGCTCTGATTATTATGTGTCGGGAGGTATTTCTTTTCTGGTCCAGTCTATTTGGAGTTCTGTAGGCTTCTTGTATGTTCATGGGCATCTCTTTCTTTAGATTTGGGAAGTTTTCTTCTATAATTTTGTTGAAGATGTTTGCTGGTCCTTTGAGTTGAAAATCTTCATTCTCATCCACTCCTATTATCCGTAGGTTTGGTCTTCTCATTGTGTCCTGTATTTCTTGGATGTTTTGAGTTAGGATCTTTTTGCATTTTACATTTTCCTTGATTGTTGTGCCGATGTTCTCTATGGAATCTTCTGCACCTGAGATTCTCTCTTCCATCTCTTGTATTCTGTTGCTGATGCTCGTATCTATGGTTCCAGATTTCTTTCCTAGGGTTTCTATCTCCAGTGTTGCCTCATTTTGGGTTTTCTTTATTGTGTCTACTTCCCTTTTTAGGTCTAGTATGGTTTTGTTCATTTCCATCATCTGTTTGGATGTGTTTTCCTGTTTTTCTGTAAGGACTTCTACCTGTTTGATTATGTTATCGTGTTTTTCTTTAAGGATTTGTAACTCTTTAGCAGTGTTCTCCTGCATTTTTTTAAGTGTGTTATTAAAGTCCTTCTTGAAGTCCTCTATCATCATCAGGAGATATGCTTTTAAATCCGTGTCTAGCTTTTCCGGTGTGTTGGGGTGCCCTGGACTGGGCGAAGTGGGGGTGCTGGGTTCTGATGATGGTGAGTGGTCTTGGTTTCTGTTAGTAAGATTATTACGTTTACCTTTCGCCATCTGGTAATCTCTGGGGTTAGTTGTTATTGTTGTCTCTGTTTAAAGATTGGAGCAGAAGCTGTGTTCCACTCACCAGCAGTCTCTAAATCCTGTGGCGGGGGTCGTGGGTAGCTGACGGTACCCCCGTGCTGGTCCAGCCGGAAGAGGCCTGTGGTCCTACTCAGGCCATTTTTCTGCTTCCCTAACTAATGCAGTCTCTGGTCCCGCGTGCAATTGGATTGGAGCAGAAGCTGTGTTCCACTCTCCAGAAGTCTTAAGATCCTGTGGTGGGTGTTGTGGGTAGCTGGTGAGTGTCAGCGGACCCCGCGCCCCAGCTGCCCTGGTGCTTTTCTTACTGGAAGAGGGATGTGGCCCTATGTAGGCCGGATTTCTCTCTCCCCAACCAGAGCAGTCTCAGGTCCCGCGTGATTGGACTGGAGCAGAAGCTGTGTTCCACTCACCAGCAGTCCCAAAATCCTGCGGAGGGGGTCGTGGGTAGCTGGCAGGTGTCAGGCAACCCTGCGCTCCCGCTACCCCGGCGCTGATCCGGCCGGATGAGGCCTGTGGCCCTACTCAGGCCGGTTTCTGCTTCCCTAACTAATGCAGTCTCAGGTCCCGCGCAATTGGATTGGAGCAGAAGCTGTGTTCCACTCACCAGCAGTCCCAAAATCCTGCGGAGGGGGTCGTGGGTAGCTGGCGGGTGTCGTGGGTAGCTGGCGGGTGTCGTGGGTAGCTGGCGGGTGTCAGGCAACCCTGTGCTCCCGCTACCCCGGCGCTGATCCGGCTGGATGAGCACTGGCTACTCTTCAAGAGGTCCTGAGCTCAATTCCCAGCAATCACACAGTGACTCACACCATCTATAATGTGATCTGATGCCCTCTTCTGGCATACAGGCTCTATATGCAGATAGTACACTCATATACATAAAACAAATAAATATCTTTTTTAAAAAAATCTATTTATACCACTCTTGAATGTGTGCCTAAAGGATGCTCAACTTTATCATTGCTACTCTATTCATCATACCCAGAAATTGGAAACAACCTGGATGTCCATCAGTGAATGGACATTGTCATCAGGACCAACTGAAGAATAAGCATTCTGTTGCTCCATGATGAAGCCAGCCAGCCAGAACTCAATTCTCAAATGTAGGCCAAACCAATGAGTGAGGGTCCAGAATATTACTTCCAGTGTAGAATCACTTACAGTGCATTTGTAGTGCACAAATGGCGTGAAGACTACCATGGGTACGCCTTCTGTTTGCCATGTGCAGGCGTGAGACATGTCAAAACAGAAGCATGAGAGCTGTCACAGCTTTAGAGCGGATGCTAAGCCACTCAGCTCTATTGCAGCTAGAAAGCATAATGGGTCTCAGTTCAGACAAGCAGACATACGTTGTCTTCTCATTAGAGAGGACAGCCGAGGAGAATTTGGACCTGTGAAGATAATCATATGTGTATAAACACTTCCGCTCTGAGCCCATGCCAAAATGTATAGTCTGAGAGCAATTACTGTGGGCATTAAAATGTTGCTTTGCGGTTAGGATTCCATTTTATGAAAAACTATATTAATTTATTCTGATATTTTGTATCAGGCCAGCTTCATGGTTTAGCACTAACAATCCACAATGTGACCTTTAAAACTTCTCTAAGGCTAGGGTTAGACCATTACAAAAACCAGTAAAACTTTTCAGTCTTAGACTTTGAGGAATCAGGAGACATGGAGAAAATTTTATAAATTTTTGTTTTCTAAGAGCAGGCACAGTGCCTAGTAACATAGGCTCCAAGCAAATAAGTGGTTGTTTAGTTTAAGTTTGGTGGTTCACATTGGTGCTGCTTACACTTTTCTTTAATGTCGTTCCTTGTACGTGACGTATAAAGCACTTAGCCTCTTTCGTTGTACTTCTTATATGCCTACAAAAGACATTTCTCAGGTATATCTTGAAGGAAAAGCAGTCTAAAAAAATAAAATTAAATATAAAATACATTTTTATTAGAAAGGACATGATATTGAGAAGGATAAACTGGAGGGGGGTCTAGGAGGAATTATGGGAAAAAATGGAAGTGAATTTTAAATTTAAACTTTAATGAAATTTAAATAAAATATATTTTGTTCCTGCAAGACATTCTTAAGTAATTAATAAAATACATTTTAAAAGAAATGTAGGTTGTGATTGGTACACACCCCTCTTCCATTTTGTAGCTATAGCTCTTCAGCACACACCTCTAATAACCAAATTCATCTCTGGCCTCCAGATCCCTCAGTCTGGCAATGCTGGTGGCTATTGTCCCTTGGCTCTATATTGTCCCTAGCTCCTTAAGTTAGGATTTTCTCTTGGCAAAGTCAACTTTTAGGTTAGCTAAGTACACATCCTACAATCCATTAGTGGCTGAAGCTTTCCTGCACAATGTGACTTCACAGGATGTCAACAGGTGATTGTGACCAGTTTCCCCACTTCCTCTCGGTAGGCATAGTGACGTAGGACTCTTCACACCGCTAAAGGATTTTCTGGATCATGGACCTGTCAGTGAAATCATCACTCACTGCCTTTTGCTAATCATTATTTGCACCCAAGAATACATGTTCGGAAAGACTACAATAATTACTAGGATAGATTGGTGCTGCTGCCTTGAGAAGTTTACAGTCATCTCCCTCATTTCTTTAGAGGCATGAAACAGTAAAGCTGAGAGACTCTGATAGGAAGCAACTATGAAACACACGCTTTGACATTGATATGTATTAAACAGTTTGCTCACATGCTACTGAAGTCGTTAGTAAGCTAATTGAAGCAGCCAGTTCCAAGATATCTTAGGGAATAGTTAGATGCTTGCAGATCTTCCTCTTCCTTGAATTCCATTTACATTTTCATGCAGGTGAAGATACAGTTGTCTCTTCAGTGTAGATAGATGGCTAGAGAAGGGAAGAAAGCTGAACCAGAAAATCTCTCAGGAATTTTTACCATCCTATGCACAGGAACAAGCACTCATCAGCATATGGGCTCTGGAGCAGTGATTCTCAAACTGTGGGTCACGACCCCTTTTGGGGGGCAAACAACTCTTTCACAGAGGTTACCTTAGACTATTGGAAAACACAGATGTTTGCATTATGATTCATAACAGTAACAAAATTACAGTTATGAAGTAGCAATGAAAATAATTTTATAGTTGGGAGTCATCACAGCATGGGGAACTGTATTAAAAGGTCACAGCATTAGGAAGGAGAGTTCTGATCATAATGTGCATCAGGGCTGCGATATGCAAGAGGCTGCATTGGAGGTCTTTGTGTGAAGCCTTTTGTTGTGCAGTCCACAAGGCACTGTATAGGTCTGTGGATGCTGGAAGGGATAGGTAAGCTGCCAATCCTACTTTGTTCTGCCTGCTAAATCGTGGAATACAGAAGGTTGTTATAACATGTCCCTGAAGCTATATGAGCCAACCACTCCTGGAAGAAACTCCAAGAAAAACATCTTCCTTATACAAATATAGTTGCTACAAAGACTATTAGTGAGAGTACTCATGACTGACATAGATATGGAAATAAATGCATATTGTCCCTGTGTCAAGTGCTATCAGTTAGGGGTATGCTGGTGTGGTGGCTATGGCACCCCCAGCCCCCGACCACCAACCTGATACAAGCTACAGTAATTTGAGAAGAAGACACCTCAGTTGAGAATCCAATTCCCCAAGAATGGCCTTTGGGGGCATTCTTAGTTAGTGATTGATGTGGGAGGGCCCAACAAACTAAGGGTGGTACCACCCCTGGGCAGGTCCTTCTTGGTTGTATAAAAAGAAACTGAGCAAGCCACAAGGAACAAACCAATAAACAGTGGTCTCTAGATTCCTGCTTGTGTCCCTTGCCCTGACTTCCTTTGAAGATGAGCTGTGTTGAGGAAGTTTAATCTACATAATCCCTTTTCTTCCCAAGTTATTTTTGGTCATGGACTTTATCACAACACTGGCAATGCTAAGAAAGAAATTGGTAGCAAGAGTGGGGTGTTGGCGTGATGGACTTCAGTGATGATTACCAGTGAAAGTTTGACAGCAAGTCCTACAAATCACAAAAAAAACTATGTGCTGTCTGCCGATTTCTGTAGTGTAAATACTCCCATGGTGGTTAATTTCTAACTACAAACCTGACATTGTGGGCAGAATTTCTTTACACTAAATAAGGGTTCAACCTCTCCTCTAGACTACCACCCAGCAGTAGTAGTGGAAGAGAAAACTTATTAGGATGTGAGGGAAGTGGACCTGTTCAGCAGAAGTTCTTTGGGGGTGAGCTCGATCTTTGGCAGCGGTTCAGTCCCGTAGCAAATACCAAATATAACTCAGCACTGTACGACCAGTCCTCCCGGCAGGCAGACACCAGGCATGAACCAGCAGCAACAGTTCAATCCTGAAGAAACCATCAGACTTGCTAACCAGCCTGAGATAAGGCCACAGAAGCAACGAGCTGTCTCAGGAAACTCATGAGCAGTTCTGGGATGAACTTTTCTCAATGTGAGCATTATCACAAGTTGAGCTCAACAATACTATGTAAGGCGAATCAATATACGTGTGCCATTATCACAGAATAGCGAGGTGGAGCAAACCAAACCAATGCTCAGTGCTCAGTTCCCACTGTCTGTGACATCATATGTACACTCCTTCATCACAGGTCCTTTCAGGTGTTTCCTATATCAAAATATTTTTTCACCTGTGTCTGCTTCAGGAAAAGAGTCTTTCACGAGTTTGCATCCTTTCACCTGTGTGCAGTGGTAAAATATCATTTTACAAAACTAACCTTCCAAAGAAACTAGAAGTTTCCACTCCATCACCAAACACAGACTGGGGAAGAAAGCCTGTCACCAGCATTCATGAGCTCATGCAGGCAGGCTCTCGCACACTTTCAGGCTGTCGTTTCTGCCATCAGATGTTTCATGTGCTTCTGTACTGTGCTATGTATTATACTACACAGAAGGACTACAAGAGAGGGCCCAAAAGAGACAGCCTCACCGCCAAATCTCTCTTGAATTTGTAATCTAGTAAGAAAGATGGATATTAATTGAGTAATCACAGAAATAAAAATCAGATGACCCTGCTGTCAAGAATGTTTCCTGCTCTTTCAGAGAATTGGGGTTCAAAGCACCCACACCAGGTGACTTTGAAGGGCCTTTGATTCCAGTTCAAAGGGACCAAAAGCCATTTTCTGGTACTTTCAGGCACTCACTCAAATGTGTAGATATAAACTCATACACATATGCATAAAAAATCAGATAAATCTTTTTTAAAAAGTCAAACCAATGCTTAAGTGAACTGGAAAGGAGAGATTAGGTTTTCACCTTGTCTATGGGCCCAGAAAAACTTCCTTTCTTTCTTGTTAACTAATTCCTAATAGTTCCTTACCTTTGAAATACCTTTGGTGGGTTCTCTTTTCCTGACTAGACTCTTAATGAAATACTAACAACATGACTTCAGTTGAAATGTGAGTATCAGTCTGTCTTGGTATTTCTCTTAAAGCAGACCTTGAGACAAGACATGAGGACAAGCCAAGAAGAAAGGAAGTATGGCGACAATCACAAGGAAAAGGCCCGTCAGCAGGTCACTGGGAGTCAGACCATGAGTCTCTAGAGCTAAATTCTGCCTGGGACTGTGGGACAATGTATTGAAAGTGCAACTTGGAATTACCCCACTAAACAGGAGTATGATAAGGAGTGGTGGGATTCCTCCAGTGTTTCTGACCTGCCATGTGCATGCATGTGTGTGTGTGTGTGTGTGTGTGTGTGCACAAGAGAGAGGATATGAGAGAGAGAGAGAGGAAGAAAAGGAAGGGGAAGGGGAAGAAGAAGAAGAAGAAGAAGAAGAAGAAGAAGAAGAAGAAGAAGAAGAAGAAGAAGAAGAAGAAGAAGAAGAAGCAGCAGCAGCATGGCCTTTTATGGCAAAGGAAGACAACAGGAAGGACACTCAGCCATTGATATTTTGCCAGAGCCAAAAGGATATGGGCAGAACAATGTCAATGACAGTGACAGGTCATTGAAGACCAATCTGACAAGTATACAGGCACGACACGTAATTGAGTCTATGTGGAAATGTACAAGGTTGGCCAATTTAGATCAAGACTGTGACTAGAGCTAAAAAAGCAACTACCTGTGATACACAGTGGCTAAGCAGCTAGGGATGCTTGAACTCCACTAAAATAGAGAATGTCTAAGCCAGCCTGGGTTTATATTGCTACCTACAAGTGTTTCTTGAGATTCCAGTCCTTGACATTTGCAAACATGAATTGGTATGCATGTGTTGAATTAATATCATGCTTTAATTTTAACTGTGACACTCCTCTTTCCCACCAAAGCCAACATCACCATGTTCCTTCAATCCCTCTCTTTTATGCTCACAAGTTTTCTTTTTTTATAAGATCTATTTTAATCATGTGTATGTATGAGTATGTACACATGAATGCAGATGCCCAAGGATAAGAGGAAGTGTTGAAACCCCCAGAAGTGGAGCAATAGGTGTTTGTGAACCTCTCCACTTGAACCTTAGGAACCAAACTTGGGTCTTCTCTAAGAACAATGTGCACTCTAAACCTCTGAGCCACATCTGCAGCTGTACCTCCAGAGATGATGCATCTCCACAAACTTTCCTGTCTTCCTGGTGAGAATGCCCCTACCTCATGTGTACACTCTCCTGTCTGGTGACTCTCTGGTCATCCTTTCATACTCACCTCGATGGTTAGCTGCTCTTCAAAGGCCATTTCTCATCCAAAGGATTTATGTCTGCTGATGGTTTCAGTCTATCTTGGCTGAGTAGGCAGTTCAGCACAACATAGCTCATGCTAGCATAGTGGATGTTCTTACTGGAACAGAGCAGAAAGGGCCTAGGTGGACATAACCTTCCAAAATCTGTCCCAGAGAACCAATTCTGCCAGCTGAGCACCACCTCCCAAAAGCTCAAATTTCTTATTCACAAATAAGAAAGCAAAGTAGTATCTACGTATTGTAAGCTTTGGGGAGAATTAAATATAATTGTGAGTACAAGAGATTTAATAGCTCCTGCCTATATAACCCCTAAATATTAGCTATGTTAGCAGTTTGCTTCTATAGCAGCCCCTGGGTATTTCTGCATAAAAGTCTGAAAGCTGTTCATTGCCTTAGATTTTTTTATCTCTCTTCTTATCACACACTACCTGCTCATCAACTCCAGGGTTTGCAGGATCAAGTCAACCATAAAAGCTAAAGGTTATCTCAAAACGAAATGAGTGACTCAAACAAGCCATATTAAATATTAAGAAAGATAGCAACAATAGCTTAGGCCATGGGCTGCTTATGTAACAGAGAGATGATTCACTGTAGTCAATAGCTAAGTCTGTGACAGACCCAACTACATAATACATAAGATTCTGACTTATGGGGAACCACAAAATAAACAAGGAAGAATGTTTAATGCAAAGGTCTTGAAGGCTTGTCAACATTCAGAAAGAGTAAAGAAGAAAATTCAGATTAATGTGTGCTTTTTAAATCTAAAAACTAAATTAACAAAGAAAAGTTAAGCAAAGATTTCTGAAGCGTAGTCTGTGGAGAGAATAAGTGTCATCAGAAAAAAAAAAAAAAGCAACAAATTTGACTAATACACCAGAGAGACTCGGCTCGTTAATCCTAAGGCAAATAAGGAAGCAAATTGGAAAAATAAAATAAATAAATAAATAAAACACTTCCCACAAAAACATCATCACACTTAAGCCCTGAAAGAACATGGCAGCAAGAGAAATATAAAATAGTTCAATGATAATTACCAAGATAAATTTTACTGAAAACAAAATAAAAACACCTCTTAAAAATGAAAAAAAATTTTTAAAAAGGTTCAGTATTACTAGGGAACAAAGAATTCAAAACTAAAACATAGTAAATCCATTCAGCCCAGCAGGTTAATGTCTTTCAGGAACTAATATTTCTCCTCAGTGAGGACATGAGTTCCCCAGGACCAGGACTTTTGACACGTGGCTGAAGACTAAGTATATTGCTGCAAATATTCTAGAAGGTCTAGAATTTTCTTTGCTGGAATTGTGTATCACATTGCCTTTCCTTGCTGGCTTCTACCTCTAGTACAATGCTTTGGATAGTCGTGTGTCCTATCCTGTATTGTTTCTGTGGATTTTTGTGTGTTTCAGCTGTTTTCTGTTCTCAGCCACTATAGATAAACCCGTTGAGAACAGTTTTAGGGGCTAGAGTGAGCTCAAAGGGTGAGAGCACTAGTTGACCTTCCAGAGGACTGGGTTTGAGGCCCAGCATGCACACGTTGGCTCACAACCTTCTGTTACTTCAGCTTCAGCAGATCCATTACCTTCATCTAATGCACACACACACACATACACACACACACACACACACACACACACACACACACACCACGGTGTATATATACATACATGCAGGCACTCCTCTGTGCACAAAAACTACCTAAATCCCTTTTAAAAGAATATTTTAGACAGATGTTTGTTCAGTATAGGTGTGTGTGGTTTGTACTGAGGAAACCTAATGAAATTGCTAATCTGTGTGTTAGCATCCATTGTGGTGTACAGTCAGCTCCCGTGCTGTTTCCCAGTGTCTGGTCATTCCAACATCAGAACAAGGAAAGCTGTAAAAGTGATGTTTCATGACTTCACTGACACTTTGTAATGGTGGCCTTTTTCATTTTAGCCAGTCTAGATGTTATAGACGTATTCTATGGGTGGGTGGTGCTATGTTATAGGAAATGGGACAAATCTTTAATTCCCTCTCCCCCTAAACTGGAAATTCTCAGAAGACTATTGGATCCCTAGTCATTTGGGGGCTTATATTTTATACTTCTATTGACCTTCTTACTATTTTTTTTTACAGGATCTGACTGTGTAGTTTAAGGTGGCCTGGAAATTGCAGTTCTCCTGCATGCTTGGGACTCCCAAGTGCTGGGATTATAGGTGTGCACACCATGCCCAACTTTACTTTCACTGGTTTTCTTAGGCATTTTTAAAGTTGGAAGAAGCAAACATTTACAGTGCAGTGAGGGGATCAGGACAGAACCATCTGCAATAGGAATGGTGCTTATCTCCATTTGCAAACTTAAGGGGAATTACTATTGAAACTATAGACCACTTTCTATTTTCTATAATGAAGATGTGATACTTCAAAAAACCTCACTCAGAAAAGTTTCTCTACGCCTGTCAACTCAAACAATAGAGGTCTGGATAGTTCTTCAGAAGTCTCCTAGACATCTCAGTATACTAGCTGCTTATGGCTGTCTGCTGGAGTCGGTAAGGCTTGGAGCCATTTGCGGGAAGGAGGGAGCATTCCAACCCCGCCAACTCTTCAGTTGGCTCTAATAAATTTCTCTTCAGGCTCTCATCCTTTAAGAGAAACAGAATGTGCTAGACTATAAATAAAACTGTTGGCAAGCGGGGAAAGGTTGGGGCTGCTACCATAAAATTCCTAAAATACACTTGCGAAGGAAAATGCAGCGAGAGGCCACACACACCTCTTTCTACTCATGGATGTATAATAACAGGTATGTCACAGCAAGGCCGATCTCTCTAATGTTCTGTAACTCCTGTACTCGTGATAGGTTAAAATGGTGCCACTCACTGGCATGTCCCTTTTAAGGCTTCAAAGCTTGGCACCAAAATGAATGCTACTTTATCAAAGAACAGCTCAGTCAGGAATGTTTATGGGAACGTAATAACTGAATGGAAAATCCATTTCCTTTGATTACGGCACCCTTGTATCTTCCTCGGAGCCCCAGCTCATTTGTGGGAGTCGAACCCCAGCGTTCTTCAGAGTCTGAGTGTCAGAATCTCAGCATGGCATACAAAGCATCTGAAGGCACATCCCCCACACCATGCCTCCACCCCACCCCAAACCCCCAGCTATGTGTCTGCCTCATGTGCGGGTTGCACTTTTCCCTTTAGAATTCTCTGTAGTCCTCTCAGCACCAAGAGGCTGCAGGATGCCTTGGAGCAGAGAAAGATGGTTATTAAGATTGACATCTCTGGGAGTCGGGCTTGCTGACTGGTGTGATTTAGTCAAATGCCGCCTTCACAACTCCAGCCCCTACCATTAAATGAGAGATCTCTTCCTGCTGCTCACCTGAGGAGGGATCCCACGGGTGAGAACTATAAAAGAACTCTGAAATTGGAGAAAGCAAGGTATGTGTGCTGCTACACAGTGATTATCTAGCTGACTAGACATATAACTGTGACTGTTTGGTTTCTCCCAGCATCTCTATTCCTTTGACCATTAAAAGCATACTTCTTTCCTTTGGGAGGTCCAGTATCCCATATCTGTTGTCATATGAATGGGATGGGATAGACTTTACCCTGACTTCTGCAGTCAGGCTCCAATTGCCTTTGAATAAGTCTGTTTTCCCCACAGAGAGGGGAGTGATTCAGAAACAGACATGGGAAGAAAGTATGTGGTCCAGAAACTGGAGAGAGCTTTCTTTCATGAAATAGAGAAGACAAATTCTTTCTATATGCTCTGAGGACAGTGGACTGGAAGTTCTAGCGGTAGTGACGCCATTCAATCCACAATAGTGGGAATATAATGCAACTGATCACATTTAATGTATGAGTTCAGCAGGCAAGACAAACAGTTTTTGGAAGCTATTAGAGTGTGTTATACTTGGGAAGCGTACGTTACAACTTGGGGGTGAGGTTACATCTTGGGTAGAAGCATGAAAGAAACTTCTGGATGTCTTGGAATGTCTATATAGTGGTTCCATGGTCGATTGCACGTGTACATACTCATTACTCTGTCTGCTGAGAATCCATGCCGGTGTGTGCATGTGCACATGTATAGCATCATTTAAACTCATCTTTCTAAGTTGGCAAACTATGGCTAGACAAAATTAATGCTACTGTATCTAAGTACACCAGACGTAAACTGCTTTATACAAGTTTAGCTGGAAGTCATGTCATTGATTGCCTTCCTGGCATGAGAGTTTCCATATAGAATAGCATATATTTTAGACCTAGGACTTGGGAAAAATTAAATAATATTTTAGGAATATTATACAGTCACATTAAGATATAATACCTATGTAGAACCCTGTGTTGAAACAAAAAAAAATTCAGTAAACACTCTTGAAAACGTCCTTTCTTCTCTGTTAAAGAGCAAAAGTGAATGTCACAACTTTGAGTTTATATTGTTTTCCAAAAGAAAAAAGATGAAATTTATTGGCATTCTCTTTGCTTCCAAATGAGGTCTGCCTCTGACAGACAGGTGGCTCATAAGTTGATCCTTTTACATGGAAATTATGTTGCACTCAGTTTTTCTTAAGACCGGAGCTATAAATAGAAAACAGGTCATTGTATCATGACAATAAATTATTGTTATTTATGCACATTGAAGATAAGAGTGATTTGCCTTCATAAATTACCTTTTCATGAATCATTGAGCTCCATTCCACCCATAAATAATGAGTTCCCTGATCTGTAAAGAGCTGGAGCAGTGAAGACAAAGCAAGAGTGGGAGGAGCTTAGAGAAAATTATTGAATTAAGGACTTAACATATTTACATAGCAGGTTTATAAAGACAGTTTCTTGGCAGTCTACTCTAAATCGATGTGGCATAATTTGAAAAATGGCAGCCTGGTGCCTCTTTATTTTTTCTGACAAGGGTAAATGCTGTTATTTTAACAATGGCAACACACTTTCTTGAGACAGCCTGTTAAATAAAAAGGGGGACCTTTACAATGTTCACATGTTGAAGGCATGTATAACTCAGTCATTTTCGCACAATCCAAGAAAAAAAAACCTGAGTTTTTTTTGTTGTTTTTATTTTGTCACAGACCCCATTTATTCCCCTAGTTTTGAAATATATACTATACAATATTATTTCTGTTAAAATCATGAAAGGTTCAAACATTCAAGGATAGTGGACTCTCAGTAATTATGAATATGCCTGAGTTTATTGTATGAAAGAAATGTTGGCCGGTTTTCTTACAATGTATACCAATAAACTTGTTAAAATGTGAGACAAAGGCTCTTTTAGTGAATTCGAGATGTGGCAGATAAGCATTTGGAATAGAGAAATGAGTCTCTCTATTGCAAAATAGTTTCTACATCTCTATGGTGCCAATATTTTCCTGTAATGTCATTATCTTTTCAAATCTATAGGAGAGCGGCAGTATATAAAACTTAAACCCAGTGTTGCTGCTTTCATTTCGAGGCGCCACTGAACTCACTTCAGACTGCATTTTAGTTTCCTCTCTAACAAAGGGAAGGCAATATGTGTGGTGAGGCTGAGTCCCTACTAATTAGAGACCATTTTTCTACCTTGAAACAATGGGCTCTCTGTCTCCCAGGTTTTACCGACTTGACATTCATCATCATTTGGGGAAGAGCTGAGAGAGACTCTTCCCCTGTGGCTCTGATGTAGAATAACATCTATTTATCTGCACCCCCCGTTACTCTCCCAAGTTCCTATGAAAATATATAAGAAATTTAAGCAAAAACCTAACATGTGCTTGTGGCCAATGTAGAGCCAATATGCTACATAAATATGCACTTAGGTGATAGCTGTTTAACATGAAGTAGAATAGTCTCAAGCTATCATTTTCTCTGCAATCCCAATAAACCTTCTAGCAAATCACACATGTCTCCTTGCTCTAAGTGTTTCTGATTGGACCTTTCACACAAAGCATTTTAATTATGTCCATCCTCATTCCTCTCCTATCTCAGCAAGCTCTATCAGGGGCCAAGGCTCCTGGAAATCAAATGGACAGCAAACTTACATGCATGATAAGAAAAGACACAGGACACTCCCATGGACTAGCCAGAACTATAGTTTTTCATGTGTTTCATTCAATACTAGATAGTGGTAATGGGATTACATGAGATCAAAAGAATTGCACCAGATGAATAAATTCTTGTAAGACACTGAGGGCAGAGGACAGAGATGGGCACATGAGGTTACTTCCAAGTGTGCATCTCTTTACTTTGTCAAGGTTGCTTTGTGCATCAGAAGATACAGCAGATGCCATGAGTGAGACATCAACATATGGATTAGTAGCATAGGAAACAAAGTGACCAAACCATGTAATCACTGCCAGTCACGACACCCTGATGATTGCCAAACAAGAGGCCATATAGATGGCCATCCTTCTACAAGATTAAAAACAATACAAGAATGACTGCAGAAACTGGAGAAATAATTCCACTGGAAGTTCAAAAGAACCAGATTCTGAAAAGAATTCATCACAAAGAAACAACGAAAATATAGAAAACTAGTTGGCCTGTTAATTGACTTTAGGAAGGTGTGAGACTTGTGTAACTAAAGGCTACCATTAGCAAATCAAAGGGAAATAAATTGAGATTGGATTCAATGAAAGTGAGATTAATAGACAAGAGGAATAATAGTAAAATCAAAATAGGAATGGAAAGATTGAAGGTTTTACATGTAATTAACAGAAAAGACAACTAGCTAGTGTTGAAAACCAAATCCCTAGTGACGAATGTGCAGAGAGTAGATGATATCTTGGGTGAATGTGCACTGTTAATGTGAGTACAGCTATGCATGTCACAGGTACCAATGTCTTAGGCCCATGTGAATGGCAAAGCTTTTTCTGGTATGGTTGTTAACAGCATATGCAGAAAGTATGGACCACAGTTCCTCATCCTGGATGATGGCAGCCTGAGACTGCTCCCCTACAGAGACCCACTACCAAGACAGGCTGCCGGTACAGCAGCAACACAACAATGGTCCTCTTGATTCCAACTACACTTGCGTTACTAATCTCTTCCTCCTTTGCTTCCTTCCCTTCCCTTCCCTTCCCTTCCCTTCCCTTCCCTTCCCTTCCCTTCCCTTCCCTTCCCTTCCCTTCCCTTCCCTTCCCTTCCCTTCCCTTCCCTTCCCTTCCCTTCCCTTCCCTTCCCTTCCCTTCCCTTCCCTTCCCTTCCCTTCCCTTCCCTTCCCTTCCCTTCCCTTCCCTTCCCTTCCCTTCCCTTCCCTCCCCTCCCCTTCCCTTTCCTTCTCTTGACTTCCCCTCCCTTCCCCTCCCCCTCTCCTTCTTCCTCTCCTATTGCCTCCTATTATCCCCAGTCAGGTTCACAAACCTAGCAGCACAAAGCCTGGGCAGTGAAGTTGGGATATTCTTTCATTTCCAGAAGTGAGAGCAGTAAAATAATTCAGTAGGTTCAAAGTAGGAGGTAATATTCAGTCATTCGTACAAACTGCTAAAGGAAGATCAGAGCATTTTGAACAGAAGTAACCTGGAAAAGACAATGGGGTAAATATCTTATGAAATCCTATGTACTGGTTTGAATAGAACTGCCCCCTCCATAGAGTCATGTGTTTAAATGCCTGGTCAAAGGGAGTGGTACTTTTAGGAGATGTGGGCTTTTTGGAGTAGGTATGGCCTTGTTGGAGGAAGTATGTCACTGATGATTTGGGCTTTGAGGTTTCCTATGCTCAAGCTATGCCCAGTGTGTAAACACAGTCTCCTTCTTCGGCCTGTGGATCAAGTTGTAGAACTCTCAGCTCCTTCTCTAACACCATGTCTGCCTGCATACCACCATGTTTTCCACCATGATAATAGTGAACTAAATTTCTGAAACTGTTAGCTAGATCCAACTAAATGTTTTCCTTTATAAGAATTAAAGTGGTCATGGTGTCTCTTCACAGCAATAAAATCCTAACTAAGAAACCTGTGTGTATAGCTAGAAAAAGGATTACCACTCTTCAAGGTGACTATAAAAAAAATCATGATTATCCCATCATTGTGATGGAATATTTTATTTTGGCTCACCTGTGCAATTGGGTAGATAATCATGTGACAGAAGGTTGTAGCAGAGGACTATCTCCACCTCATTGTTCAAAGGAAGTAGAGAAAGAGTCAGTGAAGTGGAAATTTCTAGTTTCTTTGAAGACTCAGTTATGTCATGTGATGTTTTTTTCTAGAAGCTGTCTTATGAGAGGATGTTTTGCTGAGAACGGACAGATGGTGCTTTGCTGAAAGCTGTCCTGTGAGAAGGGATCTAATGTCTTGCTGGAGCCAATGCTTGAGCAGGTGCATGATGTTTAGGAAGAATAGAAATATAACGCTGCAGAGAGTGAGAGGATGCTCTTGCACTGGTTCGCCTTGCAACCTTTTCACTGGTCTTCACTGTTATTCTCTTGTTGTGGTTTCATAGGGAGAAATGTGCCCCGTGGTGTTCCCCGTGCTTCTGTGGACTAGTTCTGATTTGGCAGAGCCTTGTGGTTTCTTCTGGATTGAGCTGCTGCTACTGATTCAAGTTTAGGGCTTGCTGATTGGACTGGATTGCCACTATTGATTTGTGTTTGACTGCTGATATCCTGGTAATAAAGACTGGAATCATCCCCCAAGGAACCACTTCTAAACACATCCACATTCTCCTTGTTCTGTTAACCATCTGCTTCTGCTACCTTTGGATGTGGGATAGAAGGGAGGTTAAGGTGTTAACCTAATTAAAGTAGGTTTTGAAAAAATCTAAGCCTACAAGTTAGGAAGGAGCCCAGAACAAAATAATACCCAAGACCTAGTGACCACTTCTTCCAGCTTGGCCTACCTTGTATGTTCTCAGAACCTCTCAAAACATGCTTACTACCTGAGTACAAAATGTTTACTATACAAACTCGTGGAGAACATCTCATGATTGTATTATGACATCCTGCAAGACTTTAGGATTTGTTCAAATAAATATGTGTATTCTAAATGGCCTGGAGTGGAAAGAAGACTGGGGACAGTGAGGGAAAGCTAAGTATAAAGAAGTAGAAGGGGGGTAAACACAAAGCTTTATTCATGAGTAAAGCATTGGGATGCAAAATTGGTCCTTAAGGAAAACCAGATCTCCTTCTAATACAGTTTATTCAATTTGTCCCAGTGACTTTAGAAAGAAGTAGGTGAAATCCTTTGTGTCGGAGACATGTTCAAACTTTCCTAGAAGGGGGAAAATGAAAGAAAAAAAAAACCACGAAGAGCAGTAGACTTTCTGGTTTAAGAATGCTCATTGTTTTCCTAATATTTCCAGTTGCATGTTCAGCAAGCAACTGGGATAAGATGCTTCTTATGTTTTAATTGTACAATCCATTAAGTATGATTTCTGCTACTTCAGTATTTTCTTTTTCGAGACAGGGTTTCTCTCTATAGCCCTGGCTCTCCTGGAACTCACTTTGTAGACCAGGCTGGCCTTGAACTCAGAAATCCACCTGCCTCTGACTCCCAAGTGCTGGGATTAAAGGAATGTGCCACCACCACCCGGCTTACTTCAGTATTTTTATCATGAAGATCTGAGACTTGCTACCTTCCTGCACTGGTAACCCAAACATAAACTAACTCCAGTTTATTCACTCTTCTTTGACATTCAACGTGGGATTCAGCATTGTGATATCTAACTAATATTGGTCCTGATGAGAGCAACAGTGAAATGTAGCTAGATCAATTTTAACTGATGGCACAGCAGCAGGCTGATCCAATCAATTCAATGGCCCGATTTTGATTGTGCCACGTAGTCCCCCAGCTTTCTGAGTTAATTTCATATGCCTACTTCTGTCTAATTAATTTAGGTATCTGCTCACATCTTTAGTGAGTTTCCTTTAGCCAAGAAAACTATATCTGGTTCTTCTTATTTGCCACCAAGAGTACTGATCAATATAGAACTTCAAGCTAATCTGAGCCTCAAAACCATTGCGGCATTGCACTCTGAGGCTAAACCAGCCTTGCATTCCTGTCTGTGGTAAATCCCACTTGACTGTGTTGTGTGATTACTTTGTTATATTATTGAATCCCATTCTCTGATCTAGTCTCATAATTTATAAGTGTATAACACTTTGCTATGAATTCAGCTATTGTGCAGTGTGAGACATTTCCTGAAGTTGGTATTATTCTTCTTAACTGAAAGTTTGTTTTAGCCAACCCATATTGGAGCCCCTGTGATGGTTTGGCCCAGAGAGTGGTACTATTAGAAGGTGTGGACCTGTTGGAGTAGGTGTGTCACTGCCGTAGAGGGCTTTAGGACTCTCATCCTAGCTGCCTGAAAGTTAGTATTCTGTTAGCAGCCTTCAGATGAAGATGCAGAACTCCCAGCTCTGCTTGCACCATGCCTGCCACACTTTCCGCCTTGATGATTATGAATTGAACCTCTGAACCTGTAAGCCAGCCTCAGTTAAATGCTGTTGCCTGCCACACTTTCCGCCTTGATGATTATGAATTGAACCTCTGAACCTGTAAGCCAGCCTCAGTTAAATGCTGTCCTTTATAAGACTTGCCTTGGTCATGGTGTCTGTTCACAGCAGTAAAACCCTAACAAAGACAGCCCCCTCCCTCCCACACTGGCTTCATCCTCTTGCTAACCATTATCCCACTCTCTGCTTTTACTAGGCTGGCTTATTTAGATACCACATAGAATTGAGTGCCTGAAATATTTGTCTTCAATCATCCAGTTTATTTTACTTAGCAGAGTATCCTCTATGTTCTCCCGTGTTGTCATAGATGAAAAGGTGTCTTTTCCTTTTTTTTTTTAACTTCGAATAGCATTTCATTGTTCCTCCATACCACGTTTCCTTCATTCATTCACTTGTTGGAGGATTCCTTCCATGTCTTGGCTCTTGTGTTAATGCTGCAGTGAACGTGGGGTGCACAAGTCTCTGACATGATGTTTTCATGTCTTTTGTGTGTTCACACAGAAGTGGACCGGCTGAGTCTTATAGTGGTCCTCATTCTAGTTTCCCCCTCAGTAATGTTACTGCCCTTTGTATTGGACTTGTGCTATTGTTCTACCTTCAAGCTCACTGTCTCTTGTGCCATCTCTGTTCAGCTCTTAAGCTCATCCTTGCTCAAATGTCTTTATCAACCTTGGCGTTTTTATTTGCTTCTTTTTAATAGACATCAATTCTTTAATAATCTTCCTTACTTTTAAGTGCTTGCTTTTAGACATTCAGAATCTATTTATTGTGGTTTCTTGGAATCATCACTGTTAATCTCAACATCCAGACAGAGATGGGTTTTGTCAACTACCTGTTTTTGTGAAAATAATGACTCTCCTGATCTTCTAGCTCATGGAATTTTTGGATAGTTCTTGTTTAACATGGGCCATTTAAGGTACTGCTTTCTATCAACTCTGGGTTCTGTTTTTCCACATGGGTTTTTATTTTTGTTTCTTTATTGCTCTTGAAATTTATCAGTATGCAAGCTGCATAAACAGATGGTCAGACACTAGTGTTCCCCCTCTAACAACTTGCTCAGTTTTTCTTTAATTTAGCACCTGTTGTTTTATACTTTGTAGTCACCAGTAAATGATCCCTGCTTGTGCTAAAACAGTCATGTCAATAGGGCTTATATTCTCTGCTGGCAGATTTGTGCATAAGAAAAGAAGTCAATGTTTGCTCAGTTGAAAACCACCCCAATATGTTTGCCTTGTACTCAGCTCTCTCGATTCTGCATTATAGGTACACATAAGCTTCTGGCCACATAGCCAGAGCCCTGGATTTATCTGCAGAGTGTTTAGAAAACATTTCAGAAGTGGACTCACTTCCCAATTAAACCCTCACTAGTCTTTCCATCTGCTTCTAATCCATCGGGAACCACGATAGCACATGCGTGGGTTATTTGTGGGTTTAAACATTTGCCATTGGCACAGATTTCCACTCTCCACTGTGAAGCAAGTCAGCATTCTTGTTTATGCTCAAAGCTGCTCATTTCCTCAGTCCACTCTTACCAACTCAGGTGGAGAAGCCACGGGCAAGAGAGTGGCAGGCTCCTGCTCCTTCTCCCACAGACTGGCACTTTACAATTAACACAAGCTTCTTGCTTTCTTGTTTTCCTCTAGTTGATTTGTACTCCTCCAAAAGTTGCTTTTGCCAACTTTGTCCAGTTTATAGTCAATTTTTAAAGAGAATGTATTGACCTTTTACATCCTTCCTAGAGGCCAGAGGTCTGTTTGAATAGACCTTCCACAATTTTTCTCCATCTTATTTTTTGAGACACCAGTGGTGGTTTGAATATGCTTGGTCCAGGGACTGGCACTATTAGGAGGTGTGGCCTTGGTGGAGGAAGTATGCCATTGTGGGCATGGGTGTGTGCTTTTTTTAAAAATTAGGTATTTATTTCATTTACATTTCCAATGTTATCCCAAAAGTCCCCCACACGCTCTCCCACCTACTCCCCCAATGACCCACTCCCACTTCTTGGCCCTGGCATTCCCTTGTACTGAGGCATATAAAGTTTGCACGACCAATGGGCCTCTCTTTCCACTGATGGCCGACTAGGCCATCTTCTGATACATATGCAGCTAGAGACACAAGCTCTAGGGGGTACTGGTTAGTTCATATTGTTGTTCCACCTATAGGGTTGCAGATCCCTTTAGCTCCTTGGTTACTTTCTCTAGCTCCTCCATTGGGGGCCCTGTGATCGATCTAATAGCTGACCGTGAGCATCCACTTCTGTGTTTGTTAGGCCCCCTCATAGTCTCATAAGAGACAGCTATATCAGGGTCCTTTCAGCAAAATCTTGCTAGTGTATGCAATGGTGTCAGTGTTTGGAAGGTGATTATGGGATGGATCCCCGGATATGGCAGTCTCTAGATGGTCCATCCTTTCATCTCAGCTCCAAACTTTGTCTCTGTAACTCATTCCATGGGTGTTTTGTTCCCAATTCTAAGAAGGGGCAAAGTGTCCACACTTTGGTCTTCGTTCTTCTTGAGTTTCATGTGTTTAGCAAATTGTATCTTATATCTTGGGTATTCTAAGTTTCTGGGCTAATATCCACTTATCAGTGAGTACATATTGTGTGAGTTCTTTTGTGATTGGGTTACCTCACTCAGGATGATGCCCTCCAGGTCCATCCATTTGCCTAGGAATTTCATAAATTCATTGTTTTTAGTAGCTGGGGTGTGTGCTTTATGACTCCTAGCTGCTTGGGAACCAATCTACTCCTAGTGGCCTTCAGATGAAGATGTAGAACTCTCAGCTCCTCCTGCACCATGCCTGCCCAGATGCTGCCATGCTTCTGCCTTGATGATAATGGACTGAACCTCTGAACCTGTAAGCCAGCTCCAATTACATGTTGTCCTTATAACAGTTGCCTTGATCATGATGTTTCTTCACAGCTATAAAGCCCATCTTCCCAATCCTGACACAAGGTTTTGATATCTGTATATATTAGGAAATGATCGGCATGGTCAAGCTAATTAGCATATTTGATACTTTATGTAATTACTTTTTGTAATAGGAAAACTTAAGGTCTATACTTTGAAATTTTCAAATATTGAACACATTTTTCTTAACTACAGCCACCTCACTTGTCACTAGAGTTTATTTCTCTTATAATGCCTAGTTCACACCCAGGATGAAAGTCTCTGGTTTCCCACACTCCACTCAGACATTGCTAGCTTTTAAGCTCATCAAGTTCCCCCCTTGGTTGGTCAGCTGCACCTTCACATTTCCTCCAAATCGGGCTCAGTTCTGTGACTGTCCTTCTTCGGAGTCGTCTTCCAAGACTCACTTGATCCAACTCCTTTCCAAGGGCATATAGAACCTTCACTTACGTAATATACCACTTAAAATCCTACTTCATTAATTCAGTGTATTTGTGGCTGTTTCAGGTAAAGTTGATTTTTACCAAGAGTAAAATACAAAACAAGCTCTGTTTTTGCCTTGGCAGTGCATGCTGGGATTATTTTTCCTTGAGGATGATATCATAAAGTTACAAGGTCAGAGTCCTCTAACAATGGATCTCTGCTCAAGTTTTACAACAAACAAGCAAGCAAAAAACCAACAACAAAACTTCAGAAGAAACTACGTGATTGGCTAAAGGAAGTTCAGCATCTGCCTCACTGTGAAGTAAGGAGGGGTGAGCCACCTGAAGAAGGAGGGAAGGCACCAGTGGATGAAAGTAAGTCAGCTAGCTTTCTCTTCCTCTTGTGGCAGTCTCTTCTCTCTTTTAACCCGAGTCCTGCTTATCTGTCCTCCAGTAAGCACAGATACACCCTAGTTTGAAAGGAACTTCTCTTAGCTTTGTAATCCTCTTTCATAAATTTTCTGTATGTATGGAAAGGCTCTAGTGAGCCATCTACTTTGGTTCCCAGAAAGCCAAGTAACTCCTGTTACACATAATACTTCAAGTTTCTTGTCACATGGCCTCCTTCAAACTCAATGAACTTAAATACATAGAACTCAGCGCTTCCTCTATCAGAAAGCCTTGTCTAACGAGGATCCTTCCCCTCTTCCCCATACCAAATCTTCTATAGGACCCTTTGGTTTCAGCCAGCAGTGTTACTGAATAAATTGAGTTCTATGTATTTGCGTTTACTAATTTTTTTGTAGCTTATACTTCATTTCTTTATTTGCTTTTGTTTCGGAGATACTTAGAAGTAATAAAGAGCTTAGGTGTGCTTTTATGTGTGTTCCTATTAAATCAGCATTATAATACAAATTAGTCAAGTTGATTCCTGGAGGCTGAGGAAACACCTTTCTTTTAATAAGATCTAAAGTTCAAGAAATATAGACTATATATATCATCAATTTGTCACTTAGTCACATACTTCCTGCTGTGGCACTTACCTCCACTAAGCTATGTGCCCCAGGAAGTGGATAAATTATTCAAAGGAAGGAACTATGACATTTATTTCTTTTTTATATATACTTCCATATGTTTATTACTATTTCAAAACTGTATGTCATTGTGTGAATACCTGGAATCTTTGCTTTGTTAGGAAATTCTGTTATACATTATAACTTTATTTTTTTATTAAGTTAGTTCTTGAACAATTTCATGATGTGTGTGTATGTTTGTGTGTGTGTGTGTGTGTGTGTGTGTGTGTGTTACTGTTAGGGTTACTATTGCTGTAATAAACACCATGACTAAAGAGACTCCTAGAGGAAAGGGTCTATATGGCCCATGCTTCTACATCACAGTTCATCATCAAAGGGAGCCAGGACAGGAACTCAAGCAGGGCAGAAATCTGAAGGCAGGAGCCAATGCACAAGCCATGGAGGAGTGCTGTCTGCTGGCTTGCTCCCATGGCTTGTTCCTATAGAACCCAGGACCACCAGCCCAGGGATGGTACCACAACCAATGGACACAATGGGCCGGGTGGGCCTTCCCTCATTAATCATCAATTAAGAAAATGCTCTAGAGACCTGCCTCCAGCCAGATCTTATGGAGATATCTTCTCAATTGAGGCTCATGACTCTAATTTTTATCAAGTTGGCATAAAACTAGCTTTGTCTCTGTCTCTGTCTCTGTCTCTCTCTCTCTCTCTCTCTCTGTGTGTGTGTGTGTGTGTGTGTGTGTTTTAACAGCCCTCCCAACCCAGCCTTATAGGTATCTACTCTCCTTCTACCTGCCTCCTTTCCAGATTCATGACTTTGGTTTTAGGTATGACCCATTTTATTTAATCAGGGCCAGCTGCTTGATCACCAGTCAAAGCCCTGTAGGTCCAAAACCCAAGACAATGATTCTGTCATTCCCTGAGCCTACCCATAGGAGAAATCTCAGCAGAGAGAGGTGTGACATCCTGGGGGAGTTTTATTAAGAGCTAGACACTGTGCTAAACATTTGGAGCTCCACAATTGCTCTTTAAAACAAGCTTAGAAAATCTGACACAAATAAGACATTCACCAAAAGAAGGGGAAACTGAGGTTGAGAGAAAATGAAATATGTTGCTTAACATCATATGTATTGTAATCCTTAGGTCAGAGGCTGCATATGAAAGGCTGCCTGCTAGATGGCCCAAAGCAGGACTATGCAGTATGTCTTGTAGGACTTTGCAGTGTATCTTGCAGGACTAGGCAGTGTGGCTTGCATAGTGTTCATAGCATTTGTTAGCTTGCAGCATGTTTGTTCTCACCTCAGTCCTCAGCCTATAAACAGACTAATGGCTGGGTGTCTTTTCCCCAATTCCCACTTGCCAGAGGAACATACAGTGAGTACATATTCAGTCCCCTTGATTTTTCACTTGATTTTGAATCATTGTATTTAGGGCTGAGAAATTTAGCCTCACTTACTAGACCAGCTTTTAAAACACTGAGCTTTGTACTTGTTAAGGGGACCTGTTGCTATCC
This sequence comes from Mus caroli, assembly GCF_978045245.1. Classification (NCBI taxonomy): domain Eukaryota; kingdom Metazoa; phylum Chordata; class Mammalia; order Rodentia; family Muridae; genus Mus; species Mus caroli. The sequence continues at coordinate 51,000,331 of NW_028227262.1, forward strand.
AGGCTAAGTTTTACGATGAAGAAAATGCCGTGCCAGCACATCGTTAGCAATATGTTTCTGCCTGCTGACTTCCCATCCATAACAGAGAAATCCATTGTGGGGATGACAACAAGAGGACAGAGAGAATGAGCACAGACCATGTGTCAACAAGTGATCGGCCATAGCGAACACACCATTCACATAACTCTCTGTAGACTAAATGGGCATGTCTCAGCCCAATCTCTGCCTAGTAATTACAGTATTTATCAATTTCAATGTAATCATGCCTTAGAAAAAAATCTCTCTGAATGGCTTCATTTTGCTCCTCTGACCGCACAAATGAAATAAACAGAAGAAGAGAGGGCTGTGTGGTTGTTGAGTATTAACACATAGCTTAGGCTTGGCTAGGCTTTTCCTCTCCTGTGTGTATAGTCAAATGTGGCAAGAACTGCTTTCCTTTGCAACTGTGTTACCCTAGCTCATTTCTGTGCAAAAAGCCAAACTTGAAGTTGATCCCTATTCTAAGGAGTAAATATGTAAAGAATAGAGATGTACTCTGCCATCACAAGGAAAGACTAGATAATTCGTATCAAGGTCTACTAAGTTTCTTCTTGCTATGCATCTCTGACATTTTGTCTGGTGACTACTATTTCCTTCCCCATGGCAACCAGTGTAAACAAGCTGTTTGTTCTACATAGAGTTCTCTGTCTTTTTGTTGTCTGCTATGCTGTCTTCCATGAGATTTCAGCCTAAGTGTTACCCTTTAAAGGAATCATGTTAGCTAAGTCAGAACTGTTATCAGAGACTCTGAAAGCTGACCTCTTGGTACATTTATAACTAGAATTGCCATCAGTGGAGAGAGAGGCCCATTGGTCTTGCAGACTTTATATGCCTCAGTGCAGGGGAACGCCAGGGCCGGGAAGTGGGAGTGGGTGGGTGGGGGAGGGTGTGGGGGACTTTTGGGATAGTACTGGAGATGTGAATGAAAAAAGTACCTAATTAAAAAAAAAACAAAACTAGAATTAGATAGTTAATTGAGATCAGATACACTGTTTCACCTGACAGACAAAATAACAAAGACTATCTTAAAGTCTACTGGGAGAATAAGAAGGGAAAAAAATGATTTAGTTATTCAGGAAGAATCCAAGATGGATAGTGTGACAGCATGTGCCCTTGGGCCCAAGTGCAAGAAAGTAGTGAGGAGGAGAGAGACAGAGAGACAGACAGAGAGAGAGAGAGAGAGAGAGAGAGAGAGAGAGAGAGAGAGAGATATCCTTGCTCAAATACTATGATATTTAATTGTTACCCACATCTTTGTTTAACCCAGCCTGTATTTCTGTATTTCCTGCTATGACAGGTCACTAGTAATACTTCCATATTCCCATGCTTTTCTTCTTCTTCCTAGGTATAACTATCGTATCATTCCCAGCTTCCTCTGCAGGTAAGTAATGCCCCATTTGTAGAGGAATTTCAATCTACCAACATGATTGTTCTGGATGGAACACAGACACACCCTTAGTACACACCTTTAATCCCAAACAATGAAGGTAAAGTTAGTTTGTGGAGGGAAGCCGCCCTGTTTGAAAGTGACATCTAATTGAGAGGCAGACAAACTGACAAATCAGAGAAAGATTTATAGAACGAGTCACAGAATTCATGCAGTGCACTGCAGGTCAGTGGAGGTACCTGAAGCCAGAGAATAAGACGGATCCAGAAGATTAGAACACATTGCCAGAGTTAGTTTGAGGCCAAGCAGAGCGATTTGGTAAGATGCTGAGAGAAGCCAGAGTGAATCAGTCAGCTTGGAGGGGTCTTTGAGCCAGAATAGCTGAGAGGTGAACCAGCCAGCTAGAGTTCAGAATGAACTAGAAAGAGTGAACTCATTCAGAAATAAGCCTCAGAGATGACAATTACATCAGGTGAATAAAAGATGTATGTGGCTGAGTGCTGTCTAATGGAATGTGCACAGAAGTAGTCACTACCACAAATGCTTGTTACTCTCCCAAGGGCTATTGCAGACTCTCATTCTTGGTTTGTTGGCTGCCTAATGAAACATCACCCAGTAGAGGATTCAAGGCCCAGGGTAGCCATCTGCAAACAAAACAAAACAAAACAAAACAAAACAAAACAAAACAAAACAAAACAAAACAAAACAAAACAAAACACCACAGCTCACATTATGGAAGGTCACCGCATGAAAACCAGATTTGTCCATGAAAGGACTCAGAGGCAAACCTTTGGCTCATCAGGCCACTGGGAGTTAGATGTTTGTTTAAATAGCTAACTTTAACTAAAAAGCAGCTCAGTACATTTTAAAAAAACTATCTTTCTTTGGCTTGCATTAATTTGAAACATATCTGAATTGTTTACTACTAAAATAACCTCAAATAAGCTAGCTACTGAAAATGAAGGGAAATCCTTGAACCATGCTTTATATAACTGATTTAGAAGAAACATACACATAAACGCACAACATGCATGCCCACATAAAAACGTATACGATATACATAAGTCTATACAGAACAAAGTGAGGAAGTATCAATAGAGGTAGATGTCCAGACAGGGTATTTCTACGTTCTTGGTGTCTGATTCAAGAAAATAAATGCATAAAGATGCAAAACAACAAAGATGCTTTATTTAAAAATCAGAGATCAGAAATATTCTTATATACTTTCAAGAGTGACAGTAGGCCATATCAGTAAAAGTGCTCAAGGGTCCTTTGTCATTGCCCAGGACTTCTTTATGGCACCTGAAAGAAAGGTGTTTGTTTGCGAAAGACCTTAGCATGGATGGTTCCCTATTTTGATTGAACAGACTTGAGTTATGCAACATTTTATTTACTGTATGTGTCTCTTCCCATGAAGCATCTGGTTTTAATCATATGTACCATGTCGTCTCAAATGTGCCCTTCCCTACAAGTTTACCTATAAGACGCTGTGTGCCTTAGTGCACATGCACCCAAAACTGTTCAGACGAGGTCATTCCTGCTGCTCTTCTATGTAGATATAACTGGGAACACACTTTTCATTTCTGACAGTTGTCAAGGGGAAAGAGAAACTTAGTTCATTGTTTCGAGTGGGGTGGGTGACAGGTAAGGTCCTCAGTTGCTAGATACAGTTAGGAGAGGGATGTGTGTGACCCAAGCCAAGTAGAGTCCTAGGTTGTTAACTAACCCCTATGCTTACCTGATTCAAATCTACCGCCCCCAGAGAGGAAAACATAACTCAATACACACTTAGTATGAATCACTATGGGGAGGAAAAATTAAAATCAGCAGTACTAATTCATCATAGATTAAATCTAACATCCATCTCTCTGTAGCTAGAAAAAAAAGTCCATAAGGTCAACCTGAATAATGAGCAAAGCATCCACAAATACTTATTCACTGAATGTGTGGGTGCACATGTGTACATGTGTTTATATGTATGTGTGTATTCTATAACTCTCCCACATAGTCAGGCCAGGGAATACTGATTCAGATAACATCATAACTAGCAATGGTGATGGGGCCTGAAAGAAAGAATGGTTGACCAACTGTATCATATGCTTCTGGGCTATTATTACAATAATTTTAAACTTTTTAAAGTTTTTGTTTGCTTAAGTAAAAGATGGGAATGGTACAAAATGGAAACGATGCAAAGAAAACGACGCTCTTTCTGGCTTCACCATTACAACCTGCTACATTCTTCCTGTTTACTCTTTCCACATCAATGCTAAATTTTGTACATTATATCATTCTTCATGCTTTTATGTGGTACATTTTTATTTCCTTCTTACATATTATAAAATACGAAGTGTGAGTTAATATACCTACGGTTCATGCAGACAGAAGAGAACTAACTTTGAAACAAAAAAAAAAGAGACAAAATAGGAATGCCTCCAAAACTAAATTGAGTTAAATTGGAGACCATTGAGCAAAGCATGGTGGGATATGCCTTTAACTTCAACATTGGTGAGGCAGAGGCAGGTCGATTTCTCTGTGTTAATTGGTTGTGGGTCAGCTACGGCTGCATAGACCCAGTGTTGTTGGTGGTGTTGGTGTTGTTGTTGTTGGTGGTGGTGGTGCTGGTGCTGCTGTTTGAGGGTGGGAAGATCATCCTAATTGACTGTTAAATACAGACTCTTCACTACAAGGAACCGTCAGACTGGATCCAATTTTGCTGCGGTCCTCTTGAATTTCAACTCTCTCGGCGGTGTGTGTAGATTATAAAAGGACTTTTCCAGTCTTGTACTTCCCATCCAGTTCTCTCCCAAATAGAACTCGTCTCATCTATGCTTATAAGCCATGCCCTCTACGAGTGTGTGTGCACCAGTGCATGTGTGCATGCATGAGTGTGTGTGCATGTGTGTGAGTGTGGTGTGTGTGCTTAAGTGTATGTGAATATAAATGTGGTATGTGTGAGTGTATGAGAGTGAATTTGGTGTGAGTGAGTGTTGTGTGTGTATGTGTTTGTGTATGAGTGTGGTGTAAGTGTATGTGAGAGAGTGTGAGTGTGTATGGTATGTATATGTGAATGGGGTGTGTGTGTGTGTGTGTGTGTGTGTGTTTGTGTATGTCTAGCCTGCAGCTTGCTTCCTTGGTTAGAGATCAAAAGGGAAAAAGCATGAAGGAGACAGCAGGAGAGACACAGCAGATGGCACAAGCATCATAAAGCCACAAATTGAGCTGCCCTCCACTTCCAGGGTGACCAGGACAAGACTGCCCACCCCTTGACCCAGACCTTCCCCAAGGCTTTTGAAATGCATCTCACAATCCAGCCTGCCAGGGAGACAAAAGCAGGACTCTTTCCTCCTCCCTGCACCCAGGGCTCATTGTATACCATTCACTTTTGGCTGTGCTTCTTAATGGTCCCCAGGCAGAGCTGTCTGGTAGCACAGATGTTAATTATTCGTGACTATTCTTAATTAGTTGTGTGAGTTATTCACTCTGGAAACCTGACAGAAAGCCTCAGCTGGGTGGTCTCCGGGGACACACCCTGAGGGCCTTTCAGATGCTGAGTTTACCGCCCCTCCCCCACATATCTCTCCCTCTTTGAACCCCAGAGTTTCTATTTAATCAGGCTCAGTGAGCCCAGGCTCCATGGGGACCTCTGAATGAATGCTCAGGCAGCACACAATACTTGACGGCCCCTTGCCCTTGCAAGATCCAGGCACAAAGTTGGAAATCAAGTTGCCTCCTGGAGGACCTATTGGTCTGGACTCTTTGACTAGTAAGATCCCTAGTTCTGCTGCTTGGTGTATTTGCCTGTGTGCTGCATTTAGCCCATTGTTTGCTTTTAAGATGGTCTAGATAAGTAAAGATTTATTGTGGAGTGCACTGAACGCTAGTCTTCACTGCATTCAACTCCACACTCAAACAGGCAGCTGAGAGGCCACAACCCATACGAAAGTGTCCTTGCCATGTGACACTCTTATTTGGAATGCCATTGCTCTAGTGGTCCTTTGGAAGGAGTTTGCTGGAAGACATTGCTGATCTACTCCTTTGGGAACTTCTTTTCCCTGCTCCCATTTTATTGGAACAGAAGAGTTGGAGCAAAAAGTGCGCCCTTCATTCTGAAGACCACCTCCAGGTAGAGATAAATGCAGCCTCCGGATAATAAAACATATGCAAGAGAAAAATGACTTCTGTCGAAGCGATGGCAGGAGAGGAAATAGACCGGAGTTCATTTTCAAGCCCTTCAAGCCCTGCGTCCTTTTTCTGAGTGTGATGTGAGCTCTTGGGAGAGTGGAGGGGAATGGAGGGAATACATCACAATTACACTTTAAACTCTGCTGTACAGAAGAGACTGCAGGAATAAAGAAAAAGAATCACTCAGAAGCCACTGTGGTAAGACTCAAAATGAAGAAGAAATATGGCAGCAAGCAGACGGAGACCCATTAGCATAAACTCTAGTTCAGAAAAACTTCATCTGAACTATGCATGGAGTTATGAAGCCTATGAGTATGCGGAGGGGTAATAAGTCCAAATCTTTTGGTGTTTGCCCTGAGAAATCAATTGATTTGAGTGGGGAAGAAAGAAAACTTTTAGTAAAAAAAAAAATGAGTAAAGCACAAATACATGGATGAATCAATGTTTTAATTAGCTGAAGAATTTTGCTATTAATAAGCATATTGTGGCAGCTAAGCAAGAGCCCTAAAAGAGTTGTAAAAAAAAGTGACTTGGATTTCATAATTTTGGAAAACTGCAGATGGAGGTATTTGGTCTTTAGGATGTTTAACTGTAGACTTAAAGAGGATTTGGCTGGGTTGGTTTTGTATTGTTTGGGACTTTTGCTGACATCTCGGTTATTTTTCTGACCTTTCCCAGGAAGATTTCCCCTCATATAAGTATGCATAAATAAAAGGAAAATATTCCTAAATTCTGTCTCTACCATGGATTAACAGTGGCACCAGTACAACACACTCAGCCTTACTAAGTTTTCTTATTCTCTCATGTAAAACAAGAAGTTAAGCAAAACTGGGAGAATGTGAGTCTCAGCTGAGAGAATGTAAGGGCCTCTGCCGATTGGCTGGTAGAAAACAAGCACAGAAGTAATAACAGCTGCTTTAAAGGTTGTAGAATAGTGTGTAGGATGTGATGCTGTTCAAAGTAGTCAATATACCATCCCAGCTCAGTTGAACTTAACAGTGAACAAATGACCTACTTCTACCATAAGTCCCAGAAGACACTGAAGAGACAGACTACAGGTCACTGCAATTCTCTTTGCTGTCTTCTGTGACACCATCCATGTGATAGGTAGGGCTGCTCTAAGAGTTTGGATCTTGGAGTAAAGATGGGCACTGAATAGCGTAGCCAGCATAGAGCAACCAGGATATGGGGCACAGGTGGAAAATGAACTGTGAGAGTATAAGGCATTGAGATTATGAACTGTTTGTTACTGCAGCTAAACCTAGCCTATCTGACTGATACATAATTTTCTCCTTTTCATGTAAAACTCAGGATGGGTATTTTGCGATTGCCAGACTCCTTGGTTGTGAACATCAGAAATATCTCCACCTACTTCAAAGATATAGTCTATCAAAGGATATTAAGCGCCATGCTATATTTCTTAGCAGCTCAAGTGAAGGTTTAACTTCAGTTAGAAACAATGATCAATTATTTTATGGGTCTTCTCCAGTGGATCCATGGTGGCTACTATCCCTGGGATCAGGCTTTGTAGATTGCATCACCCACATTTCAGTCTGGCCTGGAGACTTTGACTCACCCTCTAGGACTTCTGGCTTTGCAAAACTAAAGACTATGTCACAAATTTCATTAGGATGGAGCCCAGCAGGTGCTTGCATCTCACATCCCTGCATTTAGATATAATGGAGGCCAAGAAGATGTCCTCTGGCTTTTAATTTGGGCCAATCCAAACTAATCAAAGCTGGGCAAGTTGCTCACATGCTAAGGGTGGCAGAAAGGAATTGAACCATACGATGAGAACCTAGGTTGGGGAGGTAGCTCAGTGGGTAAGGTGCTAGTTGCATACACTTTAGGAACTGAGTTCAACTCCCCCAAGACCAAGTTAAAAGCCATGCATGATAGCACACATCTGTATTCTTAATGTTCCTATAATGAGAAGGGAGGTGGAGACAGGTGAATCACCAGAAGCAGGAGGGCCAGCTAGTCTACTGTACTTTGTAGCAAAAACAAAACAAAAAAAAACCAGAAAAACAAAGAAGAAACCCTGTCTTCAAGAAGGTGAGAACTAAGGTCACCTGACCTTGACAAGTGTTCCACAGCACTCATATATCTACATGTGTGCATACATATGCACATAAAATGTGTGACTTGCTCTACTGTACAATTGAGTGGAGCAAGGCAGTAGCCACTAGTCACATGTGACTATCCTTAAATATTTTAAGTTGAATTTAAAAATTCAGTCCCTACATCTCTCTAACACATTTTAAGGGCCCAGTGACTACACACAGCTGGTGGCAAAGGCCCTGCACAGTGCAGAGTTCTTTGTAGAAGCACAAAGAAGTATGGTTTATTATTCTGAGATAGTGGATGCAACACAATGAGGAAAACTCTTGGGAGTCCAACTTCAAGTGACAACACCACAATCAGTGACATTTGGCGGATACTTTAGACTGGGTGGGGGCTGGAGAGGACACCTGATTTTCACATTTGTTAAACAAGGGCCAGATGAATGTCATGGAGCAAGCCACCTCCACTGGACCTCAGACAAGTCTCCCATAATTGGTTTCCTGCTGCTACTTGTGCTGGGGAAGACCTGGGTCACCAGGTGGCTCAGGGGTGAGGAAGGAAGTAGTACTTCCATGTGACAGATGAACCCTGGAAAGCTGTCCCTAGGCTGTAGTGCTCTCTTTCAGAAAGGTAGCTCCCTGTCCCATTCATTCCTCACATTCGAAACCACATTGATTGTAGCTAAGTATCTTAGGTTGCTTTCTATTGCTGTCATAAACACTGTAACCAAAAGCAACTTTGGGGATAAAAAAAAATATGTTATTTCAGCTTCCAGTTGTAGTTCATCACGAAAGGAAGGCATGGTAAGAACTTAAGGCAAGAAGTCAAGCAGAGCCCAGAGTGGAACATTGCTTCCTGTCATGCTTCTCAATATTGGCTCAGTTTGCTTTCTTATACCATCCAGGATCACTCTCCCAGAGTGGCACCACCCACACTGTACTGGGCCCTTCTACATCAATTCTTAATAAAGAAAATGTACCACAGGCTTGCTCACAGCCGCCAGAGTCATCACTCACTTGAGGTTCGCTCTTCTCAGATGACCCCAGCTTGGGTCAAGATGACAAAAAGCTAACCGGCTCATGATGTAGGAACAGTTTTCTGGACTAGCAGCTCAGTGGAGGAGATAAAGTGTACAGTTTGTGCATACTTCACCCAAAGAGCTTCAAAACCTACGTTTATTTCAAGCACTGATATGGATCTGCAAATGAAAATTTCCAGAAATGCAGCTTTGTTTCATTGTGCACATTTATTAGAAACATTGCACAAAATTACCTTCATGAATACTTATTAATAATGTCAGACATTTCTTTCTCTTTTTTTTCCGATGTTCTAGTTGATTCTTGTTTTAGAATTCGTGTGTGGGTCTGTGTACCTGAGGCTATGCACGGCGATCTCTGACTTAGCTAGTCGGGAGGGTTCAAGCGAAGGGGAAGGACATGAGCAAGAAGGGGAAGTAATATTAAAAATATGCACTTCAAGCTACACAGGCAGGCTCCGGCGTGCTGGCCGGCCAGGCACTGGTGGGTATGACCGGCCTGTTCTCATCTCGTAGAGACTCTCGGACCCAGAGTTCCGAAATCTCTCCACCCAGCTCCCTAAGTTCCCACTGGAGGGTTGCTACCACACCAACCCCACACTTCAAAATTCCGAAGGCCTTTTGGGTTGCACTTCTTGCAAACCCACTCTTTGCCGCCATACCTTTCTCTCTGGAACCCAGTTGAGTATGATGGAGAACACCGCACAAACTTAGTTCAGAAACAATGGTAAATCAACTGCTGGGCACAACAACTAGAATTCTTGTAAACCATAATAACTCTAAATCCTCCAGTGGCGAATCCTCATAGATTCGCTATCTAAACTGGGGGCTACTTGTAGCTACATCTTGTCCTCCTGCTGTCCCTGTCTAAAAACCCCATCCTCTCTCCTGCTTCTTCTTTTCCTCTCTCTGACCTGGAAGTCCCGCCTATTCGCCCAGTGATTGGTTTCTTTATTCATTAGAAGGGTCACGTGAAGTCCTGAGTAGAGATTCACCACTCCTCCCAGCAGCTCCTCTTAGGGAAGTTGAATTAGCATCAAAATACAAACAGCACTAGGGCTATCCACATCAGGGAAGTGATGCCAGGACTGCCCTGGTGCTGCTGCTCCAGCAGCGTCTGTTTCTCTTTGACGCTGCCCTGGCTGTCCTGAGCAGAGCCGTTTTCTTCCCAGGCACTGTTACAGCTCTTGTGTGGCAGATGCTCTCAGACAATGGAGTAGTTCTTCTGGATAGGATCTTATATACAGTTTTGGGATGGGTTGGATCTGACAGCAGGTGTTTCCTATTGGCTTGGCCTGAGATGCTTCATCTACATAAGAAGGGACTTGTGGGTGTGGTAGCCACCATTCTCTATTGGGGGCTGTGGCCACGAGACAGAGGCCTGGAGTCAGGAGCAGGTGAAGCTACTGGCCCTACTGGGTCTCTGGGTCAAGCCCTAGCTCATCCTTACCAGGCTTCCTCTCATGGTCCACTGACCTACATCTGTGTGACCCCCTTGCCTGAAAATCGCTAATCTAAGATTTTCCCATAGCTAAGTTCTGTTTCTTCAAAGGCTGTACTTAAATACTACCTCTTCAGAGACCTTCCTTGACCCTGTCCCCAATATCTAGACATCCCTTCTTTTTAGTAACCTCTCAGAACTTCATGCTCATCTAAGATTTTATTCCATGTGTATCTGCTCTTTTCTCTTCTTAGAATTACTTTATTTTATTTTGTGTGTATGAGTGTTTCAGCCATACATGTATGTATACCACCACATGTGTGCAGTGCCTGTGGAGAACAGGAGGGCAGTAGATGCTGTAAGTGGAGTGATAGAGGGTTGAAATGCCTGAGTTCTTGTTACCAGGACAAATAGTCCCTGGTCTGTCTTCCTTGGGTGATGATAGAGGTAAGCTGGCTCTCTCTTTCTCTAGGACATTTTACCCAGAAACATAGACCCAACATTGTCATCTCTGGTAATTATTTCAAGCATCTCTGAGTTCATAGGTGAGCCACCATGTGGGTACTGGGAACTCAGCCTTATGTAGTCCAGGCTGGCCTCAGATGTCCCATATAGCTAAGACTGATACAACCACTGTACCTTGTTTTTCCACTGCTGCAAATTAACTCTGGGCACCAAGTGTGCTATGCAAACAGACTTCTGAGTTATATCTCTAGCCTCTATATCTTGAACAACCAGTTCTCTTTTTAATTTATCCCAAGGAATAAAATACTTGTAAGCTCCCTGAAAGCCAAAATTGCCTTTCACTCATCATCCCTAGACAGTGCATGTAGTAGACACATAGGAAATGTGCTTGCTTTAGTGAATGGCTAGATAACAAAAAGTGTATGTAGTATAGACAATAGTAAGTGATATGGGTCACTTACTACCTTAGTACATGTCTTAGCCTGTGTCCTTTGGTCCTCTAGGATGAACATGATGCTAATAGGCTTACCCTTCAGGTTTTTAGGAGGCTCCAAGTGAGACAGTGAGTGTAAAGACTGTAACCAGCGAATGGCATACAGTAATTACTCACTAAACTAGGACCATTGGCATGACTTTATCCTGACTTGGTTCTTATATGTGTCCCCCATTCTTCTGCTCTCGGATCCCTTAGAGGGACATGAAACCATGGAGAGTAGGGTTTCTCAGTTTGAAATGCCTGAGTTCTTGTTACCAGGACAAATAGTTCCTCGTCTGTCTTCCTTGGGTGATGATAAAGGTAAGCTGGCTCTCTCTTTCTCTAGGACATTTTACCCAGAAACATAGACCCAACATTGTCATCTCTGGTAATTATTTCAAGCATCTCTGAGGTCATAGGTGCTCAACAAGTGAGAAAGTTCTGTCGTGGGGAGCTGCAGGTGTGCCAGGAAGGGGGTTATTTGATGTTATGTCAGCTCTTGGACAATGAAAGGACATTGACAGATGAGGTGGGAGAGGTTTCTCAAAGTCAGTGCAGTTTAGCATTTGGAAACAGCTTGATGGGCTGGGCAAAACGGACATCAATTTTCATTTCAAAGTCAAGATTAGAGCTTAATATGCTGTACAGCCATCTACTGCTCCCAGTAAGCATATGGATCCAGAGTGGTTACACCCCTCAAAGGGCAGCATATGGTCCCATTGCCTCCCAGGAATCTTGGTGGCCATGACAAATAAACAAGAGTATTCTGCCTGTTAGTATTGGGGGGGGGGGAAGGCTGTTGTCTAGTTCTCTTTACACCTTTGTTCTCAAATAGAGTACAGACACCAAACCTCTCCCTTTTGGCTCGCAGGTATTCTAGCCCAAGTGGACTTTCCTCTTTACCTTGGTCTTTATTTATCACTCATTTCTTCTCTCTCTCTCTCTCTCTCTCTCTCTCTCTCTCTCTCTCTCTCTCTCTCTCTCTCTCTCTCTCTCTCTTTCCCTCTGATGATGATGAGGTAGTGGTGGTGGTGATTTCTAAAGAGTATCATACAGGATTCAATAGGTAGATAGCTCTACATACAGTGTTTGCCTAGCATTCATGAGGCCCTAGAACTGAGCCCCAGCAGCAAAAACCAAACTAAACCAATCAACCAAACAAAAATAAAAAACTGGATGCTGGCCTATGCCTGTCTGTCATCTTAGCACTTTGGAAGTGAAGGCAAGAGTTCAAGGCTAGACTAGATACATAATAAGTAGGAGGCTAGCCTAGGCTGCAAGGGCCCTTATCTAAATAAAGACATAAACATTTCATTCAAGGGTAAACTATGTTGAAATCCATGCACAAATGAGCTGTATTTAATAGGGGTATCTCTATTAAACCAGACAGGTTAAACGGTGAACATTTTTGTCCACATGTTTATTCATAGAGTACAATATTTAGGGAGATTTATTGTACGGAGACATGAGGGTTACTTGCTGGTTTCCCTGCAGAAGCAGAAAGGAGGGCACATGGGTAATGCCATTGGACTGGCCCCACAGTCTCAGACACGAGTGATGCCAAGACACTGGAAAAGGAAGATGCCCAGCTCAGCAGCAGCTTGCTGTCTGTCCCTGAGTCAGCATGACCTCGGATGGCACTTCTTGGAAAGAGCTCTGTGTTGACTGCAGTGGATTCATGGCTGTGACCTCCAGGACAGATCAGCAGTTCTCTGTGTCTCTATTTTCCTCTCTGGAAAACAAAGGATAAATGAAATTGCCTGATCATTTATTCCAGCCCTATACTAATTGTACATGTAGTTTCCTGCGTATGTCAATACAAAGAGAAATAAATTTGACTAATGCATTAACCAGAACCAGAAGGTTAGAAACTCAAGGCTTTTAAGTTATCTTCTTTTACTTTGGAGGCCATGCTTCCACCAAAGGAGTAGTGATAATGACCGTCATAGTGTAAAGGCATTCAATGATCATTAAATAATTGTTTCAAATAACATTTGCAAAAACTTTCAAGGGCCTGAAAGAATGCTGTAGACAAATGTTAAGTAGTAGGGGGAAAATGAGAAATTACATGGCATGAACAGAACCATAGCAATGAGGAAAATTATAGAAAAATCATTACCATATGTTTTAAATCAGTGGCTGCCTTTAATGGTTGACATTGTGGACAAACTGTTTTCTTGGTTTCCCTGTACTTACTTTGCTACACTACTACATAGGTTAAATTTCCTTTTACCTGGGTTATCTGTTTGCTAGGAAGTGTGTCCTCTATCTCCCCATTACAGGCTTATTTGTTGAACGCTTTCCCCTAGATATGGGTGATGGATTTCTGTGTCTGGCATCTACAGATTCTGTGACAAATGGAAGGGGTTTGAGAAGAAGCCAGCTGGGATGGTGACACACCCCATCATTCAACAGCAGTCCAACAGCTAGCGAATCCTCAGCCTTGGTATTATTAGACTGCCTGAAGGAATGGCTATCTATCTATCTATCTATCTATCTATCTATCTATCTATCTATATAACTAACTAAAGTTTCAGACTATTAAAATAGAAAAGATCTCTCTCAGTCAGAAGTAGGACATTGACCCTATACATGGGTAGGATGGAGTACTGGTATTTCAGAACATTCGTTTATGACATGATACTCTTCTGATAGTAAGGGAAATGAATAGTGTGGTAATTACACACCAATCAGCACTTCTTAAGTGTGAGCTTTGGGTCAAGCCCTGTGCTACTTATTGAGGATCTACAAAAAGTCTGATCTAGGTTTGTTCCTCAAGGAATTCACATGTTGCACAGGCCACAGACCAAAACCAAAGAGTTATGGTACCCCATGAGGCTGAAGATGAAGGGAGCAGATACAAGAATTGTGGGAGCTCAGAGGGGAGCCTGTACAATACCATGAAATACACGAAAATATATGGACTCTTCAAACATGAGGAGCCCTTAAGTTGAGTAGCAAATGGATGTGGACTTGGAAAAGGGGAAACTATGCCGGGCAGAGGGAGAAAAGGAGCAAGGCTGAAAGGCAGGAAACAGCATAGAATGTGATGGGAGAAAACGGGATGAGAGTGTGATGGGCAACAAACAGGAGGCAGAGAAAGACAAGAAATGACAATAGAGAGGGAGGGAAGGGGTCATGTAGATGCACATGTATCTTAGGCAGCCAACAAAAAATGTCACCTTGGCTTAAATAGGTCATTTATACATTTACACAAGTACCTGCTGAGTGTCTTTATGTTTTCCTGCTTGACTAACAGAGCCTAAACTGTTTACTATTTGTCCCTTTAAGGAAGACCTTTGCTCACCTAGAACTAGATGTGTTTGGAATGGACCCAGGAGATGTGGCTGTGGCTATGGGTGGTTGGAAAACCTGCTCAGGTGAAACATAAGTAATGCATTGAGGTGATGATAGGGAGCTGGGGAGGATTTCTGGGAAAGGTTCTGATTTCATATTTGGGTGGTATCTTGGGAATGCATAGAAATATGCATACAGAAGTCAACCAGCTGTTGTGTCTGGAAATCTGGGATACTCTGAAGACGGGCCAGCTTTAATTGACATCAGGAAATATGTAAGTGGATGTGTTACTATAGTGAGGGTCTGGGAGTCTCGTGGATCTTGGCCTCTTTTTTTTTCTAAGATGGAGATTCTGTGTAGCCCAGGCTGGCCTTGAACTCTTAGAGATCCACCTGCCCTACCTCCCTAGTGCTGGAATTAAAAGTGTGCACCATCACTGCTCAGATGGTTTTTAGCCTCTTTTTAAGGAATTGAAACCAAGGTTCATACCAATTTTCAAAAGTGGCAAAGAAACAATATTTTAAGCAAAGCAATTGGATGCATCAACATGCCCCAGAGAAGAGTGGGTACCACACACAAAAATACTCAAGGGCCATAGCATTACTCAGACATTCCATTTATGGCATTGAAGAGAAGGAGGGCTTTAGCTGTAGGAGGTGTAGCATAGACAGTAGTCTGTATTTTGATTGGTACATTGTCACATAATAAATTTTCTCCCCATGTTGCATCTGATTTTAATCATATACATGCATAAGGGTAAGATGGAAAACTAGGGAATTCTCCCCAAATATTCACTTAAGGCACTTAAGGTTTTGCCTTGTTACATATGTACCCAAAACCAGTTTTGGAGAGATTGGCTTCACCATTTGTTATACATGGATAGAAACACTGGGGATATGTTTCAACAGACATTAAGTTTAATTGTTGCCTGAAGAGAAGAAACTTATCCCAGTGTTTATAGAGGGCTGTGACTATAGAACGATGCAGATGGAGAGGTCAAGGTGACTAGACACACTGTTGAGAGAGTACATAGTACATATAGGCAAAGGATCAAGGCCACCCAGTATGTTGTTATGCATAACCTAAGTCCAGAAGAGTCTCAGGTTGCGAAGACATGCCCTGTGCTTGCTTACCGCAGATCTCATGAGTGCATGGGACATGTAGGAAGAGCAAAGGGATATGATCAGAATCTTGGAGGGTCATACTATTTAAATTTTTTAAAGGAGATGAACGAATCACAAAGGAAGCAGGAAATTAATGGGGAGAGAGCTAGAAGAACCAGCAATTCATCAAAGAATCAAGAAGGAAAGAATTGTCAGTATTGCTTGCTGTGATGGCTAACCTTGGTTGTCAACTTGACTGCATCTAGAATCAACAAAACCCAAGCAGCTAGGCAGGTCTTTGAGGGATGTTCTTGGTTGGATCATCTGAGGACAGAAGTCCCACCCTAAATCTGGACTATACCTTCTGGTGGTAGCCCACATGAAAGGACCACCCTGACCTTGATAGTTCATCTATCCTGTTGCTGAGGCATTTCTTTGCTTGTATAAGAACCTACTTATTTGGGATTCCAAGGTAGACTGGAGACCAGCAGCTCTCTAGGACTGTCCTGTGACTCTAACACTAGATTAGAACTGCTGTGACATCCAGTCTGGTGGACTGAACAACTACTAAACCCTTGGCCTTTCCATCAGGAAACAGCCATGGTTGGAAACTTGAACCATATCCTATAAGCTACTCTAAACACACACACACACACACACACACACACACACACACACACACACACGCATAAGTAAGTGTTTGCCAGAACCATGGGATTTATTCATTGCTATTTGTAAGAAATGTTCAAAGAATAATGCCACAAAAAGCACTCCAGCAATCTGGATTAGTGAGCAACTCAATGGCTTGAATCATAATGGGATTGATGCTAAAATTATTTATCCCTGTAAATGTAACAAGCACATCAGACAAAGCAACATGATTTATGTAAAGCATAAATTTTGTGGTAATGTGACCTTAAAACAAAGAACTAGGTGCCACAAGCAAGAAGGCTACATATAAGTACTACCAGCAGTGAAAAAAGTCAGAGAGACAACAAAAATTAACAATATAATAATGAAAGCCAGACATGTGGTGCATGCTTATAATTCCATTGGCTGAGGAGGTAACAGATCCCTGGAGCTCACTGGCCAGTGAGCCCAGCCTATGTGGCAAGTTTCGAGTCTCTGAGACACCCTGTCTCATCAAACAAAGTGGATGGTACTAGAGAAAATACACCCAGTGTTGACCTGTGGTCTCCATAGGTAGCATACACAATGTATATGCATTCATACACACACGATGGCACATGTATGTGTACACACATAGTACAATGGTGAAGTAGGTTGGAAAATAGTGATGCTCATCACACAAGATTCAGAAATTAACGGGTGGGTGAATTTTTTTTAACAGACATTTTTTTTATTTGTACAAAAATCAAATCGAGAAATAACGGAACCATCCCCTCGAGAGAATTTTTGTCCTAGACTCGCAATTCAAGAGGAATTGCTACTTTTGTCGGACCAGGCAGTGGTGTCCAGTTTCCACCCCCAAAAGACCTTAGTCTCCTGAACCACAAAGATTCAGGGATGGACTTGTGTCAATTGCCTCTACCAGAAAGGCCTGTGGTCATATCTATTGTGCATTTTCTTAATTAGTGATTGTTGTGGGAAGGCCCTGCCCACTGTGGGTAGTGCCCTTCATAGTCTGGTAGAGCTGAGCTATGTAAGAAAGGCCAGGAGAAGAAAGCCAGTAAGCAGTATCCCTTCATGGCCTCTGCTTCTGTTCCTGCTTCCTGGTTCCTACCTCGAGTTCTTGCTCAACTTCTCTAAATGATGGGTTGTGATATGGTAGTAGAAGCCAAACAAACCCCTTCCTCCTCAAGTTGCTTTTGATCAGTGTTCTATCACAGCAACAGAAACCAGACGGGAATACTTGGGATCCCAGCTCAAGCCAACAAGAGATGGGCTTGGGCCTTTCCCTGGCACTCATAGCACAGAGGTTATCTATTTCCATCAACATCCTAACCAGTAGGAAGCCCCAAAAGAGTCATGGGTGGCTGTGCTTGACCCACAGTAGCCGCATCAGAATGAAGGTCCTAGAGATAGGGGAGAAACAGAGCTGAGAGGAAAAAAAAACAAAACCAACTAAACAATCAAACAACTGGCCAACAGTGGTTCACACTTTTAATTCCAGCACTTGGGAAGCAAAAGCAGGCCTATCTCTGTGAGTTCAAGGCCAGCCTGGTCTACAAACCTAGTTCCAGGACAGTGTGGGCTATACAGAGAAACCCTGTCTTGAAAAATAAAGACAAATAAACAAACAAACTAAAACCAGGTTCTTTGCTGAGGGCATCATTAGGTCATGCCAACAGCCAGTCCTGGATGTTCCAGTGACAACAGCCAAGGAGATTGCCCTTCTCCCTAAAGCTACTTGGATTTCAAGTTTCTGTCCATTGCAATTACATTCATCCACACTGGTGGAATAAGCTGAGGGATCTTTGAGAATGTAATGTAACCCATCCTAAGGGGATCCAAAATTACAGAATTGTCATGTGCTCCAAAATATGCCTATTAACTTGGTCAGGGGTTTTTTGGGATAGAACAGGAGAATTTTACTGTGTGTAAATAAAAATGAGTTTATTGAGTTGCTCACAAAACTAAAGGGCAGTGATTAAAGTTAGACAGCAGAGCCTCTGGAACAACAGAGGCACATTAGTTACTTTCCTATTGCTATGATAACTTCCAGAAAGAAGCTATTTGGGTGTATGGTTCCAGAGGGATAGGAGTTCATTACCACCTGGTGGGAGAGCATCAGCCTTGGTGATAGGCACGGTGGCTGGAGAAGCAGGCTGACATCTTAAACAGCAAACAGCAAGCAGAGAAAGTGACATCCAAATGTCTGGAGTCTTTAAAGACTCCAAGCCCACCTCCAGGGCATCATTCAACAGAGCCACACCTCTTAAACCTCCCAAGCAGTCCCATCAATTGGGGAACAAAGTGTTTAAATACCATACTATGGTAGACATCTACATTCATACTGCAGCAGTAGGTGTCAAGGCTACTTCGCTCTGGCTGTTTTAATTACAGGGTTCACTCGGGTCCTGCTGTGTAGTGGCCATTTCCTTCTAGGAGGGCAAAGGAAAACCTCATAAGACTAAAAGAAGAAAACAAAACATACCTGGCCCAGGAAGCATATGTAACTCCCGAGGAGCTACAAGATGTTCAGTGCCTCTCCCTAAGGTATAAGCAAGAACTATTTCTGGCGAGAAGAGATTCTATGGCCATGAGTTGCCTCTAGGTCATGCAGGGGAGGTCCAGGGATGCAGCGTTTGAATTGTCACCTGTACTGGGTCAGGCCTGTTGGTTATATAACTGCTTTTGAGTCACCTGTAAGTGACCCCACTTAACCTATAGTAAATCTCAGCAAACTCACTGTTTCACTAGACTGGGCTAGAACTGTTCTTGTGGTCTGTCATCAGTGCTCTATCTTAGTTACATACTCATTTGTTCCCATCTCTTTAGGAAACGTCACAGAACCTGATCCGAGAACATCTGTTCTCTTACCATTTTACTTAGCCTTAGAAAGAGCCTCACTGAAGAGAATTCATCTATCACTGGAGAGCATGGCTGGATTAACTGCTCGTATTAGTAAGCTTTCTGTTACTGTGAGAAAATATCTTAGATCATCAATATAAAAGTGGAAAGGTTTGCCTTAGCTCACTTTCAGAGGTCTCTCTCAGGCCTGTGGGAAAATGGCTCACTCACCCTAACCGAGAAGATGGGGAGGGAAAGGAGGAAGAGAGATAGAAGGGGCAAAGAAGAAAGAAGGGACAAGAAAGAAGGAGGAAGATAAGAGTGAAGGTAGGGAGGGAGAGAGGGAAGAAGGGATAGATGGAGGGAAGGAGAGAGAGATTCATGACAAGGTATTTTCTTCAGTAGATAGATACTATCTCCTGTCTCCAACTGTCCTATCTTCCATCCAAGAATGGAGTGGGTAAACATTGACAGGAAAATAAGAGTAACTTTATTTGTCACAGAAAATGACAATTTGAATTGCAAAGTAATAGCTTGGAGACCCTTGAGGACAATAGAATGCCAACTAAGAGTGATTGGTAGTGTTCCCACCTAGGCATTGTCAAAAGGCTCAGGCGTGCCTAGCTAAGAGGTTGCAGTTGCTACAGCCCCATGCTCTTGGCAGGCTTCAGTCAGGATACCAGCCAGGAGATACTATGTGGTATATCCCCAAAGCACTCAGCTGGCCTCAGGGTGCACGATGAGTCCAGTCTTCTGTAGATCAAAACCTCAGAAAACAGAGGTTGCAGCTTGAAAGCTCTGGGAGGCCTTGGGGCTGTCAAACAGAACAGTCCTGTGCAGGGCAAGTCTGCAGGTTACCAACAGGAAGATCAGAAGCAACAGGTGCCTGTCTTGCAGGTTGGAAAGGCTGGAGTTACAGGTCTCTGATGATCAAGATAGGAATTAGTCCCTCTCCTTGTTATATCTGAAGGTAAGCTTCTGGCCCAAGGCAGAAGCTTCAAGTACCAGGAGTTTTGGATGACCAAGTTGTTTATGAGACATACTCTGAAATCTTTGGGCTTGGTTCCTCCCTGGGAGCCTTCTCCATGGTGCCTTCTATTCATGAAGCCCCAGGGCAAACAAATGTATTGAGGACCAGCTGACAGATTGTACATACACAAAGAGGATGAAAGATGGAGTCAACCAGGGAGAGCTATCAAACTGTTAAAGATTCACCAGCTGTTCTCAGTTACCGTGGTAATCTTTGCAGGCCTCTGCCTCCTGTTTTCCAGCTTGCTCATACTTAGGGCTCTGGCTCTCCAAAGCTAAAGGGATTTTCTTGCCTCTGTCAGCTCCCTTGCCCACAGTGTTTGAATTTCCCGCCAGTAAGAGAGTTCCATGTCAGTAAGAGCGCTCTCTCTCTCTCTCTCTCTCTCTCTCTCTCTCTCTCTCTCTCTCTCTCTCTCTCTCTCTCTCTCTTTCTCTCTCTCTCTCTCTCAGGGTAGGGAACGTTGAATATATGTATCTGGGGCCTCCTTCACTCCCCATGAAGGTGTCCCCAGTGACTCATTTCCTATAGTTGAGTTCTAATTACCCAATTCAGCAATGCCTTATCAGTGGATTAAGTCATTGATCCAACCTCCCTCATGATCCAATCTCCAACACATGGGTCTTTGGGGAGCATTTTATATCCAAACCATGACAGTGCTGAAAAGTAGAACTGACTTTTCCTCTTCTAGTCCTAAAAATCTGGCGAGAGAGAGAGAGAGAGAATAGTATTTTGTTGTTTTGTTGTAGCAGTGAAGAACATTATTGTTTCCTAAACTCCTAACTCAGAACACCACAAAGAAAACAGGATGTATAGCCCAGTAGTAAACACCAGAGTTTCCACCTCATGTTATAGAGAAAGCAAACTGATTTAGTGGACCTGTCTCCCAAGAGCTCCAAACTCCATTTTGCCATGCTGGAACTCTTCTTAAGAACATCATATGTAAATAGCAACCCCCATACACAAAATTTAACAATTAAATCTTTACATTGCATTTACAAGCTGTATGTGGTGGTGCAGAGTTGTGACCTTAGCACTCAGGAGGCTGAAAGGGGAGGATTGAAAGTTCAAAGCCTGGTTGAGCTGCATAGCAATGTGGTCCATGCCAACCTGAGCTAGCCTAGCAAGACTGCATCAAACAACAACAGTAAGCTTTAAACACAAATACAATACTTAAAGCACTGGCGTAATGTAATTTAAGGCTGAAGGCATTAAAATAGAGCCTTGTGTTTTCTCAGAAAGTGTTTTTCCTACATCTGGGTTGTTGTGGGGGAGCCAGTTTATTGGGAAGAGTGCAATGCCACAGTGGTGTGTAAAAGTGCATAAAAAGCCTTCTGAGGGAGGACACAGACTTTGGCTCTAGGGATGGGCATGCTTCCTCCATCTTGTCTTGTGCTATCTCTGCTCTGCGTTTGTTTCTTGGCTTCTTGTACCACCAACCACATTGCTGCCCAGAGACAGGAATGCCCAGACGACAGCATCACTCAAATGTTTCTTTCTTCATCCTGACCAAGATCTTGGAGTTTGCTTGCATGTAGACCACATTTTCTTATGTATTAAGTACCACAAGCCAAAATAAAGATACCAGTAAGGTAAGAATTCAAGAGGAATGAGCCTTATACAGAACCGTGGGCTCAGTTTAACCCGTCAAAGGTCAAGTGGGAATGAACCCTCACAGGACTAATTAAAAGTCGGAACTGTGAGATCACATTACCAAGTGCTTGCCACGTGGCTAGAAGAGAATTGGAAGTTGGAGGGGTTAAAATCACCTGAATCTCAGATCCTCAGAAAATACATAATGAATGAAAAGGATTCATACATCAAATATAACACAGCCATTGTAAGAAGGGAAAGAAAACATATTTCATTGTATTGAAGATAGCAGAGTAAGTTGGCCTACTGGAAAGGTCTAGAAAAGAAAGAATAAGAAAGTAAGCTGGATTCACAAATCACCTTTTCAAATTATTGTACAGAGGAGTAAGAAGGAAAGAGAAAACACAAGAATGTCAGAAAACCATGGGACCAAAGGAAGCAGAAAGTATGTCAGGTGGGACAGGGTGGATTATCCATGACACCTTTCAGTAAAAGGTTTACAAAGCAATAAAGAAGACAGGCTGAGGCTGATGGAAAGTTCACACTCTTTTGTGTGTTATGGGTATGTATATGTACATATGCCTCTCTGTGGGTTACTTGTGCACATGGGTGTGAAGACCAGAGGTCAGCCTTGGCTGTTGTTCTCCACTTTATTTTGGTTTTCAGCCATCGGTGTAAGCTGGCTGGCCAGTGAGCTCCAGGGCACTGCCTGTCTCCGCTGGGCCATTGCTAGGTGAGCTCCACCATGGCCAGCTTTTTCTGTGAGTGCTTTCCATAGTGCTGAAGGTGCTATGCTAGCTCCCAAAGGTGAAAAGTGATCATCAGTCATGCTCGGCTCTGAACCCTGAATTCTAATATGTTAGCCTTTCTTTGGGACGGTGGAGATAAATCTCTTTGTACGTTGCTTGGGAGAGAGTAGATAGTCAGGAATCAACCAATGTAATGTGTGCTAATACGACACCTGATTACTCAGTAGGATCATTTTATGGAGACTGATTGACACTGGAGTCCCAAACATGGCTATCTTCTATGCCTTATTGTGCCCGCTCGCAGATCCTTATGAAAGGAGTTTTATAGTACAAGCCTGCCAGTCTCCCCGGAGATGCCACTTCCCAGGAAACCGCCATCCCAGAGGATGTTAGCAGCACCTGCTGCTCCTCCTTGCAGACCCAGTGTGTCTGTAAAACTTATGGGAAAAATAATCACAACAGGTCACACTGAAGAATTGCTTATCTTTGCTCATCTTGGGCCAGTGTCCTGTCTGATCAGGATGCTAGAACAAAATAACCTGGTTGAGTGCCTTACAGGCTTACAGTTGTGAAGGCTGGGAAGTCCAAGTCGTTGTCTAATGAAAGCTGCTAAGGACATCTTTTTAAAAATAAAATAATTTTATTATCTTCTGAAAATTTTATGCAATATAAAATTCAATTTATTTTGATCATATAATTCCACCCAGATCTATACTCCCACCACTTTCTTGCCTGGGCTCTCCAAACTTCATGTTCTCTCTCTCTTTCTTTCTCTTTCTCTTTCTCTTTCTCTTTCTCTTTCTCTTTCTCTTTCTCTTTCTCTTTCTCTTTCTCTTTCTCTTTCTCTTTCTCTTTCTCTCTCTCTCTCTCTCTCTCTCTCTCTCTCTCTCTCTCTCTCTCTGTATGTATACGCATGTGTATAATATGTGCATATGTGCATGTTCCTGCATGTGGGTGCACAAGTGACACAATGAGCGAATGTCCAGAGCAGGCACGTGAAACCCAGAGAACAACTTTTGGGCGTTGCTATTCCTTCTTCCCATATGTCGAGACATTAGCCAGGCTAATCATGTCGTCAGCCAGGCTATCTGACCCATGGGTTTTTGGAGAATCTCCTGTCTCTGCCTCCCATCTCCCTGTGGGGATGTTCTAGGATATTCTGGCATGCTTGCCCTACTGTACTCAGATTTTACATGTCTTCTGTTGATCTGAACTCAGGTTGTCAGACTTGCAAGGTAAGCACTTTTACTCACTGTGCCCTCTCTCCCCAGCCCTCGAGTCCCTTTTTACAAAGGGATGTACCACCTCCCAAGGACTCACCCCCAATACCATCACTTGGGTTGGGGGATAGGATTTTAACACAGGAATTTTAGAAAGGAAGTAGACACGAGTAGGCTGATTTTTAGACCATGAAATCCTCTTACTTCTCTGTAAATTCAGCCTTTGTCTTGCTAGCCTGTGGTAATGTAAGCTCTATTGCTTGCAGACCTATGCCAAGGCATCAGAGGCAGCTTCCCTGGCACCTTCTACCAGGCTTCCCCCATTTGGTTAACCCCTAAGCCAGACTCCAGAGAGAAAGCAGGGCCATGACCCTGTAGCCTTGTGGTCCTTTCATGATTGCCTCATGCTTGGGAGCCTTCTCAGTAACAAAGGCTATAGTTGAGCTGCTGAGGATATTAGGAAATCCTGCCCCAAGAGGCAGTTCACAGATGACATCAGAACAATTAGATATTAAAAGTTGCAGACTTCACAATTATTAACAAGCTCAGGGAGCCAATTAAGGGTGAGTAGATCTGACTAGCTGGAAACTTAATTTGTCAATGAAAGCTCTTTACTAGAGGACCTGACTCTAACACTATAACTGGTCTAAGGTTTGAGAACCTGTATTGGCCACAGAGCCCCCACAAGCCAGTTCCAGTTGTCATTAGGTGTTTCAACTAAGTATTTAGGTCTCATCCATATTAAAACCCAATGTAACCAGGCTAATTTTCACACTTTATTAATGTTTTGGAACACTGATCTTGGAAGGTCTTGTTAGACTGATTTTTGTTATTAAGAAAACAGTAAGTATGTATCACTGCCTCTAAAGTAATAAACATGAACATTATCTTCAAAAAATAGACGCTGTTAGGCCAGGTGGACAGAGTTTGGGTCTTACCCTGTTGCTAACAAGGTGAGATTGGTTTGCTCTCTATGAGCATTTGTTTCCCTATGTGTCAAATGAAAACACTCACTGTGTCAGGCACTGAAGTATTGCCAGGAAGACTGTGTGGATGCATGCAAATTTTAATCGTAATGTGGCTATCTTAGGGTATGGCACACAGTCAATGGCAGCTATTTATGACTATAACTACTTCAATAATTATCATTAGGCGTCATCTTGTGAGGGATCATCTTTGAAAGCCAGGAAATAAGAGAAAGACATATTCTCATCCAGTATTTCTCTTGAAGACCTATTGACCACCTGTAGATCCTCAGGCTTCCGGAAGATTAAGAAGCAAAGATTGGCTCTGTTGCCTTGTGCAATCTGTCTATGGCTTCCCGAGTCCAGCATGGAGACTGAAGTCTAGGTTGGAGGGGGAAACATGCAATGAATAAATGAAAGGGCTTTCCCCCTTGCTGTCCTGGAGATGGAATCCAGGACCATGTGCAAGCACTTCGCCACTGAGCCAGCAAGCCATCTTGGGAGGGCTTGTTGCTATTTCACAAGCTCACATATTTGAGTTTGAGTGGTCAGCACCCATGCGATGTGATTTCACTATATCATATTTCTTTATTTCTGTTTCCATTCTGAAATTAAAATATAACATATTATTTCCCCTTTTCCCTCCAACACCTCTAATGCCTTCCATTCCTTGCTGCCTCTCATATTCATGGCCTCTTTTTATTTAATATATACATATGATATAATTTATATATTTTTATATGTGCGTGTGGTGGTTTGAATATACTCGTCCCATAGAGAGCAGGTGTGGCCTTGTTGAAGGAAGTGCATCACTGTGGGGGTGGGCTTTGAGACCCTCCTTCTTGCTGCATGATGAGCCAGTCTGCTCCTCTTTGTCTTCAGGACAAGATGGAGAAGGAGAACTCTTAGCTCTCCCAGTACCATGCCTGCCTAGATGCTGCCATGTTTCCTGCCTTGATGGTAATGGACTGAGTGAACCTCTGAATCTATAACCCAGCCCAAATTAGATGTTGTCCTTTATAGAGATGCCTTGGTCATGGTACCTGTACACATCAATGGAAACCCTAACTAAGACAATGTGTATGCATAAGTAAATTAAACTAAGAACTTAGTGTTGCTTATGTGTACATGATTTCAGGGTTGACCATATTGGATACCAATTAGAGGGGGATCTGCCCTTGGAAGACTATTTCTCCAACTCTAAGTATCCTTAGTTGTCTGTTGTTTTTTGTTTGGTTGTTTGGTTGCTTTGGTTGTTGTTTTTTTTAAAGGGGTCAGTGGAAGCTGTTTATGACTACAATTATTTTAATAATTGTCAATAAGTGTTATCTTGTGAGGGATGTGGTGGGACCCTATGAGGATTCCATCTTCCATCTCAGCATGTCTATTTGTGTTGTTCTTATTCAGGTCTTATTTAGTCAGCCATGTTGCTGTGGTATCACGGGGGAAGCTTCCCTCTCTTTTCTAAGAGACATTATCTCACAGCAGATTTCCTGGTCCTCTGGCTCTTTTCCTCTTTCCTATCATACTCCTTCCAAGATGCTCCCTGAGCCATTGAGGTTAGGTACCTCATGGTCAGTTTTGTCCTTCATCATGACCAGTTTGATTCTTTTGCAATAGTCTCTATCTGTTCCAGGAAGACATTTCTTTGATGAGGGGTAGGGGCTACACTATCTTTGGGTATAAAAATAAGTATCTAGAATGCAGTTAGGAATTAGTGGTGGTGATAGGTTCTTTTCTAAGACCCATGATTTCATGGGTAGTTGGCTAGATTTCTAGTACTAGGTATTTTTCCTCTAGTGTTGATCAGGTGTAAAGTCCAATTAGACAGCTGTTAGTTATGGCCGAGATATAAGCATGCTGGCTACATTCATGCCAACTTGATACAAGCTAGATTTATCTGAAAGAAGATAGATAACCTTAATTGTGAAATTGCCTTCATAAGCTCTGCCTGTAAGGCATTTTCTTAATTAGTGATTGATGAGGAAGGACCCAACCCACTGTGAATGGTGCTGGGGTCCTGGGTTCTATAAGAAAGCAGACTGAGCAAACCACGAGAAGCAAGTCAATAGTCAGCTCCCCTCCATGGTCTCTGCATCAGTTCCTGCCTCCAGGCTTCTGCCCTGCCTGAGTTCCTGCCCCGACTCACTTCAGTGATGGACCGAAATATGGTACTGTAAATCAATAAGCACAAGTAAATCCTCTCCTTCCTAATTTGCTTTTTGGTCATGATGTTTCATCACAGTAATAGAAACCCTAACTAAAACAGTAAGTAAGTGTTGCTATTGTATTATATTCCAGGCTAGTTTAAACTTACAATATAGCCTATGAAGATCTTGACCACTGATCACCCTGGCATTAGACTTTCATGCTAGGATTATGAGAACATACCACCATATATAGTTTATATGGTTCTGGGAATAAAATTCAGGCCTTCCTGCTTGCTGGACAAGTACTGTGTCAACTGAGTTGGGCCTCTAGTGCCTTGTTTCTTTGAATGTTGACTCTAGAGAAGGATGGACCTCTGAACATACAGTTGAGATGCTCAAAGTTCCTTCAGAGAGTAGACTACATGGTACAGAAGGTTCACAAGTGAAGCTCTATTGCCATTAATATTTGCCCAAGGTACTTATCTTGTATTTATTGGGTATTTATTTATTTGTTTGTTTGTTTAATGTATTTGAGTGTTTTGTCTGCATGCACGTGTATGGTTGATGCCCATAAGATCAGAAAAAGGTGTCAGAGCCCTTGGAACTGGAGTTATGAATGGTTGTGAGCCACAATGTAGGTACTGGAGATAGAACCTAGGTCTTTAGCAAAAGCAACATGTGCTC
Source organism: Mus caroli (assembly GCF_978045245.1). NCBI lineage: Eukaryota > Metazoa > Chordata > Mammalia > Rodentia > Muridae > Mus > Mus caroli. The sequence goes on from NW_028227262.1 coordinate 51,027,682, forward strand.
TTAACCACTGAGCCACCTTGTTTAATTTGACTGTTTTGTATCATTCCCAGTAACTCCAAATGACAAATGCCCTAGCTTTGTAAAGAATCAGCCTACTTAACTATGCTGGTTCCAAGCTCAACTTTGACAACTCTACAAGCCCTAGCTAACATGGATGGCACCTCCATCACTTAATGTGTTTGGAAATTCCTCCATCATCATCCCTATTATGAGACATGCTAGATCAAATAAATGCCAGAGCTTCAGTCCATCAGCCCCAAGAAAGGGAAGACAAGGCTTTGGGAGAGAAGGGAAGACAGTGAGACAGATATGAACCTATCTCTGTGCAAAAACAGGGGCTTTGCAAACCCAGCTCACAGACATGATTTTTTTGATCCATATAGGGTTAACATTGATTTTTGATTTGGCTGCCACTTTTTGAGTCTGAGGTTATCGTCTAAAAATTGGAGTTTCTGGCTTCTGAAAAGTCAAAACTTTTGGCAATCCCCGACCTTTGTTCCCACATAGTCCCATAGCTGTAGCTGAAAAGATGAACTCCTAGTAGGTTAAAGGCTGATCTCCGCTCTACTGCATTTCCTCCAAATCCCTGAAGCTTTGCTTCCCTCTGTTTATGTTACATCCATTTGTGCTTTGGTTACATCTGCATGTTACCATGTATGCAACATGATTGTGTAATTTCATTGTTATAAACTTGTTATTCCTTCCATAATAAAGAGAAAAATAGAAGTGTTCTGCATATCCAGATCTGATCCAAAGCAAGGAACCAATATGACTGCATGGTTTGTCATTTGAAAGAACATCTTATGCTCAATTTCCCTTCATTCTTATGATGTTTGGCTGACAGACACTTGGGGGACAGTTCCAACTTATAAAATAATGAAGCATTCCTAGACAACTTGATCCAAGGTTGATGTGCTCAACTCCGTTTTGTCCTGGAGTACCCAACCAGCTCAAAATCTCCTGAGTCCTTAAAACTAAGGTTCAAAGGCTGGCCCTACCAAAGGACCCTTTAGGACCCCACCTCTGTGCTAGGTGACCATACACACATGCTGGTAAGGAAAATGATAGCTTATGTGTTTGTCTCATTTCTACCTAAGACATGTCATCTCTGGCAACATTCCATAGTGATGGCGAAATCACGGTACTTGGCTGATTTTATCCTCAAACCCACAGGGAATATCTGCTGATCTTTGGAGGTAAAGATTGTGGAATAAATTTGAAAATGTCCCAGGAAGTGATCTGGTAATATTAGAAGAGGGGGGAGCCCGTGAATCCTGGCTCTCAACTTAAATGCAAGTTACTAGCCTCCAGTTTTTCCACTGATTTCTGCTCCCATTTCTTCCAGCTTATCATTCATATTGGTCTTTATGTTTAGGGGAATCTTCATGGCTCTACTTGTGTGTAGACTCTGCATCAGGCTAACTCTTACTTAGCTTGCCCCTCCCAAACTCAGTGTTACCACTTAAGGAACATTCCTTTTTTTTCCATATATGACTTTTTAAATTAGGTATTTATTTCATTTGCATTTCCAATGCTATCCCAAAAGTCCCACACACCCTCCCTCACCCACTCCCCCATCCACCCACTCCCACTTCTTGGCCCTGGCGTTCCCCTGTACTGAGGCATATAAAGTTTGCACGACCAATGGGCCTCTTTTTCCACTGATGGCTGACTAGGCCATCTCCTGATACATGTGCAGCTAGAGACATGAGCTCTGGGGGGTACTGGTTAGTTCATATTGTTGTTCCACCTATAGGGTTGCAGATCCCCCTAGCTCCTTGGGTACTTTCTCTAGCTCCTCCATTGGGGGCCCTGTGATCCATCCAATAGCTGACTGTGAGCATCCACTTCTGTGTTTGTTAAGCCCCGGCATAGTCTCACAAGAGACAGCTCTATCTGGGTCTTAAGGAACATTCTTAAAGGCTGATGAGGTGCCCCTACGGGAAGGGACTTCACTCCAGCACCATGTACAAGGGCTTGTTTGCTAAACACATGTATTGTGCACCTATTCCCCTCTAGTTCACAGCACAGGTCATGGTACATGGTGTAAAGTCAACCATTATTTGCTGAGTGAATGGATACTTGGATAAATGCTTTAGAGACTTCAGTTGTGTTGGCACACTTCCAGACTATAAAGTGGCAGGAGTTACAGGTCCCCAGGTTCTTGTCACTACCAGCATCTGTTGCTCTTCTGCCAACCTTCCTGCATGGAAGCCTCTTAAAAAGACAGAACACATTTACAAGCTACTGCTTCTTTCCTAGACGGAAATCCAAAAGCACCAGGAAGTTTCCATTATCACTCAGGAAGCTGATGATGGGCTGTTGCCCCCAGAAAGAATCATGAGGTATACCTTCCATCTGAAGCTCCCTACAGAATTAAGGCCAGACTAGACCTGAAGGAGCTTTTACCACATCTAATTCCATCCCCTTTCCTGTCTCACTGCCCTTGTCTCTCAGCAGCTTCTCCTGAGAGGGTCTTATTCTTGGATCTGGCTGTCTGTCTGAAAGAATTCAATTTAAGAAAATTATCAGGTAAGCATTTGTGACTGAGGCCAGAATGTTATTATCACCTCTGACTGCCTTCCCAGCAACCTGCCTTATTACAGACACATTGGGGCAGGCCTCTAGGGACAGCAGAGCTCTGAGAGCAGCCCAGTGAAGCCATCTGACACCACTTACTTACATTTTGTCACTTTTAGAATAAAACCACAACATAAATATAGACCATTACAAAATAATAAACATCTATAGGAAATCAATAGGCTTTCTCTCCAAAATCGCAGAGAAGGTTCCAGCTCAGAATTTCTTTAATGAGGCTTCCGTTGGAACTTTGGAAAGCTATAATTGCATAGACTTCCCTAGGACCTAAATAAAGGACTTATTCTGAGAGCTCAATGATGGACTCTGAATGCTTGGAGGCTTAATTGAAGAAACAATTGATCCCCCCATTAATATTTTAACCTCCCTGAAAGATTAGAAAGTAAAGTCTAATCTGGTTTTTAAAATACTCTGCCTAAAAACTGTCAGACAGGTACACATTTGATTCAGTTGAGGTTGGCAGTAAAAATGATAGTCCTGGGTCTGGGGTAAATGGCTGAGTTAGTAAAGTGCTTGCTCTTGCTATTACAAGCATGAAGACCTAAATTTAATCCCCAGGATCTATGTAAAGAAGCCAGACTTGTTGATACTCAAGCAGAATCCCAACACTGAGAAGGCAGAGATAGGTGGATGCTTTGGGATCCTGGACCAGTCAGTTTAGCCTAATGGGTGTGAGCTCTAGGCTAATGAGAGTCCCTGCCTCAAAAATAAGATGGATATGGATAGAACTCCTGAGAAATGGCAACTGGGGTAGCGCTACTGCTTTCACGAGCATGTACATACACATATGTGTGCATGTGTGCACACACATGTGCACACACACAACATGAATCTGTATTCCTCAATAGTGTCAATTTGGGCATTTTTGGCTGAGTTATAGGAGATCTAATGCAAACATTGGAGAATGGTTAGAAAGCTCTCTGCCTCCCACTGCCCAGATTTCAGCAGGACATGCCTAGTTGGACAGTTGTGTAATCCAAAACATCTCCAGACACTGTCAGATGTTTCACAGGGAGACAACTGTTCCTGCATAAGAGCTGATGATGAACGAGGGCATGTCGAAGAACTGTGGCTTGGAGTCTAAAGGACAAATGTCAAAGACTGAAGACTCTTATCTCTGCCCTGTGAGTATAATTACAAAGGGTCAAGCATGTTAACTGAATCCTGAAATTATCAACGGAACCCTCTAGAAATTGGTTCCTAAGCGAACCGTTGAAGTCTATTTCAAGACCACATTGTGTGGTTTTTACAGCATCGCCATTCTTGTGACAATGCTTAACCAGGAGGCTTATGTAGGTAAGAAGAACATTTAAAAATGTGTGCCAGGAATTATCCTGAAAGATTAAAAAATTACTGGGAACTAGGAAAGTAATCTAACTGCTGAGTTAATTAGATTTCCCCTAACATGTGGAGATCAGCATGTCCTGACTGACTCCAGGTCAGGAATATCTGGGTTTAGTCTATGGAGACTTAAAGACATTAAAATAAAAATAAGAACAGAATAAATGGGCTTTACCATCTGTGTCCTAATAGTTTCTTGCTTGGAGTTATTTGTACTGGGGAAGAAAGATGGAGAGGGTAATCTTCGGAATTCCTAGAGGAAGTCAGTGATGAACATTTTGTGAGTAACTTCAAAGGCTGAAATAAAATCTTTTTAAAACTAAGGTTCAGAGCACTATCACAATACTCAGGTGACAAGTGTAAGTGACATGCGATACCTATACAGCAGTCCATGCTGTCCCATGCCTATAGCGCTCCATGTAAAATGCTTTACTTCAATAAACATTGCACCGTATGAGTCAGCAGAAATCCTGGCTTCTTATTAGAAACTTCAGAAGACAGCCTGAAGGACACGTGTTCTTGTTGTACATAATTTTGATCCATTAAGCAGTATAATGAGTAAATTAGGTCATTCTCTTTGCCACCAGAAACTAATAAGAGGGCAAGTTTGTCCCATGTCATAATTGTCACATAGTTGCCAAGGCTTAACAAGGGTTTCTTTTGACTTTTGCATAACCATTATCTCTGCCTTTTCCTCGCCCCTGTTGTACGTGGGCATCTGCACACACACACACACACAAACACACACTATTACCATGCTATTGACACCCAATGCACAGGTGTGGCATCCCTTATCGACGAAAGGCCACTGTGGTCTTCTCCCTGTGCTCCTGAGATGGACCATTGTGCATCTGAATGCTTGCATGATCTGTATTACTTGGCCCCTTGGCTCATTTGGCAATGAGCTTCTTGAATTCCATTATGCATGGTTAAATGATTAAATGTCCATTCTGCTTCGTTCCTACTGAGAAGGGCTCTATAGAATTCATCAGCTCAATTTTGGGTAAGGCCAACAGCTAAGTGTGCTGCCTGGTGGTTGTAATTGTTTTTGACCTTCAAATGTCAGGTCCATGTCATTACATGATTTTGTAGTTGAGAGATGGGAAACAAATATGAAGCAAAGAATTACACAGATGGATGGGAAATTCTCATCCCTTTGGAGCAGGGCTCCTGGACCATTGCAGCATCATTGTTATTTTTTGATGGGTAAATCTTTTTGTTGAGTGGCTCTCCTCTGCACCATTGCTTAGGAATCTCTGAGCTCTACTAGGGGTAGCAGGATTCCCTGAACCCCTTCTCCTCAAGAGTACCCTCCCAGAACAAAATACCCATGGAAGGAGTTACAGAGACAAAGTTCAGAGCAGAGCCTGAAGGAATGACCATCCAGAGACTGCCCCACCTGGGGATCCACCCCATAAACAACCACCAAACCCAGACACTAGGCAGATGCCAACAAAAGCCTACTGACAGGAGGCTGATATAGCTGTCTCCTGCGAGGCTCTGCCAGTGCCTGGCAAATACAGAAGTGGATGCTCACAGTCAACTATTAGATGGAGCACAAGGTCCCCAATGAAGGAGCCAGAGAAATACCCAGGGAGCTGAAGGGGACTGAAGCCCCATAGAAGGAACAACAATATGAACTAACCAGTACCCTCAGAGCTCCTTGGAACTATACCACCAATCAAAGAAGACACATGGTAGAACTTGTGGCTCTAGCTGTATTTGTAGCAGAGGATGGCCTAGTCGATCATCAGCCCTTGGTCCTGTGAAGGCTCTATGCCCTAATATAGGGGAATGCCAGGACCAGAAATAGGGGTGGGTGGGTTGGGGAGCAGGGGGAGGGGGGAGGGGATAGGGGGATTTTCAGAGGGGAAACTAGGAAAGGGGATAACATTTGAAATGTAAATAAAGAAAATATCTAAGAAAAAAAAAGAGTAACTCCCCAAATGTCTGTTTATAAAATGCAAAAATTCAAGAAAAATGAGACTCGGGAGGGTGCCAAAAGGACAGAGGCCATAGCATCACTTGAGTGTATGATCAGATGACTGGATGGAACCTGAGAAATCCTAAGAAAGATTTCCCCGGGGCTAGGATCTGTGCCAAAGCCCCAATGATTCATGAGTTAAGTAAGGGGGGAAAAAGACATTCAATCATTATGTGAAGGAGCTCCTAATAAATCCCTACTAGGTGCTGAGGCTACAGCAATAATTAAATGAACCAAACCCAACCAAACCAACCAACTACAACAACAACAACAAACAAACAAACAAACAAAAAACCCACATGTGTCAAAGATGCCCTTTTACCAAGGAAACACAATTAAAACCAGATAAACAAGCAAGGTTGAGAATGTAAGGTTTTGTTCCCCTAGAGCAAACATGGAAATTTTTTCTCTGATTGTTTTGTTGGTCCTGGAATGAAGAGAAGGAGATAGTCCATGCCAAGAGCCTGGAAGAACTAAATGCCCTGTAGGAAAAGCCATGATACTCTGCACATAAGCTACCTTGGGAAAGAATTTAATAATTCTCAGACCTAAATCTTCATTGCATTCATGTGGAATCCTGACCATAGCATTAAGAATGAAAATGCAGATTTATTTAATAACTCAGCAGCTACTAGAGTGACACCCATTTCTGGAATGTATTTAGATCCAAGAAGACCTGTGCTCACATGGCTTCCAACACAGCAGAAATCAGAAACACATTGTTAGTAGAATGAGCATCATCATGGTTTCCAGGACACTTCATCCAAGACCATGAAGATAGAGTGCTCTAGAAACCATTCATTGGCTATGTCTTATGGATAAAAGGAAAGACTCTTAAGATGTCATGGGCTGTAAATCTACACCCTTTTTTCTTGAAGATCAAATTTGCCCATGAGGTAAACAGCCTGCAATTTCTGTTAACAGCATCTACCAGATTGTTTTATAATGAGGTAGGCAATTGACAAGATCATTTAAAAAGAAGTAATGTGGAAATATATCCAGGGGCTGTGCTTTCTAATAAAAAAAAAAGGTTGCTTTCCATGATATACAATATTTAGCAATGCACCCTGTCTGTATTTATTTTCATTCAAATGAAAGCAATTTCCAAATGCTAGCTCCTCACACCTATGCTGATAATTCAGCGGATTCAGATGTCAGCAGTACTAAAGAATTTTAAGCCGGAAATGTGAACTATTAAGAAGTGTACACTAAGAAAGAAACTGAATCTCAGAAATGGTAAGTGCTTCACAGGTTTTCAAGACAGTGGAAGGGAGCACTTTATGTTTTTCTCCATTTGTCCTTATCCTTTTCTCTGCCAACTTGGCACAGTCACAGATATTTAATTCATTCTTCATTATGTAATGGTTGGATTTACTCTAATTTAAAGCCACAATACAAGTTGCCAATCCCTTCAAAAACCGCTGTTAAGAAGCAAAGTTGTAGAAAGCCGATGACTCCTTACCATAGCACAGGAAAAAGCTTTAGTTGGTATAGGGTAGATTCCCTATGCAGGGTGGAATTGGTATTGGGTTTCATAAGGACATTTCCATACAACTATATAATATGCTTAGAACCTATTCTCCTATGCCCCAGCCTGCCTCACCCCTCCTTAGTCTCCTTCATTTCCCTCAGTTTGATTCTGCTTTGATGCCTCAAATACATAAAATTTGATGTATCTATATAAAATGTAGGGCCCATAAGTGAGAAAAAAGTTTTACTTTTCTGAGACTGATTTAATCCACAAAATTATCCAGATTCTACAAATGACATGATTTTGTTCTTTATGACCAAATAAAACTCTATTGTGTATATACAGCACTTTTAAATTATTTTTTCAAGCTTTATTCTTTTGAGGAATCTCAAAGCAAGACCTTTTAATCTTCCCTTGTGAAAAATGCCACTTTAAACAACGTTTCTTACCTAGGTGTTCCAGTAGACTCCATGCAATTCCAGAAAGATCAAGAATATTGGACTGAGAAGAAAATAGAAAATATTATCTACCTTGGTCCTGGATAATAAGAAAAATTACCAGTTTAAAACTTATTGTTAATGTTTTTAGTAAAATTAGCTCCTTGTTTAAATATTTTGAAATAAAATAGTTCAGTCCTTGAAAGTGAGCAGCTAAAATGAACAAATATAATGTAGAATATTATCAATTGCTTAAAAATTAAACTAGATTCATATCTATCTATCACCTTGGATAAACCTTTATTTTTTTATGTCTTTAAAATTATTTTTTTTAATTTTTAATATTTTTATTACATATTTTCCTCAGTTACATTTCCAATGCTATCCCAAAAGTCCCCCATAGCGCCCCCCACTTCCCTACCCACCCATTCCCATTCTTTTGGCCCTGGCATTCCCCTATATTGGGGCATATAAAGTTTGCAAGTCCAATGGGCCTCTCTTTCCAATGATGGCCGACTAGGCCATCTTTCGATACATATGCAGCTAGAGACAAGAGCTCCGGGGTTCTGGTTAGTACATCATGTTGTTCCAACAATAGGGTTGCAGATCCCTTTAGCTCCTTGGGTACTTTCTCTAGCTTCTCCATTGGGAGCCCTGTGATACATCCAATAGCTGACTGTGAACATCCACTCCTGTGTTTGCTAGGCCCCGGCATCGTCTCACAAGAGACAGCTATATTTGGGTCCTTTCAGCAAAATCTTGCTAGTGTATGCAATGGTGTCAGCGTTTAGAAGCTGCTTATGGGAAGGATCCCTGGATACGGCAGTCTCTAAATGGTCCATCCTTTCATCACAGCTACGAACTTTGTCTCTGTAACTCCTTCCCTGGGTGTTTTGTTCCCAATTCTAAGAAGGGGCACAGTGTCCACACTTTGGTCTTCATTCTTCTTGAGATTCATGCGTTTAGTAAATTGTATCTTATATCTTGGGTATCCTAAGTTTTGGGCTAATATCCACTTATCAGTGAATACATATTGTGTGAGTTCTTTTGTGATTGTGTTACTTCACTCAAGATGATGCCCTCCAGGTCCATCCATTTGGCTAGGAATTTCATAAATTCATTCTTTTTAATAGCTGAGTAGTACTCCATTCTGTAAATGTACCATAATTTCTGTATCCATTCCTCTGTTGAGGGACATCTGGGTTCTTTCCAGCTTCTGGCTATTATAAATAGGGCTGCTATGAACATAGTGGAGCATGTGTCCTTTTTACCGGTTGGGACATCTTCTGGATATATGCCCAGGAGAGGTATTGCTGGATCCTCCAGTAGTACTATGTCCAATTTTCTGAGGAACCGCCAGACTGATTTCCAGAGTGGTTGTACAAGCTTGCAATCCCACCAACAATGGAGGAGTGGTCCTCTTTCTCCACATCCTCGCCAGCATCTGCTGTCACCTGAATTTTTGATCTTAGCCATTCTGACTGGTGTGAGGTGGAATCTCAGGGTTGTTTTGATTTGCATTTCCCTGATGATTAAGGATGTTGAACATTTTTTCAGGTGCTTCTCTGCCATTCGGTATTCCTCAGGTGAGAATTCTTTGTTCAGTTCTGAGCCCCATTTTTTAATGGGGTTATTTGACTTTCTGGAGTCCACCTTCTTGAGTTCTTTATATATATTGAATATTAGTCCCTTATCTGATTTAGGATAGGTGAAGATCCTTTCCCAATCTGTTGGTGGTTTTTTTGTCTTATTGATGGTGTCTTTAGCCTTGCAGAAGCTTTGTAGTTTCATGAGGTCCCACTTGTCAATTCTCGATCTTACAGCACAAGCCATTACTGTTCTATTCAGGAATTTTTCCCCTGTGCCCATATCTTCAAGGCTTTTCCCCACTTTCTCCTCTATAAGTTTCAGTGTCTCTGGTTTTATGTGAAGTTCCTTGATCCACTTAGACTTGACCTTAGTACAAGGAGATAGGAATGGATCAATTCGCATTCTTCTACATGTTAACAACCAGTTGTGCCAGCACCATTTGTTGAAAATGCTGTCTTTCTTCCACTGGATGTTTTTAGCTCCCTTGTCGAAGATCAAGTGACCGTAGGTGTGTGGGTTCATTTCTGGGTCTTCAATTCTATTCCATTGGTCTATTTGTCTGTCACTATACCAGTACCATGCAGTTTTTATCACAATTGCTCTGTAGTAAAGCTTTAGGTCCGGCATGGTGATTCCACCAGAGGTTCTTTTATCCTTGAGAAGAGTTTTTGCTATCCTAGGTTTTTTGTTATTCCAGATGAATTTGCAGATTGCACTTTCTATTTCGTAGAAGAATTGATTTGGAATTTTGATGGGGATTGCATTGAATCTGTAGATTGCTTTTGGCAAGATAGCCATTTTTACAATGTTGATCCTGCCAATCCATGAGCGGATAAACCTTTATAAGGATGTTAGTAAGTGAAACACGCAGGCTAAGGTATGGAACAACAGAAGTATGTATTTTCAAAGTACAGATTATTATACTAGGAGCTATTTACAGATACATGTGACACACAATATTTGATTTGGACACATTCATGCTTCTGGTTACTTTTGGAAAGTTGGAAAGAATAATATTGGAAATAGGAGACCAAAGGAGCTTTAGCTTTCTGTAACAAAGAGTAGCAGTCTGTCCTGAGTGGTGGTTGTGTGTGTGCTTGCTATAGAAAAACAAAACAAAACCTTTTTCTGCAGGAGAAGAAAAGGAAGTCATCTCAGATGTACCATGGAGTTTCCCGGTCTCTAAAACTCCTGGAAAGATGATCTCCACTTCCTCCAGAGGGTCCTGGGTCCTGACAAGTTAGCAGTGTGCTTTGTTTGCTTTGGCTGCACAAGCAAGGGAGCTGCAGGGCTCAGTGCACGGCTGAGCCTTTACCTCGCTGTCTCACAGTATGCGCCTCTGTCGATGCTGCCCACCTACTTCTGGTTCATGATAGAGTAGTCAGCATGCTCCCTCTTACATATTTTACTTTTCCCTAAAACTGGCCAGATTCCTTAAGGGAGAAGACATGTGGAGAGTAGAGGCACAGAAAATTCTTGAAAAGATATGACTGGAAGTGGAGCCTCAGTAGCCTTATAAACACTAGAAATGATTTGCAACATGTGAACATGTGACGGAAACACCATCAGAGTAAGTTGTATGCTTCAAAGCCCATGAATATTTTTTAAAACAGTGAACAATATTTGAAATCATGTAATTGGGAATATGACTTAAATCTTAGCAAGAAAATAGAAGCAGATGTTTGTACTAGGAGCTCCTAGGCTAAAAGCCAAGAAGCCATGCTTCAATTTCCTGTGATATTATTTTGTATTCTTAGGCAAATTACCTTCATGTTCTGAGCATCACTTTCCCCATTTGCAAACAGAGAGTTCGGGATGGGCCAGCAGTCCAACTGGGGCCCCTGAGTCCTATCAGGACTACAGATAGCTTTTGTTTGACTAATTATTTTTTAAATAGCTTCAGATTAATTGCTAGCATTTAATAATGAGACGTTTTAAAGAAATAGAATCTTAAATACAGACTCCACTGTTTTAATTGGATTGGGGTAACAGGGACCCTGTGGACATGGTGCATATTTTCCACTTAGCGGTGACCTCTGCTTTGTCATCTTGACCCTCGTGGTTTAGATGTTTCTCTTGTTATTGTGACAAGATAACAACCTGACAATGAAGGGTTAACTCCAGCTTACAGTTGGAGGAGACACAGTCCACAGTGGCAATGAAGGCATGGTGACAGGAACAGGAGGCTGTTGTCCACATAGCAGCTACAGACAGGAAGCAGAGTGAACAGGAAATGGGGCTAGGCTACAATATCTCTCCAGGCTTCCTTGTGACTGGTGACACACTTCCTATATTGGTTCTCCACCTCCTAAAGGTGCCACAAGTTCCCAGCAGAGGGCCATCATCTCCTGGGGACCAAGTAAGTGTTCAAACACACACATCTCTGGGGGAACGCATATATTAAGTTCAATCACAACACCCGTGCTCCTGGTGACGTTCTTTGCTTAGTTCTAAACATCTGAATTAGTCACCCTTGGGCACAAATCCGTCAGGTTTTATCAGAGAATGGTGTTGGCACTAGCCAACAAGGCATCCCAAGTTAAACAGAACCAAAGGAAGATGCAGCAAAGCCAACCACAGATTGGAAGGCCCCTCCTAGCCAGGTCAGAAGTTGCAAGAGAATTTTTTAAGCTGATGAAACTTTTAAAGAGCATGCCGCCCCCTTTGTGCATTATTATTCATGTTGTTTACATTTGTCACCTTACACTTGCATGCTTACATGCTGTGGAATAATTCAGTTGACTATGAAATATGCATATGAAACCATGACAGACAAGCCATTATTACAATGTTTTGCTTCCTTTTTAAAGGAAGCTGTAAAATGTTTTTTTTTTTTTTTTGATGAAATACCCCCAGAAGCATAAAAGGAGATCACGGTGTTTGTAGAAGACTAGTGCAAAATTCTAGAATGAAATTAGATTCTTCCCTACACACCTGCAATTCTTTATTAGACAACCCTTTCAGGCTTCAGTCATCTACAATGGCAAGGACTGTCCTGGAAGACACAATCAATGAAGTAAGCTGCAATCTGGAGGAAAAACACCCTACGTTCTTGCTCATATGTGGAATCTACAGATACACATTGAGGGCTAGAGCATATCAGTGGTTGGGCATTTGCAAAGAATCTGTAGAGGCCAAAATTTCATGTTCAGCACTAAATGAGAAGCTGCAAATAGAAAGGCTTGTGTCGACTCAGTAAACTTAGTGCACAGACAGCCTGGTCCCCAGTGGAGCACAGGCCTTCAACCCCAGAGACCTGGTGGGCGGTGACTTCTGCCCTCATGGGATGGTAGGAGTTTGGCCATGCCTCCTGGGCCCCTGGCTCCAGTAGCAGCTACAACCTCTCACAACCTGCCACCCTCTGCAGAGTGGTATGTGGTAGGAGCTGCACCAAGCCTTCCCACATGCAAATAAGGGTTCCCCAAAGCTCTCAGACCATGCCAACGAGAAGGACCTGTTGTCAATCCCTGACCCACGCCTGTATATAACTGTATATAATAACTGTATATAAGAGTCCTGTCCAGAAGGATTAAAGGCATTCGAAAACTACTCAAAAATCCGAGAGCTTCTGTCATAAGAGCTGTTGTAACACTTGGGAAGAGGTCTGCTCTCTCGAAACGCTGCCTGAAGCTCTGCTGCACTCCTCACTGGCTTGACAGCCTCTTGAGCCAGACCCCAATCAGTGCAGGACAGCACAGAGTAACTGAGTAAGCAAACCTGGAAGGCATGGCAGAGACAGAGGTGGCGCCAACTGCAGCAGTGGAAGCTGTGGAAACAACTTCCCCTCCCTGCCCACACTCACTTCCCTTTGCTGGAACTCTGGTACCATGCCAGGCCAGAGATCTCCGTGGAAAACCTCTGATACACAGGCCCATAGGCAAAGGAGCTGGTAGCCAAGCCTGACCACCTGTGTTCAATTGCTGGGACCCATATAGTGAAAGGAGAGAAATGACTCCCACAAGTTGTCCTCTGACCTCCACACATGCAATGTGGCAATGCATAAACCCACTACCGAAGTAAATAAATGGTTGTAGTAAAAATTGTATGTCCTAGTGCTAGGGAATTTAATGATGCTTAAGCCACTAAATTTCAATTAAGTAAATGTTCAGGTGGTTGGGTAGGGTTAACAACCCTGTGCTATGTATGTCAACATGGCTGTACAGGAAGATTTTAAAAGTTCTCATTACAGAAAATAGAACTATTTGAATATGCTCATTTCCACGACTTGATCATCATACATCATGTTCATTATGAAAACATAATTTTGTAACCCTAAACATGCACAGTGATCCCTTGTCAATTAAAAGTAACACTTTTAAAACATCCCCTTTTAGAACTAATAGAATGGTGTCAAACAGTAGCCTGGGTCTAGAATCTTCTCTCCGAATAGACTCCAGCACACCTACCAATCAACACGCTTAGGTTAAAATCTCCAAGTTTTGACCATTAGTGAAAAATAAAGCAAAGCAATCACAAAGAATCCTACCATGCAGGTCAGAACTAATGCTAGCCTGCCTTGGCCCGGGTCCTGTCAAGACCATCTCAGAGTTGCTCCTCCTCTGTAGTTCCCTAGCTTTGGGATCAGGTAACATGGTGGCAGAACAGTAAAGGAATAGTATTCATGTCCTGTGGCGTGCCCTCGCCTTTTGGAGGGAGAGATGCTGCTGCCTGTGTTCTCTGATGTAGCATTTCAGCAGGTCTCTGCTCCACTCTCAGTCTAGCCCATAACATGCTGGATTTCTGCTTTGGCTGCTCTCCAAGGCGTTTCAACCAGTTTAAGTGCCAAAGGAACATTATTAAAAAGCATTTTTACATGTGAAGGGCATAGTGATAGGCCCTTAAAAGGCAGTTATATATGCATTTCTGTGAAGTTTGCATTCAGTTATTTTGCTTGCATAATTTGGAAGCAAGAGAGAGGAGCAGCCACATGGCATTTTCACAGCTAAGCTGCTGCAATAGCTTTGCATTCGATTGAACATTATGAAATTGCCAGTATTGACCCTGAAAAGCAATTTCCTATCATTTAGTGTAACATCTACCCTGCTTTAAACAGTACTATTTAAGCTTTCATATTCTGTTTTAATTTCAGGGCACCATAGTTCATACACTTAAGACACTAATTTTGCTTATTCATATCACATCTCATACTCAAAAATTAGAAATAATATTTTAATGCTATATTTGAGTATAAAATAGAATAGCCTCAGAGGCCTTATTGGAAAGAGAGGATTTGGATTCGTCTTGCTGTATGTGAAAAGGCCCTGGGGTTAATAGAAAGATGAAGCCATTATGACAGTAAACATCTCCCATAGAAGCAGCAAGGAGCAAAAGACACATTTGGTGTCTTTGGGATGGAGAGTTTGTGTAGCACTTAAGTAGAAATGTATGGCATCATGGCATTCTTTAAGAAGGAACAACATGGTCTGGAGTATAGCTTTGGATGGCCATGATCCCCATCAGCAGTTACTGCTAATAAAAGAATATTCTAGAAAGAAAACACAGCAACTGCCCTTGAACCAGAGTAACTCCAAGAACAGTTTCTAATATGTGCAATATCACTAGGTTCTATTTTAGTTTTGAAACAGGATTTCATATTATACGTCAGGCCGTCCTGGAACTTTCTCCCTAGCTCAGGGTGATCTAGAATGGATATTTCTTGAGGGATAAGATTACAGTTGTATACTACAACACCTGACTCAATATTTGATTATTTTTTAAGATTTATTTATTTTATGTTTATGAATACACTGTAGTTGTCTTCAGACACACCAGAAGAGGGCATCAGATCCCATTACAGATGGTTGTGAGTCACCATGTGGTTGCTGGGAATTGTACTCAGGACCTCCTGAAGAGCAGTCAGTGCTCTTAACCATTGAACCATCTCTCCAGCCCCCTCAATATTTGATTTTTAAAGAATTCCCCCCTCCAAACCAGTGGAGAGTTGCCTAAGCTAATAACAGAAGTGCCTCAAATAGTGAGGTCCACAGGCATAGTACCCAGATGGGGTCACCATGCTGAGTCACTTAGACCTAGAAGCCAACCAAAATTAACTTAACAGCTAACTCACTTCGGGAACATCCCATCTGAGTTCTGAGTCCTCCTCTGTCTCCATGTCTAGAATGGAAACTGTAGGACTGAATTCTTCGTAGGGTTGGTAATTAAATGACCTGCCTTACATGCAGGGAACCCAAGTGTGACTATTCTAATTACACATAAATGAACACTTGCTCACTTGCAAGCCTCTAGCTATGGAACATGTGTGCTTTTATCCCAAATTTGAGTGATCAGCAGGAAATCTTTGGAAAATACAAACCTGCTAAAATTAAAATCTTGCTGCAGGGATGATATGACCTTCTTTTAACCTTGTCTTTCAAATTTTGCATAAAGCAAACAAAAAAATCAAAGAAGCCTAATTGGTATGGGTAAATAATCCTGGGCACATTAATAAAATACTTGATTTATGTATGTGCCCTGCATATATATCTTTGAAGTCTGAAATATAAAGGTTAAAGATTCTTATTCAGAGTAGCGACCTCATGGTACTTTTCCATTCCCACCATGCTTACTTTGTTGTATTGTCAAAAAAAAACAAACAAAAAACTCTCTAAATGAGAGGCTGGAGAGATAGCTCAGCTGTTAAAAGCACTGTCTCCTTTCCCAGAGGATTTGTATTCATTCCCAGTACCCACAGGATAGCTCACAACTGTCTGTAACTCCCGTTCCAGGGCAGCCAATGCCCTCTTCTGGCCTCTGGGAGCACCAGGCACAAAAGTGGTAAGTAGGTATATGTGCAAAGAAAATACCAATACACATAATTTCTTCTTTAAAATTCAACAAACATGTATCTACCATTAATCCAAATAAATGAATACTTTTAAAGTGTTCTAACTTGGATATTTATAGTACATGTCTTTGTTAACACAGTAGCTCGATTTCATGACATACATACCAAAATACCAAAACACTCCTTTATGCTGAAAAAAAAAAAAAAGACAAAAACCAAAAAAACAAAACTCCCAAATGCTTAAAATAGGGCTGGAAACAGACAGAAAATTTTTAACATAATCTTCCATCAAAACTATTCCCTTTTTGTGTAATAGAGCCGTGAGCGGGGCCTTGATTTTTTTTTTAAACCTGGAAATTCTGTATTTTTGGTTCCTGATGTTCACGGCTGTCATTTTGACCATAGATATTTGCCTCATATCTATTAAATTACAGCTTCCTGCAGACCACATCTTTTATTCGATTCATTGCAGTGTTTTGTTTTGTTTTTTCACACTGCCCAGCATGGAGTTACCTATTTACTGGCTTGACAAAGACTACAAGAAGTGTTGATTATTGTTTTTGAAACTCAAATAAATAATATTTTCATTGTCTAGATGTTGTCTCATTGGGCTTATCTTACAATCATATTTAGACACAGATTTACATATAGCTTGTGTTTTGAAAACAAATACCATTTTCCTTTCAATGGCCTTGCTCCTCTTCCATTCTTCCTCCTCTTTATGACAGCATCACCTAGAGAATTGATTGGCCCCCCCAAAAAAAGTCTCTGTGCATGCATATTCATTATCTTTCTTCACTCTGACCAAACACCTATAGGAACAACTTGAGGGAGCAAAGATGAACTTGAACTTGACTCACAGTTCCAGAGAGTCTGGTCTGGCATGGTGGGAAAAGCATGGAGAAAGCCATAGCAGCATTCATTGCAATGTCATATCACCATGGACCAGGAAGCAGAAAACTGGGGAACTTATCCAGACTCTTGTCTTCAAAGGCTCACCCATAGTACTTTCACCAGCCAAGTCCCACCTTCCAAAAGTTCTCCTGGTTTACAAAGTATCCCCACCTAGAAGGAAACAAAGTCTCAAAAACTTTCTCTTATGGGGGGATATTTTTACCTGGGTGAATGCATTGAACAGGCATTTTGTATCGAAGTTTGCAATTTTACAGGTGGGTACCACCTCTTCCCAGGGTCCTGTTCCCAAGCTGGTCAGCTGATCTCTCCAGCTCATGTGCTTCCTCATTAAAACAGAGTTCTATAAACTCAACTGACACTGAATGGGCTCACACTATGGATGCAGACCTGGCTGCAGTGAGCTTCCTTATCTTTCCAGCCCTTGGGGTGGGCTGTGGGAGGTGAAGGTGGGGGTGCAGGGTGGGGGTGCAGGGTGGGGGTGCAGGGTGGGAGGTGGGAGGGAAGTAAGATGGTGTCAAGTGATCGGCTTACACAGCTCAGGTCTGTGAGGGCAAGTAATTACCACTCAACAAATGTTAGCTGCTCATTCAGTATTTTCTGTTTAATGGAAAGCAAACAGTCCATTCAGCACCAGAAGAAAATTTAATTAAAACTTATACCAGGCACGCACAATATCTGTCACACACCAAGCCACCTCAAGTGTCTGTCACTTCAGATCTTGTCTTCTCCCTTCCCTTCCCATCAACAGCACTGATATCAGGGCCTGGAAAACCAATCCTCTCCCTGCCTCAAACTGTGTAGGACTGCATTCTGTTAAGAAGAGGAAAACAGGCAAAGGAGCAGGAACAGAAGAAGACAAGAAAGGGAGGAAAGTAAAAATCCAGTATTGCCGAGAGATTAAAGACTCACAAGTGAGAAGTCAACTAACTGTTCAACAAATCACAGAGCTATATAATTGTGTAGTTGAAGATAATTAGTTTTGTAATGGATTTACTTTGAAAAATGAATTAACTGCAAGTATCCAGAGAAATGTGTGTGTGTGTGGGGGTGGGGGGTGTTAAAAGAGCTTTAGGATTTGCACAGCCATTCCCCCTGTCAACTCATTTGGATAAATCTCTCTCTCTCTCTCTCTCTCTCTCTCTCTCTCTCTCTCTCTCTCTCTCTCTCTCTCTTTCTCTCTCTCTCTCGTTTTTCGAGACAAGGTTTCTCTGTATAGCCCTGGCTGTCCTGGAACTCACTTTGTAGACCAGGTTGGCCTCGAACTCAGAAATCCGCCTTCCTCTGCCTCCCAAGTGCTGGAATTAAAGGCGTGTGCCACCATGCCTGGCTTGGATAAATCTTAGTTGGGGTCTTTCATGAACTGCTTCTCCCTTTCCTTTCCCCAATCACTGTGTTAAGGTCAGCATCAGATTAGACTGCGACCTCTGCCCTGTCACTATTGGCTGTTTGGAGAGAATCTTTTTGAGCCTTCAAAGAAATCGCAGCACAGCACCTCCGAGTCAGACAGAGAATTAAATGCCATATCATAAATGTCTACTGTGGGACAGTATCAGACACCGCTTCCTCTTTCTTCTTTCATTCAGAGCCATCTGATTGCAAGAGTCTAAGATCCAGTCATTTCTCCAGGTCATGAGGGAACCTTCTCCCTTATTCTAAGGTCTCGGGATGCCTAAATCCAGGAAGTACAATAGAGAGTCCTATGGTGCTTCAAAGTTAGGGTGATGCAAAAAAGCTAGCTTTCCCGCCGCCTCCTAGCTACACCCCAAGATTCTCTTAAATTCATTACCCGCCGCCTGTGCGCGCGCAGAAGGCCAGGCGAGCTGCAACCGCGGGGCCGAGCGCCCCCTCCCTGCTTCGCTCCCCCTCCTCCTCCCGATACAATGACTGGGCCGGAACAGCGCATCCGCCGAGCCTCATTGGCAGGGCCGCCCTGGCCCCCGGAGAGGCGACGGGCGGGGGCAGTGCAGAGAGATCGTTGGAGAGCCGGTGCTGACAGCGGCTAGAGGCTGGACTGAGGGAGGTGGGGACACTGAGGAAGGTGGGGAAGGCGGCTCGAGGCTCCTCCGCGGAGCGTGGGTATCCTGGTAAGGATACCGGGCCAGGGGATGCTGAGAGCTCTGGCTGCCCGGCTAGCCGCGGTGGAGTTGAGCTGCGCGGCTCTGACGCTGAGCCCAAGCCTGGGCGGAGAGGAGGAGGAGGACCGAGAGGAAGACAGCTGCTGCAGAGGAAGGCGCCGCGCGCCGTGGAGTTGCGGGACTGGCGCGGAGCGGATTTCCCGGGTCCCGCGCGCTGCGCAACGCAGACAATAAAGTAGCAAGGCGACAGCCCTGCTCGCCGGAGGAAGGAGGCGGCTGAGCAGGTAGGTAGGCGACTGTCCCAGGATTATCAGAGCGCGCTGTCGCTGGAGGAAGGAGGCCAAGGTTCCACCTTAGGAGCGCAGAGTGCGCCGCCACCCCCCACCCCCTGGCGCGCGCAGGTTGGGGACCCGCAGAGCTGGTCCCCAATCTCCTGCCACCGGGAAGCCCCGCCCCAAGGCTCCCGGGCTGGTTCAGCCTGGACTGGAGTTCCTAGGCACTTGGCGCCGCTCTTTGGTGGCTCTGGCAGTGTAGTGACAGGAAGTTTGGCGGGTCTGATGCTTTGACGCTGGTGGGGTTTGAGAACGCGCCGCGTTGGACCACGCGCTTTTTGCTTTGGTGGGAGGTAGGGAGATGAATCGTTGAATCCCAGACCCTTCTGTCCGGGGAAGCCATCCAAAGGTGGTGAAAGGAGCTGAGGGGTCCCTGGCCTTAGCCGAGGACATCCAGGGCTTGGCTTGGCCACCCTTTGTAAATAGGCGTGTCACATCCTAAGCGCGCCTGTATTGGAGAGACTGTGTGCGTGTGAACTGCTCTCGGTTCATTTTCTGGAGCATTTCACTTTTCATTTTCACCGGAGAAGGCACATTTAACCCTAATTTAAGAAATGCTGTTTTGTTTGGACTAGTGGCCAACGTCTTCCTTTGCAAAGGGCTTCCTGCACTTTTAAAGATGCTGCTGACTAGAGCTAGGTCCCTTTACAAAGAGGGAAGAGCTGGGCTCCAGTCTTCCTCTGGTCTAAGAATTCAGTGGCAGGAGGAGGTCTCTCTTGCTCTCCTTTGTGTAGCCGCTTCCTTCCTTCCAGATGTGAGAGGGTTGGGTTGGGCGCTTCTGGGTGCGGTAATAATTATCCTGAACATTCCTGAGATCTGCTAGGACTTGTAAACATACCAGAGCCAACTCCTCTGAACTTTGCAGGTTGACTTGATGTGTTTGCTGGTACCCAGAGTGCCGCGTCTGCAAGGTTGCCTCTTGGGGGGAAGGAAGAAGCCGCCGCGGCGGTGCTGACAGCCTCAGTCTCTTAGGGAAGACGCTGCATGATTCTTCAGGGTTAGCCTGAGCTTGCCCAGAAACATACCAGTCAAGTCAAGAGGATGTGTTCAAGATTACAGGGCAATCCCTGACATGCTGATTCATGTCCCCAAGGGGGTGGATCCGTGGAGCTTCCAAATCCAGTGTCTGGAGGGGAAGAAAAGCCTCTTCGCCTTACTTAACCTTCTCAAGCTGCTCTTTGATCTGTCATACGTGTGTTGAAAAGAACTAAGCGGGATCTGTGTCGGGAAGAGGGATACGCAGTTTGCAGGCGTCATGAATAGTCCAGAGATGTGTAAGGCAGACCCTAGAGGGAGGGTAAGGACTGTGCCATTAATGAGTTTACTAGCAACTAGTCTCATGTTAGACTTCTGGCAGAGCAGGGTCATTAGAAGGCACGCCAGTCATGTGCTGTTAATGATTATAAAGAGAAATAAATAAACAAATCAACAACAGTAGCCACCTTGCCTTTTTTTCTCTCATAAATTTAAGTTGATATGTAAGAGTTGATGTAGAATCAAGAGTTGTGTGGTTTGTCGTCGTCGTTGTTGTTGTTGTTCCCAAATCCAGTGTTATACACACTCATCCTGGAGTGGGATGTATAGTTCCTAGAAGAGGTTAAGAAAAGCTCAGGATTTCTTGGGACAGAGAAGACCTGACGTTTCTTCAGAATGTTGCACACAAATTAACCACTTCATTTGCATATATTTGGGGATGCAGGTAGAAAGTATTTTAAGAAGGCAATGGCAGAAAATAAAGAAATCCACCTAAAGCACATTGACAATGAGGTTTGATTTTTGTCGTTGTCCACAAAGTTTGCAGAAGATCATTCTCTAGGGCATGCAAGTGCTTGTCCTAAATGTCACTCTGTTTCCCAATTCACAGGTTAGCTACAGAAAAGTTAAGGGGCCTCCTAGAGCAGGTACAGAATTACCCTTGAGGCTTGAGTCTAGAAAAGTGTGGGAGGAGCTGACTTCACAGGCAGCCCAGAGTGTGGGAAGAACTTCCCAGGTCTCCAGTGTTTACCATTTGTAGCCTCTATTTCTAGCAGAACTCAGGGCTCCTGCTTGTCCATTTGATGGCACGGATTTAATTATGGCTTTGCAGTGTCTTTGAGGGAAGAGAAAGGAAGTTTTGGCGAGCCGACAACACAAACAGGGGGGGCATGAAAGGCAGTTAAAAATACATGACTGTCATATCTAGTCTGCAATAATTTTCAAGAATTGCAATTATCTTTGCACTGGAAGTGAAGGCTTGGAGCTTGTACTACAAATGACCTCTTTCTTCATCTGCCCTTCCCCCTTCCCCTTGCTCTCCCTTCCTTTCTCTTACCATTTTTATTTTGTTTTAGATGATCTTGGGGGGGGGTTAATTTATTTCTAAATCCTTAGGACTTTCCCCTATCCCATCCCCACCCCTAGCCCCTTCTAGGTAATGTGGTTCCTGGGATATAGCAAAGATATCCTGGGGTGGCATTTTTCTGTTTCTAGATGCTTGATAAAAGCCATCTTAGTAACTCAGAGGTCAAACTTATTTTCTTTTGTAAACTGCCTTCCTGTAATTATAATATCATGTACACACACACTTCCTAATGAAATCAATTTCTAAACATTTTTCTCACAGAATAGTGTTTCTCAAAATGAAGGTGATAAACTCTATCTTATGATCATAACCAATATTAGAAGACTGTCTGACAAGAGACTGGCACCATGATAAGTTGGCAAGAGTTCTGTGGCTTCATGGAACTTTGAGCCAGATTTAATGGGTAGGGGTGATGTATACACTTAGGTTGTGGTATAACATGTCATTTCATTGTGAATTACTGTCAGAAGTTTGAAATGCACATAGAATGTGTATCTATTAGTACTGTTTTATAAGTGGGAAATAGAGTTTTTAAATGGACTTGGGATACTTTATAGACATCACAAAAGCACTACATCTTTTCCTGTGTGGGGGTTTATGCCAATAACAGGTAGGGGGTGTATTTTGCTTAGAAATGAACAACTTCGAAGTCTGGTTTCTTCTCGCTTTTTAAAAGCCCCGATTTTCTGTTCTGTATACTCTTTTGTATTGTAAGAAGACTGTATAGTATGTATAGTAGAGCTATTGCTGGCTTAGATGGATATGGTCTGAGTATGTCCTTCAAAGTTTTATGGGCTGGAAGTCTGGTTCCCAAGTGTGGCCTTGTGGAGAAGTGAAGAACTTTGGTCACAGGGTACCAGCTTAGAAGGAATTTCCATAGTGTTTGTAGCACCTGGGTCAGTTCCAGAGAGAAAACTAGAAAACTATCTCTGTCTTCTCACCTTATAATGTGACCTCTTTCATTATAAACCCCTAGCTATAGGCTCAACAGAAGGAGGCCATTAAACTTTTAGCCTACCAAACCGCAAGCTCTCTTTGTAATGTTTCCAGAGAAAATGGCAGTCCGGTTGACTTCTCTGAAGGAAGCTCCTGTAATAAATGACTTCTGGGGGAGAGAAGCACTCAGATCACATGACCTGTCCTAAGAACACGGTTGCTGGGGAGGAGAATTTATGCTGAGATCAGGAGTGGGTGTTTCAGCAGAGTGCGGGGCCTCATGAAGACGACTGATTTTTTGTTTTCTTTGATGTTCTGCATAATGCAAGTTGAGCTAAGCTGTACTCCCTTAAAGAGGTTATCAATATAGTTTCTCACGTGTGCTAGGAGAACCCCAGTTACTTCTGAATACAGTCAATATTGGGGCTTATAAGATCAAAATGTAAAGCAAGTGAAACTGACTAGAGGTGTGCTACTGCCGATGAGACCTGAGACGGAAATGTGCAGATACATGGATGAAATATCCATGCCACGCCCAAAAACCTCTTCTTGGGTGTGACCATGATCCTTTCTGCATGTACGGGCAAATGCCTTGTTCTAATGTGATGTAAGTTATGTAAGTTGGTCTTGGTGGATATTATTTGGAGAGAGTAGCCACTTAGAGCACAGGGGCAAATCAGTCCTCTGTTGTGTAGCTCTTCGGCCTTGAGCTATGTATTTGGGTCTGTGTTACATAGCCCTTGGGGGAATGCGCTGCTTTTAATTGTCTCCTGTCACTTCATATTCAATTAAGCAGTGGGAAGAGGGCCCTAATTGTGCCTGGCTGCAAGGACACTGCTTACTCACAGCAGAGGGTCCTTGGATGTAGGTTGATCATGCTGACTTGCCCAGGGTGAGTCCTGACTAGGATCTGTGTCTCCAGTATGGATGGTAAATTATATGGTCACCCTGCCTAGGATTCCATTTAGGAGGGCTATGATTAGGGTTTGTGTAATAGTTTCAGTTATTTGATAAAGTGTTCATTCGACCAGGAAGAGCTAAATGGTTATGCTAAAGGGTGTGTGGTCATAGAGCAAAGTGGAAAGGACACACAAGGTATCACCATCAAAAGGCTGCTGTAGCTCTGTACCAGGGATAATTCCACCACCACCACCACCACCCCCAGCCCCCAAGGACATTTGTCAATATCCGAAAAATTTGCTGGTTGTCACCATTTTGGAACAATGCCAGTGGATTCTAGTGGGCAGGTCTCAGAAAAGTTTACAGTATACTGGATACCCTATCCCAAAGAACTGCCCGGCCCTAGTGTTTATGGTATGTGTAACCCTATGGTAGATGACATTGGAAGGAGAGGGAGATTGTAACATTGCTTGCAGTTGTCAACTTGGCAGGATCTGGAGTCACCTGGGGAGGAATTCTAGGTAAGGGATTGGGTTGGCCAGCGCCCTTTCTGTGAGGGATTTGCTGAGTTAGGTGAGTCGAGGTGAGAAGACCCATCCTGGATGAGGGTCACATCATGTCATTGAAAGGGCTCCAGGCTGAGTGAAAAGGAGAGCATGTGCCACTGTTCTCTGTCTCTTTGTTGTGAGCGTGATGTAACTGGTTTCCTCCCTATGATGGACTGTACTGAACCGTGAGCCAGAAAGCAAATTCTTTCTCTCTTTGGTTGCTTTTTTGTCAGAGTATTTGATCAAGCAACAGAAAGGCAAATGCAGCAGAGGGAAAGTGCTTAAGGCAGAAGAGTGATGCTATATGGGTAGTCATTTTGAGATCAATAGTAGGGTGCATATATTATAGTCCTTAATCTTTTTCAAGTGTGAAACAGTTAAAAATAAGTTTTAGACAAGATGTGCTCACCAGAACTGAAGGATCAAACTCCTGAAGCCTGGTGGTCTAACTGCAAAGGCTCAGTAAGTAAGAGAACTCGATGGGATCAGCCCATGTTCAGCCACACTGAGAGTTATTCAGCCACGGGTGGGAAACGTTTATGCCTTGTAGCTCTTACCCTCGTTTGCGTCTGCTTACCGTTACTGTAGTAAAATAGCTGAGGCTGGGTATTGTATGAAGAAAAGTGGACTCATCTCAGAGTTCTAGAGGTAGAGTATTGTGTGGGTTTATGCTTAGCTTTGATGAGGGCGTTGGTGCAGACAGCAAATGATAGTGATGGGTTTTGTTTGTTTGTTTGTTTTAAGGGGGGATTGCAAGGCCAGATAAGAAGCCATAAAGGTAAAAATCCATCTTTTTATAGCAACTCATTTTTGCAAGAACTCACTCCCTGAGGCCTTCTAAGCACCTTGACTTCAGGGACCTAATTTCCTTTAGCCCCCATGTCTTTTCTTACTGGTTATCACATCCTGAAACTAGCAGAGTGGGAGCAAAGTGTCCAACACACGAACCTTTATGAGATGCACTAAAACCATATCCAAACCACAGGATCTCTGCTCTCCACCCCATATATAGCCAAGAAAGCTCATCCTGAGGTTATGACTGGATTTAAATCAGCCAGTATTTTTTTAGTAACAAAGGTATATGCTGCACTAGTGTGGTCTAAAGACTCAGGGTCATTGTCACATGACAATGGTTCTTGTGTCACATGACTGTCTGGCCTAATACAACCAACTCTCAAATCTAACTCTGTTGCTGATTAAATCTGTGTTTTGAACAAGCTTAGCCTCCACACCTCAGTTTCCTCCTCTGTAAGAGGGAGGTGAACAGAGTTCCTGTCGTATCTAAATACGTTCGAATGATAAAATCCTGCCTGATCTTACCGGTGTATGGAATCTCTACCAAGTTGAGGATGGGTATAGCTCTGTGATAGAAGGCTTGCCTAGCATGTTTGAAGTTCGGGGTTGGATCCCAGTTTGAGGGGAGGGGGCAACAATGGTCGGTCTGTAACATGGACTTAGAGTCACATTCCTCTCTACAGAATGAGTCTCCCACCTGGTGTCATTAGCAGCATCAATGCCACCTCTACAAGCACCCTGAGCTTGCCAAGTGTTTCTGACTCAATGTCTCATTCATCCCCACGAACCCCAAAGTTACCCACACTTTACAGAGGTGGACAACAGGCCCGGAAAGCTCCAGGAATTTTTTGCAACTGCATGGCTAGTGAGTGAAAAGCTTAGGGGTTCATAAACACTGCCCCTTGACTCTAGGAGACTCCCTTCTTTATCACCTCGACATTCACAGAAGTTGACACAGACCTACCCACTTATATATGCTTTTTTTCTCTGTTGTTATCTATAAAAGAGTTTTCTGTGTGATTTGTCAGGAGGGTATGTAAATGACCACCAATACTACTGTTAATACAACATTTGCAAGAAATGGGAAAAAAATACTCCTTTCTGTTTTGCGGAATAACCCTTTATCAGAGTAGAGATTTCAGCAGCCATGCAGTCTGACATAGCAGTAAATACAAAACCCTCCCAGAGCATCCCTAAATATTTGGCTGCAAAGAGAAGGCCCCTGGCTTTGAAACTCACCAGCAGCCTAGACAGTTATTGGAAATAATTATGCCTCTGCCGCAGCATGGGGCCCCATCACAACTCTCCGGATTCAAAAGGTCTTTCTGGAAATACCAGCATCCATCTTCCAGCTGCTGCCTCCAACAGCCAACAGTGTCTGTGGGGGACCAAACAATGGATGGGGGTAGGGATGGTTTTCAGCCTTTCTTGGTTGCACCTGACTGAGCCCATCCCATCAATTCAGTCCTTGCAAGAGAGCAGAGGGGGCCTTATGTGACTAGCATGCCAGGCACCCACAGGCACAGAGCTTAAACAGCTAGCGCTGATCCTGCTAGTTTACCCAAGTTTAATGCCAGGGGCAGAGTCCTCCCCAGAAGAAGGAGGAGCTGGGGAGAAAAGAGGTGAGTTGTGATCTAGAATTGGCAGGGGTGGGAGAATCTGCGCAGAGGATCCCGTTCAATAGTTGAGCATTTGCATAGCATTCTCAAAGCCCTGGGTTCTAGTCTCAGCAACACAAGGACGTGAAAACAGTGCTGGGAGAAACATTAAGGCAGAGTTCACACCCCACCTTGCCAGTAGTGTCACAGGGCGTCCTAACTAGATTTCTGAGTCCATCAAATGCGTGCTGACACCTGCAGCCTGGGAGTTTTTGAGATCCCATGATTTATAGCAATAAACTGGTATAACTTTACCATTTTCTAAAGTTCCCAGATAAATGTTCCTTTTAAGAGGAAGTTTCTTCGTAGCCTGTTTCAGTAAAGTTACTTGCTGGTCAATCAAATAGCCTCTCCCTACTTAGATAAATTCCAAATCAGGAGAATGTGGCTTCTGGATACAGCAGAAGAGATAAGGGCATCTGGGGCCATCACACATGAGCAAGTTGGCTCCATTTACGCGTGCAAAGTAAAAACCACCAGGGTCCTGATAAACTAATGAAAGCCATGTGTCCCAGACTGGGAACACAGAACCTTGTCCCAGCAAGGCAGTAAGACTTAAAGTGAGAGCATAGCACAGTTATTTGCTCCAACCATGTAAAATTAATTCAATTTGTATTTTGGAGAGGAGAGGAGAGAGAGAGAGAGAGAGAGAGAGAGAGAGAGAGAGAGAGAGAGAGAGAGAGAGAGAGAGAGAGATTTTTAATTTACCTCTGTGGCTCGTCTTGCTATCCCTCCAGCACCTGAAAGGGTTGGGCATCCAGTTTACTGGAGACAGTGTATGACTTAAATGGATGAAGAATAAAACAATTTCTTGGGAATGATTCAGCTGCCATAGACAGTTCTAGTCATGAGTTCGTCTCCCTGTATTCTCAAGTTTAGTCTTCCTTGGCAACTCATTCAGCAAAAATACTCTGTGGAGATCTCAGAGAAAAGCTGCAAATATAGTCATGATAAAGGACATTAAAACTGACAGTCTGTCAGGCACGCATGGGCCTGATGGATGCCTTTGCCATACTATCCGAGAGAAGTGCAAGTTCGACTTCTTTCAGACTGCACAGTTTTTTTCTGCTCTGTATGCAATTTCATTTCCATTACTGATGTCCAAGAATCGGCAATGTATTTCACCTAGGATATTCTTTTCCAGGGGATTGAGAACTTCTTTGTAGTCACATTATCTTTTGCTAGTTGGTTGGATTGTTTTCTAACAGTTGGGGAATATTAAAGTGGCTCCATTTTTCTGCACATGGCTTTATTATGATGAACATCACCTCTGGCTCCTTACCATCGTCCTGTTCATTGACAGTTGAATGGTATGGTCTAAGTGCCCCAAAAAGCTACTGACGTTGAGCCATGTATGGCAGTGTCCATACCTACCATCCATTCAGGAGGCAGAGACAGGAGGGTCAATGTGAGTTCCAATCCAGCCTCTACTACATCTGTGGATCCTGCCTCAAGGATAAATAAGAGGCCAGTGATGTGGCCCAGTCTGTAAAATGCTGGCTCAGCATGCATGAGACCCTGGGTTGGATTTTCCAGCACCTTATAAAACTGAGTGGTAGTGCACGCCTGTAATCTCACCATCAGGAAGACAGAAATAGAAAGATCAAACAAAACTTTTCATGGGGAGATGCAACACACAAACACACACACACACATACACATCTTCTCACACTGATAGGGATCTCACAGCAAATCAAAACATAAAGGGGCTAGTACTGGCACAAAACACCCCAAGACCAAGTTCTCAGCACAAAGAGATTTATTTGCCCCAGAGGGACAAAGGACAGTGAATAAGAGACAAAGACAGGAGTCAGAAAACATGGGATATGAGGAAGGGAACAGAGGAGGGGGGAAGGATATTTGTCTGGGGGAGAGGTACTGACAAAAGACTGTCTTTGGATAGAGAGGAGACAGACATGACCCATAGGCCAGTGGCAGATTATAAAGACAAAAGGGAAAATCCTGTGTTAAGATGAGGAGTTTAATTTTGATTGGAGAGGTTAATTAGGAAAGCCAAAAGGGGGCTTTCTGTTTGCTGGACTTCCAATTCTTTGATAGCTGGACCTTGGTTGTCGGCCTCAAGGGGGGAAGTGGCCAAATAAGGAAATAGACCTTGGAGGCTAGCTTTAGGAATGCAATGAGTTTTTAGCAAGGGGGAGGGAAAGGGGGAGAAGGTCAAGGCTTGCCAGAGCCATGTTTGCCAGGATGTAGATAGAGTTCCTTCAGTGGATATCACCAAAGTCCAGCTTGGGAAATCAGTGAGTTTTATTTAGGTTACGTACAGAAGTATGGGTAGGGGGGTTACTTAAAAGAGCAGAAACGACTCAAAGACAGCTACATTTCTAAGGCCCGTCCCATCATGGTTACAGCTCAGAAAGCTGGGATTCTGCTACCACTACACACACTCTGCTGGCAGCTCAGCAGTTTGGAGAGGGTCTTTTCCAGTCGACTCTGATCTAAACCTCTTCCACACAGCTAGGCTGTTTTCTGCTTCTTGCAGGCAACCAACTGTCCCTATCTTCTTTGCAACCTTGCCTTTCCAAGTGCAGTGTAATTGTTTCCTCTGAGATTGAAATACTCCATCCTGCGGAGAAATGTCTTGAACTGGAAGATACAACAAGTCAAAAATAGCTTGGGAAGTTCCTGAAACTGACCAGATTCTCTAGACCCCTCCCTGCTAGAGTCAGCAATTAAAGCTGAGAGTCCCTCAGAGAGCTCCCCCTCTGCAGAGAACACTCAGACAATCAGAGCTGCAAGGAAGACCCTGCACCCAGATGAGCCACCTGGAAGAGGTTGAGACCAACTGAGGCACCTCTTGATGTCTCTCGCTCCAGCCATTTGAGCTGCCTGCATGCCATACAGTGTGTTCCAGGTTCCTAGCTTTGTGAACTGTCATCCATGCTCGGGTGGGCTTTGGTGACATAGCTGTCAGAGTCATTTCTGCTCCTGTAAGTAAACCCTCACCTCTCTTCCTGTAAGTAACCCCAATAAAACTAATTGGTTTACTGAGGTGGACTTTGGTGGTATCTGTGCTTTGCTCTGCATGGGCTCCCTATCTGGGGTCAGTAGGTGTGCCTGTTGCATCCCCCCTACCCCATCCCACCCCATCCCAGAAAAAGTGAGTTTGAGGCTGACCTAAAAATTCATGAGACTCTGTCAATAAATATGTAAACAAACCCACAGCAAAGAGGCTACCCAGGAACAACACTCCACAGACTAGTTAGAAAATGGCTGGCAGCTCACTTCATGCTTAGGATCTTGGCCAAGGGGTCCAACACACTGGGAAATGAACACGCCTACTCCTCATCCACCAGAGAGAAGATGAGGTGGAGCAGTTAGAGTGGGGATTTGAACCTGAGGCTGAGTCCCTCACTGCAGGGCACCTCTTGCCAAGTCTTAGCGTGAGCTGAGTTGCCCTTCTCTGACCTCTGAGTCCCCTTGCCTTGACCGCACTCAGTGCCGGTGAGGGCCTGAGATTAAAGCGCTGCATCCTTGACGTCTGCGTTCTGGGCATCTTTTTTTTTTTTTTTTTTTTTTTTTTTTGGCACAGGTGGAGTTCTGCTGACCCCTGGGTTCCTAGGCCTCTTCTGCACAGTTGCACTTTCTGAAAGTCTAACATGTGAGTTCAGGCCTGGAGCCCAGGGCTTTGGGAGGATTTTTAGAATTTCCTACATTATGATTAAGTAGCATATTTGAGAAGCCTGCAATCAGAAGAGTGCTTAGTGAATCTATAATGCAAAAGTAGGCAAACCATTTTTTGCAAGGGGGTCAGATCTTAAGTATATTGGGCTTCTCAGGTCATGTGGCCAAGGCTGCACTTACTTCTCAACTCTGTCTTTGTAGAGCTAGAGAGACAGTAAATCAAATAAGGGGTGCAGATGCAGGAGAGAGAGGGCTCAGTTAGCAAGTGCTGGCCTTGTAAGCCTGAGGATCTGAGTTTCGTTGGTTAGAATTTCTATTGCTGCGATAAAATACCATTGACCAAAATCAACTTGGGGAGGGAAGAGTTTATTTCACTTCTACAGCATCCTCCGTCACTGAGGAAAGTTAAAGCAGAAACCTGATGGTAGGAGCTGATGCAGAGGCCATGGAAGGATGCTGCTTACTGGCTTGCTCCTCATGGTTTGCTCAGTTTGCTTTCTTATACACTGGCAGGACCAGCTACCCAAGGGTGGTACTAACCGAATCAGACTGGCTCCTTCTACACCAATCACTAATTCTTGCTCATAGGCCAACTTGCTGGGGAGGAGGGCATTTTCTCAGTTGAGGTTTGTTCTTCCCAAGTGATGCTGACTTGTGTCAATTTGACATAAAACTAGTCAATACACCATGAAAAAAAACCCTCTGACATTGTAGGTCTGCCTGAAACCACAGTGCTAGAGAGGCCCTATGGCTAGATAGCCCATACTTGGTAAGATCCAAGACAGTGGAGACCCTGTCTCCAAAAAGTTAGATGGAAGGCTAGATAAATGGATCAGTGATTAAGAGGACTTATTTCTCTTGCAGAGGACCTGAGTTCGATTCCTAACACCCACATCATAAGATTCACAACCACCTATAACACCAGCTCTATGGAGGTTTTTTTTTTTTTTTTTTTTTTTTTTGGTTTTTCGAGACAGGGTTTCTCTGTATAGCCCTGGCTGTCCTGGAACTCACTTTGTAGACCAGGCTGGCCTCGAACTCAGAAATCCGCCTGCCTCTGCCTCCCGAGTGCTGGGATTAAAGGCGTGCGCCACCACGCCCGGCTCTATGGAGTTTAATGCCTCTTGCCTCTGAGGGCACCAAGACTCACCTACACAAATCCACACTTACATACAGAGTTTTAAAATTATATAATAAGTCTTAAAATAATTAAAATATAAAGTGGAGAGCAATTGAGAAAGATCCCGATGACCTCTACATGCACTGGCTCCTCCCCCCCCCCCCCCCCCGTGAGCAAGTGTGCGAACACAGGCACACACACACATGTATATAGCCATTTTATTCTGGTGAACCTTCATTTATAGAAATCAAACAATGGGAAGAAGTTGACCCAGGAGCTATATTTTGCCAACCCCTCTTCAACAGATAAAAGGACCAATCTGGGCATTAAAGTCTGTGTGGGTGTGTTGTTGTATAACTGACTTGGAAGATGACAGCCTAGGTTTGTCCCTCTCTCCACTTCTAGCTACTCTAATTGAAGCAGATGCTTTAAACACGTTCTATCTCAGTTTCCTGTCTTCAAGCATGGAGACAGGACAGGTCTTACCTCACTTAGGGGCTTTGGGAGTTGATAGCTTTTATGCTCACACTTCACTGAGTGGTGGAGAAGAGATCTGAGAAATGAGTCATTAGGTGGTATGCATCTCAGAGTGTACTTCCACGCACCTCGACGATACAGGTCGCTCAGTGCTGCTCTCAATGCAATCAGTCGATTCAGGAACCATGAAGCAAATGGGACTGTTTCAGAGTGAGCCTCTGTGCAGGCGTGTGGGTGTACATGTACACGGTTTTGTGTGCTTGTGGAGGCCAGAGCACAACTTCAAGCGTTGTTCACCTTTGTCTGCTTTTCTTTTTTTAGAGAATAGGGGCTCTCACTGACCTGGAGCTTGCCAAGTAGGCTAGATTGCCCAGGCAGTGAGGCTCAGGGGTCCTCCTAGCTCTGCCTTCCCCTGGCATTGGTAATTCACTTGGCTTTTTATATAGGTTCTGGAATCTCTGATCCCTGTGCTTGAACATCAAGCATGTTAGCAACTGCCCATCTCCCCACTTCTCAGAGTAAATTTTACTTCTCTGTTTATTCTTATTTTGTATGTGTGTGTTGCACGCACATGTATACAAGAGCCAGAGCATATGTGTGTCTGTGTGTGTGAGTGTGTGTGACTTTGTGTGTGTGTGACTGTATGTTTGAGTGTATGTGAGTGTGTGTTTGTGAGTGTGTGTGAGTTTGTGTGTGTGAGTGTGTGTGTATGTGTGTGTGAGAGTCTCTGTGTGTGTATGTGTGTGAGTGTGAGTATGTGTGTGGGTGTGAGTCTGTGTGTATGTGAGTGTATGTGTGTGAGTTTGTGTGTGTGTGATATGGAGGCCCAATGTCGGTGTTGGCTTGTGGCTCCAGGTTGTAGAGGGCAGAAGCTTAGGTGAACTCAACAGCTCTGTCACTGATTCCTAGTGGCTTGGCAATTGGCAGCCCATGAGGTCCTCAGCTTTTAGCAGCAGTGACAGCTAGTGTCACAGCTCCAAGTGCAACTGACGCTCCCAGGCCTTAGGTGCCACACTGATGCCTCTTAACAGTAGCTAGTGCCACAGTTCTTGACCTTCAGTCCTTAGCGTTGAACCAGTCCCCGGAATGCTACAAGTGACTTTGGTTCTTCACAGCCTTTTCAGTATGTCTGCCAACCTTTGTCCCCTCTGCTGTTTCTGCCCTGGCATCTCTGTCCCCTCTTGCTATACTGTCTCTGTGATATTGTTGGACTTTTGTTGCTGCTGCTTCTTCTCAGTGTCCCGCCACCTCAGCCTTCTCTGCTTACAATAGAAATCAAAAGTAGGCAAAGAAAAGGCCATTCAGAAAAGCCTTTTATTGGTTCTAATTGTGTGACTGAGGGCAGCCCCCGGAGGTTGAGCCCTGGCTGACTCCACACAGAAGGGAAATGAACAGCCTGCTTCTGTAGTCAGCAGAGAACTGTGAAAAAGATGTTCCCACAAATCATGGGACTGTCTGTCATGCAAATGAAGGATTGTCTTTAAACAAATCATAGGTCTTCTCCAGAGCCATCAGGGAAATACTTCCCCATTGGCATGGGTGAAAAATGTCCTATAGATTCCACTGAGGCTTGCAGTGATTAAAAAAGAGACTAGTACAAGCTGTTGGAGACATTCAAGCTGGCAGTCTTCTGGCGTCAAGAGTTGTGGTTTGGCAGCCAGGAGCTGTAGGTAAAATGTAGCTTCCTCGAGATATCCATGCAGTATTCAAGACAGCTACGCTGCTTGGTTCAAGACAGTCTGCCTAACAACTGTCAGAGAATCCCATTCCCCAAGACCTTCAATGTCTTAACTCATTAAATAAAAAAAAAATAAAATTAAGTGGGGTTCTGAACACTTATAGTAAAGGCCTACTTTTACCATTAACAACTATTAAACAGTACTTAACCTGGCTTCATAGTGCTGAACTTCTTTTCCCAGTGCCCCAGGAAGACTTGGGTCTCTTGGCATTGTTCTGTAAGAAGTGCACTGAATCTGGTGGTTCCTCAGAAAATTGGACATAGTACTACCGGAGGATCCCGCAATACCTCTCCTGGGCATATATCCAGAAGATGTTCCAACCAGTAAGAAGGACACATGCTCCACTATGTTCATAGCAGCCTTATTTATAATAGCCAGAACCTGGAAAGAACCCAGATGCCCCTCAACAGAGGAATGGATACAGAAAATGTGGTACATTTACACAATGGAGTATTACTCAGCTATTAAAAAGAATGAATTTATGAAATTCCTAGGCAAATGGATGGATCTGGAGGGCATCATCCTGAGTGAGGTAACTCAATCAGAAAGGAACTCATACAATATGTACTCACTGATAAGTGGATATTAGCCCAGAAACTTAGAATACCCAAGATATAAGATACAATTTGCTAAATTCATGAAACTCA
Source organism: Mus caroli (assembly GCF_978045245.1). NCBI lineage: Eukaryota > Metazoa > Chordata > Mammalia > Rodentia > Muridae > Mus > Mus caroli. The sequence continues at coordinate 51,062,012 of NW_028227262.1, forward strand.
AGAAGAACAAAGACCAAAGTGTGGACACTTTGCCCCCTTCTTAGAATTGGGAACAAAACACCCATGGAAGCAGTTACAGAGACAAAGTTTGGAGCTGTGATGAAAGGATGGACCATCTAGAGACTGCCATATCCAGGGATCCATCCCATAATCAGCTTCCAAACACTGACACCACTGCATACACTAACAAGATTTTGCTGAAAGGACCCAGATATAGCTGTCTCTTGTGAGACTATGCCTGGGCCTAGCAAACACAGAAGTGGGTGCTCACAGTCAACTATTGGATGGATCACAGGGCCCCCAATGGAGGAGCTAGAGAAAGTACCCAAGGAGCTAAAGGGATCTGCAACCCTATTGTTGGAACAACATTATGAACTAACCAGTACCCTGGAGCTTGTGTCTCTAGCTGCATATGTATCAAAAGATGGCCTAGTCGGCCATCACTGGAAAGAGAGGCCCATTGGACTTGCAAACTTTATATGTCCCAATACAGGGGAACACCAGGGCCAAAAGGTGGGAGTGGGTGGGTAGGGGAGTGGGGGGGAGAGTATGGGGGACTTTTGGGATAGCATTGGAAATGTAAATGAGGAAAATACCGAATTAAAAAAAAAAGAAGTGCACTGAAAATGAAAATAAAAGGTAGTGCTTACCTGTAATCATAGCACTTGGGGTGGAGGCAGGAGGATCCAAAGGGGTACAGAGTCATTCTCCAGTACAGAGTGAGTTGGAAGTCAGCCTGGACTACATGAGACCCTGTATGAAACAACCAATCAAAAGAGGGAAAAAAGACAAGTGATAATAAAAACTAACAGTAAACATACAATATAGCAAACACCTGAGACAGGAACAGGTGCCTTCTCGATCAAATCTTGATCCTGCAGGTATAGGGACTACCTAGCATCAGAGTGTTTGGTTATCCCAGAGTCTCCACATACATGAGAATGCAGTGTCATATCTCATTATGTCACGGCATCACAACCCTCTGGGTGGTGAGGGCATTGCATCATGGTGGTACATCATAGCATTACATCATTGTAGTACACCACAGCATTACATCATGGTGGTATATCACAGCGCTACATCATGGCAGGCTGTCATAGCGTTGGGTCAGAGATGCTGTATCACAAGCTGTGCCACCATGGAGCTCTGTTCCCTTATGCCATTGATGACTCCAAACAAAAGAAAATTTTCAGTTCTGTTAAAATCTATGGCCTCACCATTGGACATGCTGTCTATAGTCACCTAATTTGTTGTTTGGCACTGCTTGACAGATTGACACAGACAGGTGAGCCAGGTTTTACAGCACTTTGCTTTATTGTGCACTGATGATGTTATTTTCAAGAAGTTGAAGGCTTGGGCAACCAGCACAAGACGTATTCCAGGAAGGAATGCTCACTGAGTAACTGTGGCACATTTGGGCACTTCCCATTGCTCAGGATGTTATCCTATTTAGGTGGCCTGTGACCAGCGAGCTTTGGCATCACTATTTTAATTATCTCATGGTGCCACAAAGCATGTGGATAAGAGATTGCAAACTTGACAGACAAATGTCCACCTCCCAGGTGCCAAGAAAGGTGCCCTGTACTCTGGGCTCTCACTGGGCATCCCTACTTGACGAGATGCAATGACCAGGACACTTAACAACACAACAGTGGCCTCCTCAGCTGTTCCCTTGAAATGAAAAGTTAAAGATGGTTGAGCTTAATGAGAAAACCATATCAAAGACTGAAAAAGAAGTTGGGTGTGGCGCTTCGAGCTTGTTACCCTGAACTTTTATGACTTGGACAATAGGATTGTTAAGAGTTTGAGCCCAACCTGGCCTCTTGTTTATTTGAAACCTAATCAAATAACAAACAAGAGTAAAAAAGGCTATGCCTTTCATGCCAAACAGGTAGCCAAGCTGGCAAGCAAAGGAGGAGGGAAAAGGGCTTCTCCTGTAAGCACAAAAATGATAAGAAAGCAAACCGTAGGTAAACAGTATTGAGGCAAGAGCTCAGGGGTTAAGAGCGTACTGTTCTTGCAACCAGCTCCAGGGAGTCCGTCACACTCCTTCTCACAGGCATATCTGCAGGCAAAACATCCATACACATCAGACAAACAAACCAGCAAACGAACAAACAGTTATATAAGTAAAAAGGAAAGCAAATGTTTTCAATTGCTAATATAGAGTTTATGTGGTTTGGATAGAATATCAAACAATCACATGCCCTCTTTGCCGAGGCCTAATCCAGGATAACACCGTCTTTATTTCTTAACAGCTGATACACGTAAGAAAGCTGTAGAAGACAGAGTTGATGTTCACAGAGGCTAGCCCATGGGAGTTTAAGAAAAGAGACAGTTCTATGACATGAGTTAAGACAAATGGAAATACACTCTATATATCCAACAACACTAGAATCGAGTGCTTAGATATGGTTCTCATGAGTTGTTTCATTTATTTGCTTGGGTCCTGGGGATCCCAACTGGGGACTTCACCTTTGCATAGCAGGCTCTTTTCCTCCTGAGCCACTTCCTCAACCACCTTTCTAAACTTCTAATAGCCAGATGTGAGTTTGGGGTTTTCTTTTCATCCAGGCCTGTGCCTTGCTGCTGGTTAGACTTGGGTTAACACAAGACTGTGCCTTGAGGAGTGAATTGGAAGACAGGGAATCCTTCTTATCTTTCACCGCCCCTAATTACTCATAAGAAGCAGGCACTTGGCAGGTTTGCATCCCTGTGAGGGCTAGTTTTATGTCAACTTGACACAAGCTAGAGCTATCTGAGAAGAGCAAACCACAGTTGAGAAAATGTCATCATAAGATTAGCCTGTATGCAACTCTGTGGCATAGTGTCTTGATTGGTGGGCTTATCCCACAAAGGATGGTTCCACCCACCCCTGGGCAGAGTGGTCTCGAACTGTAGAAGAAAGCTGGATGAGAAAACTAGTAAGAAGCGTTCCTCTATGGCTTATATTCCAGTTCCTGGCTTCAGGCTCCTGCCCTGATTTAGCTTCAGTAATAGACTCATAAGCTATTAATCAGTTATTCTCAACTTTCCTAGTTCTGTGACACTTTAATATAGTCCCTCATGCTATGGTGATCCCAGTCATAAAAATTATTTTCATTGCTACTTCTTAACTGCAACTTTGCTACTGTTATGAATTATATTATAAATATCTGATATGCAGGATATAAGATATGTGACCCCTGTGAAAGGGTCATTCCACCCCCAAAGGGGTCACAACCCACAGGTTGAGAACCATTGCTGTAAGGCAAAATGAACCCTCTTCTCCCCAAGCTGCTTTTTGTCACAATGTTTTATCACAGCAATAGAAACCCAAATTAAGACAATCCCTGTAGTGGTTTGAATATGCTTGACAGAGGGAGTGGCACTATTGGGAGGTGTGGCCTTGTTGGAATAGGTGTAGCCATGTTGGAGGAAGTGTGTCACTGTGGCAGTGGGCTTTAGGACCCTCCTCCTAGCCATGTGGGGGACCAGTTTTCTCCTGTCTCCCTTTGGATAAAGATATAGAACTCCCAGCTCCTCCAGCCCCATATCTCTATCTCCATCTCCATCTCCATCTCCATCTCCATCTCCATCTCTATCTCTATATTGATGATAGTGGACAGAACCTCAGAATCTGTAAACCAGCTCCATTTAAATGTTGTTCTTTATAAGAGTTGCCTTGGTCATGGAGTTTCTTCACAGCAGTGAAACTCTAACTAAAACAGCCCCTCTCTAAGAAGACCTCAGCCCCTTCTCAAAGGTATAGCAGAGGAGACATTTTCTGTGTTCCTGAGTAAAATACACAATGTCCGTGTGTTCTGCCCTAGGCTACCTCTCATCTCTCTGCTGAAGGTTCATCTATTTTTGGTGACATTGCGTTTTCATTGGAGATGTGGAAAACTCTTTGTCGCCAAGTTAGATCTGTGTGTCCTAGTTGAGGGAGAGAAAGTGTAATCCATGCTCTCAGCGGGGCAGAAGTTGGAAATAGCACAGGTGTGAATGGCACCTAAATGTGGGACTCTCTGAGAAGCGGGAACCAGATGTGTGGGGTACAGAACACGGTGGGAAGGAGTCATGGGGATGGGGTTCAGCCTGACTCTGGGCATCAACGTAGGACATGTAAACCCTGGGGAGAACATGTGAGGCCAACAGGAAAGCTAGGGAGTAGACTGTGGGAGTCCAAGCCATCTCCCAGAAATACCTTTGTAACCACACAGAAATGGCAAAGCTTCTCGAGTCTCAGTTTCCCTATTCATAAAATGGAGACGAGAGGGGAAAGAGGCCAACCCTGTTCAACACCTGTGCTTAGAAACAATGCTAAAGACTCTACAGATCAATCGTTTTACTTAGTACTCTGCAGTCCTGCGGGGTGGGTATCAATGGCTCCGTTTTGTGGCTTGGGAAATTTAGGCATCAGAAATCTCATGGTGTTTTCACTTCCACTCATCTGGTAGTGAAATCTAGATTAATCTAACTCCACAGCAAATGTATTGGTACACGTGTGCATGTGTGCGTTTATGCATGCACGTGTGTGTGTGTGTGTGTGTGTGTGTGTGTGTGTGTGTGTGTGTGTGTGTCTGTCTGTCTGTCTATCAGCCTTTCCCCTCTTGAGGATGGATCATAGCTTGTTTTGTTTTTTTTTTTTTTTTTTAAAGCTGTGATGCCTTATTTGGGATCAGAAGCAGATCTTGAGAGTGACGTCATTTATTTGGTAAACAGGAAACACCACTAGTGAAATTAGGAAGAGACAAAGACTGAAAGTAGCTCCCAGCCCATTCCTCTTGTACTGTGGGATACCTAGAAGTACATTCCACCCAGAAAGCTGAGCAGGAGCAGAGAGCACGCTTGGCAGCCTATCCTACTGAGCTGTGAGTCTGCCACTGAAGGTGACTTCTGGCGCATGGAGCTTACACTCTTGGGCTTGAACCTGTGTCCTGACTTTGGCTAAGTACAACGCTGGCAGCAAGAGAAAGTCCTTGTCAGGGAAACACTAGAAAACAGAGAAACAGGGAGTATGGGAGCATCACCAACAGGTCCTGTTGTGGTGGATCTAAGAATCAGAGACCATGTGACAGTAGCAGGCTGAGGGCCACCACCCACAGAAGCTATACTGCAATTTTGCAGATATTTGAAGGAATTTTGAGAGAATAGTTGGGCCTTCGTGAACTCTTGCTGGACTCAGGTTTAGCTTCCAGGTAAATGCTGCCAAGTCCCTTCTGTGAGTTGTTACCCAGAATGCTTTTCATATGGATTTACCTATCTGATAAACCACCAGGACACACTTATCATTATAAGATTTGAGTCTAAAACAAGGAACTAACATGAGTGTTTGGCACAGACTCAAGCTCTCCTCGATATCTCAAAGTGTGGGAAGCCACATGTGCCGTTGCAGGGTGGCGCTGGCTACCGCTGGCCACCACGCATACATAGGCAGTAAAGTTTTTTTTTTTTTTACCAAGATGAGGTTTTGGGAATTAACCAATCAGATGAGAGACAAGTTAATCAGTCAGATGAGAGACAAGTTAACCAATCAGATGAGAGACAAGTTAACCAATCAGATATGAGACATGCAAATGAGGTGGTAAGCATAACCCATGCATAACCAATCTGGGTGTGAGACACGCCTCTCCTAGACCTATATAAGCAGCACCAGTTCTGGGCTTGGGGTCACTTCGCCTCTGCAATCAAGCTCTCCCAATAAACGTGTGCAGAAGGATCCTGTTGCAGCATCGTTCAGGTGCGCGCAAGATCAAAGTGCATGTGTGGCATGATCAGCAAGAAGTTTTGTTTGCCCCCCTTTTCTGTGTGTGAGATAGAGTCTCATGTAGCCCAGGCTAGCCTCAGACTCACAATGTAGCCCAGGCTGGCCTTGGCTTCCTCCTCATCCTTTTGCTTCCATCCATAAATGCTGGGATTCCAGGCATGGATCATTACACCTGGATAAACTTTTGCTTCTGTTTTTCTTCCTACCCCTATTCTTCCGTTTAGTTATGGATGAGAGAGCACTGTATCAGGCAAGTGTCAGGCTACCCCACCCCTACCCCATCCTGTGTGATCTTAGTACAGATGTACTCACATCTTCTTAAACAAGAATGCCAGATTGTTCCTCCTCGTGGGACTCAGTGTGAACATGTACCACGAAATGTTTTGCTCACTAATACCCGTTCCCACTCCTTGAAGAGTAGCCTCACCCTTTACCTTTTATCTTAGCACGTGGCTCCAACAGAGACCAAGTTTTCTATGCTCCCTCTTGTATTCCTTTTGCTACATCATGAAGCTCCATTTAATGTGAGGAAAGTGAGACATGCAGCCTCTGAGTTATTCCCTTTGAAACACCCCCTACCTGCTCCTTGAGCCCCACTCAGGCTCCCAGTTTCCACTGAGCAAGAAAGAACGCAAGGGGCAAGAAGCCCTGAGCTATCTTCAGGCAGAGGGAAACAGACAGTAATCTAGCAGTTACAGAGCACAAGGTGGAGGGAGCCCTAGTCCTTGCCTTTATGTGGAGCTGAGATAGACCATGGAGCCTCTAACTTCCATTACGCCAGCCTCCACGGGGAGCTGAAGCAGATCATTCAATATAAAGCATTCTTTCTTGCATCTTGCCATTGCCAAGAACCTACATTTTCATGGGCATGGAGTCTGAGCCTGTGACTGAGCTCAGTTACTTTGGACTCATTAAAGACTCATTGTAGGGTTGGAGAGATGCTCAGAAGCTCGGAGCATGCACTGGTCTTGCAGAGGACTGTTATTAGTTCTCAGCACATACATTAGAACTGCCTATACCTCCAGCTTCAGTCTGGCCTCTGTGAGTACCTGATCTCATGTGCAAAAATCCACACCCAGACACCCAGGCCTACACATAATTAAAAATTTTTAAAATCTTGCATAAAGATAAGTGATCATTGCAGTTATGATCATTTAAGACTTAACTTTAAATGAATTAGATGTTGTGTGTTGCAAATGTAAATGTGCTAGGGTACCCATGTTGACATCAAAAGACACCTTTGTAGAGTTTGTTTCCACTAACTCGGGCTATCCAACTTGCACCATTGGGCAGCAAATGTCTTTCCTTGCTGAGCCATTCTACTGGCCCAGAAGACTTGACTCTAATCCTAGCACCATCTCTTACCCACGGCCTATATAGGAAAATACATGGCCACATTTAATTAGTCCCACACAGAACTTGTAAGCTGGCTGCTGATGTAAAACACCCGATGCAGGGCTTGACATCTGGTCCATGGTCAGTGGAAGATATAGTTGATGATATTTCGATCACCATTAATTATTCCTCATGCCGAGTTGTTGCTGACCAACTCAGCAGTATTAGCTACCGTAGTAAGCAGCAGCATTAAATTAGAATTTGCTGCTCTGACATTCAGCATTAGCATTGCTAGATCTGAAGAAGGTTGGGTCTCTGTGGCAGGTGAGCAGATGGAGAGATTCCCTATGCTCTTTGAGCTACTCTCTCATGCTTAGAGCAGCATTTCTCTGCCTTGGCTAATGGACACAGCACCATTAGGTGGAGGAAAGGCGATGCCTAGTGAGTCAGTAGACAGTCACCCAGGCCTGTTACCTCTTGATTCCCAACAGAGTCAAGCCTGGGAAGGATGCTTGGGCTAGCTTGTGAGGTGGAGATATATATATATTTGACTGTCGTGTGTGTATGTGTGTGTGTGTGTGCTTTTCTTAAGAAACATTTCCCATCCTCCTATACTATGTAAATTTGTCTATGACCAATTTCTGGCCAGCAAGGTGAGACCTTAAGAGAGCATTCTTTCTGGGAACTGACTTAGGTGGAACTTAGTCATATTTTTTTTTTTTGCCTTTCCAGGTTTCTCCTGCTACCTAGAACCCAGGCAGGATGCTGACTTGTGAAAATCTGTGGGTTTTGAAGTCAGAGTCATAGGATCAGACCAGGATGTTAATGTTTGTGTGTGTGTGTGTGTGTGTGTGTGTGTGTGTGTGTGTGTGTGTGTGTGCGTACCATAGCGTACATGTAGAAGGTCAGAGAACAACCTTCTGGAGTTCCTTCCATTGTATGAGATCAAATTCAGGTAGGCTGGCTTGGCAGCAGGCACCTTGACCCTCTGAGCCGTCTTACCAGCAGAACACATTCCTAAATGTAATTTTTGCATTCAGTTTTTTGTTTGTTATTTATTGGGTGTGTGTATGACAGTGCCTGCCCGAGGACAGCTTTCTGGAGTTGGTTCTGTCTTTCTGCTACGCGAGTTACTAGGACTAAACTCAAGTCATCAGGCTAGTGACATGCATATCCACAGAGCCATTGTGAAGGCCTTCACAGTAGCTCTTGAATACTGCCTGACTCCTCTCTCTCCTTTGCCTCTCTGCATCCTTTTGACTACATGTAGTTGAATGAGTTTTAGCATCATTTTCCAATGATCTTTCTAATAGCTCCAGAGGTCTGAAGCCCAGGGCTCAGGAAGACTCGGCTACTTCTTTCATCCCTTTGTAAGGGGCTGGCTTAATTTCTACAGCCTTCTTATAACAGCCTGGAAATGTGGCTCCCCAGTCAAATTACCATGATCACACCATCTGTCATCAGGGCTTGGGGTCAGATGTGCACAGAGCTGCACATTTTGGCATTTAACCATTCTTTGATATTCTCTTGCTTTCCTATGGTCTCTTTGAGTGGGCAGAATGTTTTTCCAACACAGTCACACTTCTTGTACTTTGCCTTCCTCAGCATGCAGCTAGATTCTCAAGGCTTGCTCTGTCAGAGGAGAGATCCTTAGAAAGACCTTAGCAAAAAACCACCTACGGTACAGGCTGAGGTCTGCAGCCTCTTGGCCCTCACCGAGGAGTGGATAATCTTAATTCTGTACTGGTCACTTAGCTGGCAGTTCATCCCAGGCCCATCATTCTTTCTCTGAGCTATGACCCAGACTAGAAGTCTGCAAGCCAGGCTGCCAAATCTCCCTCTGACTGGCTTCTCATAGGGTTTGCCACCGGAGGTGCCTAGAGGGGGATGTTGAGAAGGGAAGCAGGATCCTTGTGTTCCTCAAAGCTTGTGCCACTCAACAGCAGCAAGCTTAGGGAAGCTACATCTTAGGAACACAAGCCTGAGTGGAAAGACTGACCCCAGACCCAGAGGATGGGAACATCTGGAGCTGAAGGCAACGGTTCCGATCACACGTACCGGGATTGACTTCCTAGGTCCTACACAGCTGGATGATGTTGGACAACACCTCTTGCTGAAGCTTGGAGGGTTGGAGTCAAGAGGCTGTGTTCTAAGCAATGGAATGTGCTAGAAGGGTTATATGAGGTTTCTGGCCTGGTCCATCAAGGCTGCCTCACAGGGCTAGGGAAGAGACATAGAGGCAAAGTGCTTTTCCAGAAAACATGGGATCCTTGATTCTATCCCAGACCCACATAAAATAGTTGACTGTGGTAGTGCACAGCACTAATCCTATCACTAAGGATGCAGACACAGGTGAATCACTGGGGTTTCCAGGCCAGTGAGAAGCCCTGCCTCAAAAAACAGAGTGGTCAGCCTTTGAAGAATGGCAGCCAAGGCTGCCTGCATGCGTACATGCCTGCTCTCCAACAAAGACGCACACAAAGCTCTATTGCTGTTTCCCCTTTCTCTGCCCTCAACTGTCTTCTGTGGGTAGATTCCTGAAGATCAAATACAACTCTGTCTGATGTGGTCATCAACACCTTTGTTGAGCTATTTGGTCCTAGACAGGTGGATTTCTATCAATTATTGCAGGCATGTTTGGGGTGCTGGCAATGTTTCCAGAGACGGGCATGGGAATCCAGCAGATGAACATAAAATCTGTCTTTATCTTTGGTTCCTAGCCTCAGCAGCAGAGCCTAGTGCTTTATCTGCGGTTATTTTTACCCAGATGAGGATGGATTTATTGTCCTCTCTGCTAATAAAAAATGAAAGCAGAAAATACCAGAAAAAAACATCAAAGCATCTGTGCTTTGTCAACATGACAGATTGCTTACTAGTTTATATGTGGCCTTCCTAAAATTTTTAATTACATCTTATTTACAGGTATTTGTGTGTGTGTGTGTGTGCATGTTCGTGCATGTGTGTAAATGCACATCGTGGTGTGCATTGAGAGGACAACTTGGAAGAATTGGTTCTCTCCTTCTGCCCTGCTGGACCTGGGAATCAAACCCAAGTCATCAGGTTTGATGTTGGTTAATTCTCCCAGCTGAGCCATCTTGCTGGCGTCTATGTGTAGATTTCTGAGCTGACTTCGTTTCAAATTTTTATTAACCCATGACACTATCATCCTGAGGTTATGACTTTGGCTTCTGGCTAACAATTTAAGGATTTTGGTCTAATTACAGGGGTAGTTTTTAGCATTACTATCATCACTGTGCTGACTGTTTTATGGAAATGCAATTTAATCCCATAATGGAGTAAGCAAAATTCTTCTGCAAGAATAGCCCAGAGAAAACGGAAATCTTTCAAAGGGTGGCTTTTTGCTAAACACTTTGGCAGGGCTCTGTTCTGAAAGGAAGGAATCGCCTTATTTTGAGCCCTCATATTCTCTTTTATGAAGCACGATAGGCTATTTGCAGACACTTCTGGAATAGGGTGTCAGGTATTTGCCATGCACGCAGGCATGCTAATGTTATTTCTTTCTGCATCAACACAGGGCCTACCCTTCTGTGACCCTGGAAGAAACCATTTTGTTATGGATTCACTTCTCCATAATTTACCTGATTTGTAATTTCAGGGTTTCGGGTGTGAGGGCTTCACTGTAATTATGCTGGGTGCTCTGTTCAGTCAGATCACAAAGCCCACCGTCTCCCCTGACAGCATTACTTCGGGCTGTCTAGTGACCCTTAGCTGCTTTTAAGTAGCTCTTTACCCACTGGCTGGCAAATGGTCGGAGCTACATTTGAGTACTCTTGGGCTTCTAACTACAGCATCCATTTTATGTTTTATGTCTGTTTCAAGGGGAGGGGGGCTTTCTGAGCAAGCACTTCCGTATCTTCAGGTGCAAGGGCTCCATTAGGATTCTTGAATGATGAGCTGAAGTGGTCATCGAGGCAGGAGCCCTGCAAACTTAAATTCCGTCTTGGAAATCAACCGTGAGCCTTCTTCAGTATGCACGGAAGAGCACAAACTGAGCTCACCCACACATGGCTTTCAGCTTAATTTCCATGTTAACACTTGGATAAGAGGAACTTTTAAGCAACTCAGCTTACAAAGTCATCAAATTGCAAGGGCAGTGTTAGAAGACAGAGATCCTGTCCTGTTGCTGTAGGTATTTGAAAGGCTAAGTCTACGGTTACAAACTTCAATTGCTGGTAAGAACCACAAGGCGAATATCATAAATATATGGTCAAGGCCAAGAGGAATCACCTATAAGTGAGAAGTGCTGAAGCAAACTAGAGAATCATTCTCCACTCTACTTATTACTCTTTTAAATTTGTTTTTCCGATCAGACAAAACACACTCGTTGTTACATGTAGTCCAAGACTGTTGCCAGCTAAACACTGCTGTTTATTGGTATCAAAGACAGGGTCAAGGTAGGAAATCATTTTAAGATCTCAGAAGTCTGAATCCTTGAAGTAGACGCCTTTGATTCCCACTACTCAAGTCTCTTTCCCTGCATTTCAAGTTTGCCTTTGTTTGTTTATTCATTCACACACACACCCCTCCCTCATGTCTCTCTCTGTAAGCTTCATGAAGGCAAGGGCTCTGTTTGCCTTTCTTGTGGTTGGAATCACCAGCGCTGCTTCAGGTCGAGCACTTACCTAGTCCTCATTTTAAAAAAATGTTGGATGTACCAAGCAAGGACAATGCTCTGTCATCTGTTGTCATCCATTGACATATGTTATTCATCTCTGTGCCGTCAGCTCTACATACAATAGTAATTAAGATGAGTGTGTCTTGGATGAAATTGGTGATTATGGTCCACCACAGTGGTTAGCCACAGGGAGGTGGTTTCCATCGGGTGGGGCGACAGTCTAGAAATAGACATGGTTGCTAAGCTGGGGAGATGCTTGGACATGAGACAAATGAGCAAGGAAGCCTGGAAAGACAGAAAATAACAAGCTTTATAGATATGGTTAGCAATCTAGGTAAGGTGCTAGGGTCAGGGGTATCAAATGAGGGTTAAAAATAGGCCATCCAGGGAGGGTCCACGTGTCTGCCTGTGTGTGGTAAGCAACTGACACTAGAACCAGAGCCTTTGGAGCTGAAGGCTGAGTTCACAGGCATGCTGAAGCCCGACATGGGAGAGAGTCATCAATAGCGAAACTGCTAAGAATGCATCAGAACAGCACGAGATGACTTTATGATCCTACAGTCACAGAATGGATACCAAGGTATAGACCTGGCCTGAACTTGTAGGCCAAAGAATGTCCATACTGGAGCCCAGGTCAGGCCCAGACTGGTACTGCTGTTGGTCAAGTCGGAGTTGGCAAAGCAGGGGCTGAGATTATCTTCCTCAGCTCCAGGGAGAAAAACATCCAAGTCTTGTGTTTTGTCTTGAGACTAGTCCTAGAAGGTTTCATTTCCAGAGTAGGAGACATATGTGGGTTAACTTTGTCACATGTCTCGGCAACCCCTAGAGTAACAGAAAGACCATTCATCTAACCTTGAGGGAGCAAGAGGAATCTATTCACTACAGTAACACAACATGCCCAGGCAGGAGCATGGCTCTCCTCCAGGCTGTGAGTGCTCTGTGCCTCTCTGTTCTGCTGTCTCTGTGGTCAGCCTCACTCCAGTCTATTAGAGCTTTCCCTGAGAGTCAACACAGCCTATGGATGTGTGCACAACACAACCCTAGGATGCTGTGAATGTAATCCAAAATTGTCAACTTACATTTAAAATATTATGAGATTAACAGAAAAGAAAATGTTGGCAACTCAATTGCAAGGCTGTCAAGCATGAATGTTGGAGATGACGCCTTGTCTCCGCGTAAAAAGGTTACACAGGCTAAAGTGGGGCTGGTAATTTCCTAGGTGGCTTTGCTTCCCGACTCTGCTCCTTTACCTGACAAGTTCTTCATTTACAAGATGAGCATTATCAGTAACCCTGACCTCTTGGATGCTTGTAAGGATTAAATGAGAAGATGTGTGTAAAATAAATCGGGCTTGATGCCTGTAAAGTGCTCAGCTGTTATTGGCAGCCATAGCTACAAGGAGTGAGTGGTCCCATCAGTTCTCCTATGGGTAGCATCTAGGGGAGAGCTCCTCCTACTTCAGTCTGTGACAGAGACACCGTCCATATCAGGGCTGGGCCTCCATATTAAACATGAGGAAACTGAGAGGCAAAGTAGAGGAGCCTAGATGACTTTGCCACAGAAACATGCCTCTCCCTTCTTCTCCTCTGCCAGGTCCTCATGCCCCAGGGTCTTGTTCTCATTTCTGCTTCTCACAAAAAGCAATTTTGGGGGGAAATATGTTTATTCCAACTCATAGTTCCAGGTGGCAGTCCATCCACTGTGCCAGGAGACCCAGAAGCAGAAGCAGGCAGATGGTCACGTGATAGCCAAGGTCAAAACAGAGAGGAAAGAATTTATGCGTCACACTTGCTTGCTTATGCTCAGCTTGGTTTATCCCCTCTTTTGTAGTTCAGGACCCCCTACCTTGAGAATGGTGCTGCTCACAGAAGCCTGGGTCTTTCCACATCAATTAAATTAATTAAGACAGTCTCCCACAGGAGTGCCCACGGGCCCATGAAGGATACACACACACACAAACATACTACACACGCTAAATAAATTAATGACTGTCTGAAGAGAATGGAATATACACTTAAACTGAGGACTGTTGTTTCATTTCTTGAAATTTACCAGTAACTCACAGCCCAGATTTCTCTAATTAAAGGCACACCCAAATCAGTATGCGGAGAATCTATGGCATGGAGACGGACTCTGAAGCCTTGGTTTGCATTCTAGTTAGAAAATATTGTGGGCTCAACCTAAATAACCAGACTAGGTATTCAAATAAAATCTCCCTCATAGTATTTCCTCTGGCCTAGTCAGTAAATGTTCAATTGCCACATTATCTTATTAGCTATTAGTTAAAACAAAGACAAATTGGATTTGTAAAATTGGAATAGAAAAAAAAAAAAAGACTGTTACAGATGGTGGCTTTAGTAAATTCTGTAACACTGCCAGAAGCTCAAATCTGTTTCACCATTTATGCAAGTTACTGTGGATGCTTTAAAATACAGGCCCTATTGAAACTATTCAATGATTTTGAGGTTCTCCAACAATTTTAAAGAAAAAGAGTTGATATTCTCAGTGCATGGATTTCCAGAGAGCCCTTTTCTAGTCTTGGTGTGATCTGAAAGGCACTGAACCATCTAGCTGGGTTGATGGATTTAGAGCTGGGCCATTTATCCAAGCTCATCCAGTGGAGTTATCAAAGGTGCCGAGGAGACACAGCTGAGGGCAGATAGGAGATGCTCCTGAGCACAACTGAAATGTTTCCCATTATAGAAGAAAGTGCCCTGCTGAACTCCTCCTGTTACTTCCAGAATCACCTCCCTTGGGTGGGGTCCAAGGTCACCTAACTGATATTGAACAAGACTTCCTGGCAGATGGCATGCTGGGGCAGCTCCCAAGGTGTTACTTCTCATATTGCATCTGTACCATTCTGGGAAACAGTAGCTGGAGAGAATGTTTGCCGAGAATGTTCCACAAGATGCTGGTCAACCTCGCTCTGCTCTTGTATAATGAGCTGAGTGGAAACAGAAAGACGCCTGTGGTTTCAGATCTTAAGTCAGAACTGAAGACACCAAAATCTAGTTGGTGTTACCAAGTGTTCTTCAGCGACAAGAATTTGACTACCCAGCCAAGGCTTCCCTGTTTGAACTTGTTGTTGAGCCTTGAGAAGGATGATAGGGGCTATCAGAAAGGGAGATTTCCTTCAGACAGCTCTAAACGATGAAGCCTTCTAACACACTGGGTTCTCGGTGTGTGCATGTGTATGTGTCTGACTGGGTGTAGGTATGTATATGAGGGGTGTGTGTGTGTGTGTATGGTGTGTGTGTGTGTGTGTGTGTGTGTGAAAAATCAAGACTATAAGAGTGCAAAAGTAGACACTGGGTTTAGATATCTGTCCTAAGGGCTGTAAATGTCCCAGTTTTATTGCATTTCATAGCAATAGTGTTGGGTTTTTTTTTTAAACTATCTAGTATGCAAGATAAAAGTATGTTATTACAAATAAACAGTTTAGTCTTCACTTATTTCTTTAATACCAAATTTCAGACTGGAGACCTATTTTTACCAATAATCCAGGAAACTGACTCTGACGTAGATCTTCTGTGGCACTGTTTTATGGTGAAGGTGGAAAGTCCAAACACTATGAGAGAAGCTCAAGAGGAGGAGGAGGATGGGAAAGATGAGGAGGAGACAGGAGGAGAGAAAAGGAGGAAGGGGAAAAAGAAAGGAAAAGAGGATAGGCAATTTTTTTTCTTCACCATTCATCTTCTCTTTGATCAAATGCACAGTTCTAGGAGCTAAAGCTATAAAGCATTGGTTGTCAGCCTATGGGTTATGACCCCTTGGGGGATCGAACAGCCCTTTCACAGGGGTTGCCTAAGACTATCAGAAAACACAGATATTTACATTAGAATGCATGATAGTACTAAAATTACAGTTATGATGTAACAATGAAATTAATATTATCGTTGGGGAGTCACCACAACATGAGGAACTGTATTAAAGGGCCACAGCATTAGGAAGACTGAGAGCCACTGTTATAGTAAGTCATTGGCTTAACAAGACTACGTCAGACCCTCCACTAAGGTAACTGGATAAAATGGTGTGATGCAGATAGGACTATGACATTCTCCTGTAGTCTAAGATAGAAGAGGTGGCAGGATTACCACATCAATTACAATTACCTATGAATATACAATTACAAGTAGACCTAAGGAAAGTCACAAAGAACCCTAACACTATTTAACAAAGATATAGAACATTTGAGAGTGTCAGGGAGGCTGTGTATAGTCACATGGTGTTTTGAAAGGATTACTTTGGGCCAGGTGAACATGAGAATAGGTTATGTTTGCAGAGGAGCAGAAATCTCCTGAATAATAAGGGGAGTGAAAATAAAGACAGAAATGAGCTAATTTGAGAAACCTTCCTTGGGTAAGCTCGGCTGACTTTGGTAAAGAACTGGATGGGCAAGGAGAAAAGCTTGATAGAATTTTAGGAACTTGATCGATTCTGTTCAGACAGAATTTTATTCTATCAAGTATGAAATCCTGGACTTTAGAACTCTTTACCTAATCCTAGGTCTGTCCAAATTCAACAACAAGGAAAAGCAAAATGTGTATACCCAAGAATAATTAAAATGAAGGCAGAAAAAAAATAGAACTTGAGAAAATATCCCATCCCTAACCCTTGAACAGAATTCCCTGTCCACTAGCATATGAAGATCAGAATGTAATATTTTTAGTGCATAATCCATGGCCAGAGTTCTTAGCAGCATACAATGTACAATATATAACACTCAAGGACACATTTTAATCACTCACCTTTAGAGTCAGTCTAGCTGTGACATCAAAGTGTTATAGAGTGTATAACTGTCCCTATGCCTTCTTCAGAGCTGTTGAAAAAGCATGAGACATGTCAGGTCATAGGGTGTGTTTCAAGGAATGAGCCTTGTAGCACAAGTAAGAAAAATTGTATAACTTTAGCTGTACTTAGTATTCTTATGTCTCAAATCAATTATTATTACTGTCTTAGGTAGGGGGACATTCCTATACCCTCTGTAGCCCTTGAAGGTCAGAAGAGAGCATCAGATGCTCTGACTCTGGAGTTGCAGGTGTTTGTGAGCCACCCCATGTGAGTGCTGGGAACTGAACTCGGGTCCTCTGCAAGAGCAGCAGATGCTCTTAACCACTGAGCTGATTTTCCAGCACCCAAGTCCCTTAATTTAAGGAAAACAGGGGATCCTGTTAGTCCTATCAGGAATGGCCATCCAGCCTTGCAGCCCACTGCTAACTTTAGTCCGCAGCCCACTTCCTGGGTCTGGCTTTATGACTTCACTGAGATTCTGTGTCTATGCTCCAAGAGCACATGGTAAAAGATTGGGTCTGCTCTGAGGTCAAGGGTGTTAGAAGGTCCCCAGAGGTCACAAGATGACAGCCTGCCCCCCTTGGCTCCCTGCCTTCCACCACTAGAGCAAGCCAAGCTCCAGAAGCCAGGGCTGGAAGCTGGGTCACCACTCTGACTTGGATAGAGAGCACAGTGGAGTGTAGCTGTCCTGCAGGCTGCTCCAGAGCTGGCTTCAGACAAGAGACTAAGGTCAGGTATGTGCTTGAGATTACATATGTGTATCTGGCAGAAGTCATATCATGTCTTAGGAAAACAGATCTTAGAATGTCAACTGCTCTTAGTAGTGCGGTCCTCTGGCTGGAGATGCCAGGAGGATCTCTAAGGTGTTTTCTCCATGCTGCGTGGGCCATCCTCACTCCCCAGAAATGCTACTTTCTTGTTTGGAAGTCAAGCAAAGAGTCAGTCAGATCTCAGCATAGAACAGACTCATCGTGTATAGTTCAAATAATCAAATCAAAGAGGTATGGGTGAGGCTCGGGGAACTAATGCGGAATAGGAAGAACCATCCAAGGGCAGCCAGGAGGGCAAGCTTTTCAGCATCCGGAGGGCAGAGGACTCAGAGCTTGCCAGTACCAGGTCACAGCTGGAACTACAGATTAGGCATCACCGTCACGCTGAATCACACAGGAAAGAGTTGCTGCCAGGGACATGGCCCAGCAGTGGGAGAGATCATGGAAGGGACACTCATCCCTTCTCCTGGCCCAGGGATGTGGGCCCAGCAGTGGGAGATGGCACGGAAGGGGAAGGGATAGTCACCTCCCACTGGAATGAGGGTGAGGCAGGAGCAGCAGGAAGAAGCTCCAGCACAGGGTGGGGATGGGGGAGGTCACTGTCTCTAGTCTTTAGACTGGCATTGCTTCTAAAAGCACACATGCACACACACACACACACACACACACACACACACACACACTCTCTCACACACACACACTCATGCATATGAATTAGTCCCCACAAAGATCAATTTTGTTTGCTTTAATATTATTCTGGAAGTAATGTTGTATTTACTCACGACATAGTTACAGTTTTGATTCTGTGTCCTATCGGTTTAAAAAGAAGGCAGACAGCCCCAAATTTGCATACTTTTTGTCATGTGTTGCTTAATGTTTCAGTCAGCAATCGGCCATAAATGTAACGGTGGTCTGTCACATAAGATGACAGCGTCTAGTGATTATATTGGCCTCTTTGATTGTGTAAATAGTCTCTGAGGTTTGCACAGTAAGAATCATCTGTATCCTTTTCCTTAAATGACAGGCAACTGGACTTGTAAGCTGTGTGTGCTATGTGGGTATTGCTGTTCCAGTATACCATGGCTGTGTGTGCATTACTGCTCCAGTATACCGTAGCTGTGTGTGCATTACTGCTCCAGTATACTGTAGCTGTGTGTGCATTACTGTTCCAGTATACCATAGCTGAGTGTGCATTACTGCTCCAGTATACCATAGCTGTGTGTGCATTACTGCTCCAGTATACCGTAGCTGTGTGTGCATTACTGCTCCAGTATACTGTAGCTGTGTGTGCATTACTGTTCCAGTATACCGTAGCTGAGTGTGCATTATTGTTCCAGTATACTGTAGCTGTGTGTGCATTACTGCTCCAGTATACCATAGCTGTGTGTGCATTACTGCTCCAGTATACCATAGCTGTGTGTGCATTACTGCTCCAGTATACCATAGTGTGTGTGCATTACTGCTCCAGTATACCATAGCTGTGTGTGCATTACTGCTCCAGTATACCATAGCTGTGTGTGCATTACTGCTCCAGTA
The DNA here is from genome assembly GCF_978045245.1 of Mus caroli. Lineage (NCBI taxonomy): Eukaryota > Metazoa > Chordata > Mammalia > Rodentia > Muridae > Mus > Mus caroli. Next base: position 51,080,829 of record NW_028227262.1, read on the forward strand.
TACCATAGCTGTGTGTGCATTACTGCTCCAGTATACCATAGCTGTGTGTGCATTACTGTTCCAGTATACTGTAGCTGTGTGTGCATTACTGTCCCAGTATACCATAGCTGTGTGTGCATTACTGTTCCAGTATACCATAGCTGTGTGTGCATTACTATTCCAGTATACTGTAGCTGTGTGTGCATTACTGCTCCAGTATACCATAGCTGTGTGTGCATTACTGCTCCAGTATACCATAGTTGTGTGTGCATTACTGTTCCAGTATACCATAGCTGTGTGTGCATTAGTGTTCCAGTATACTGTAGCTGTGTGTGCATTACTGCTCCAGTATACCATAGCTGTGTGCGCATTACTGTTCCAGCATAATGTAGATGTGTGTGCATTACTGCTCTAGTGTACTATTTCTAGTGAAAGTATTGGGATAATTTGTAAAACCAAAGACTCTTTCTTTTTTTTTTAATTTTTAATATTTTTTATTACGTATTTTCCTCAATTACATTTCCAATGCTATCCTAAAAGTCCCCCATACCCCCCCCCCACTTCCCTACCCACCCATTCCCATTCTTTTGGCCCTGGCATTCCCCTGTATTGGGGCATATAAAGTTTGCAAGTCCAATGGGCCTCTCTTTCTAGTGATGGCCGACTAGGCCATCTTTCGATACATATGCAGCTAGAGACAAGAGCTCCAGGGTACTGGTTAGTTCATCATGTTGTTCCCCCTATAGGGTTGCAGATCCCTTTAACTCCTTGGGTACTTTCTCTAGCTTCTCCATTGGGAACCCTGTGATCCATCCAATAGCTGACTGTGAGCATCCACTTATGTGTTTGCTAGGCCCCGGCATAGTCTCACAAGAGACAGCTATATCTAGGTCCTTTCAGCAAAATCTTGCTAGTGTATGCAATGGTGTCAGCGTTTGGAAGCTGATTATGGGATGGATCCCTGGATATGGCAGTCTCTAGATGGTCCATCCTTTCATCACAGCTCCAAACTTTGTCTCTGTAACTCCTTCCATGGGTGTTTTGTTTCTTAGCCTTTTCAGAGGGTTGTTGTGAGAATTAAATGTTTGTATATAGAGCCCTTAGAATAGTGCCTTACAAGAAGCTAGCAGAAAATGAGAGAGAGAGAGAGAGAGAGAGAGAGAGAGAGAGAGAGAGAGAGAGAAATAGTATGAAACACCTCCAACAGAAGTTTTACAAGTCTGAAATCCATTACAGAAATGGGAATTGAAGGGTTCTCTACTCCCATAATGCCTAGCTCTCACAGGATGACCACTTCCCACTTTTCAGACCACCAGCTAAGGAGACAAAATTTGCTGTGAGCAGCTGTCCCCTTTTGTGTCCTGGGGTAAAGTAAGTCCCCTATTCCAAATTTACTGCCCTCATCTTCAAAATGATACCAGCTCACAGCACCTTGCCCAACTCCATTATTGGCTGTTTAAAGCTTTTCCCCCATTTAAGCCAACAATGAGATGAATGATTTTTATAGCAGGCTTATTGAGATAAAATTTATAGATCATAAGATTCACCCATATAAAGTGTGTACTTCAACAATCTTTAGTGTATTCTAAGCAATGTAACAGTCATCACCTGACGCTAGAACATTTTTTTGTTGTTGTTACAAAAAGAAACCTGTAACCATCATAGTTGGTCCTATCCCCACCCATGCCAGATCCAGTCAATCTTCAGTCTGCACTCTGGGTCTCTCCTTTCTGGGTTTATCAGGTTAGTTGGATCCTACAGTGTGTGGGCCTCTGTATCTGTCCTACTTCATTTACTATTACAAAAAATAAGGGGTTCACCCATTCTGGGCACTCATAATTTACTGCTGAGCATCCCATATTATAGATCAGCCACTCTATCTATCTATCTATCTATCTATCTATCTATCTATCTATCTATCTATCTATCTATCTATCTATCTATCTATCTATTGCCAAGATCTCTAGCCCAGGCTGGCCTCAAACTCCCTCTATAGCTGAATATTCCCTTGAACTTCTAATCCTCTGTCTTCTACCTCCCTAGGGCTCTGGGACTTGAGGACATGACTACTAATTCCCATTTCCAGTGCTGAGGACTGAACCCAGGGCTTCATGAACGCTAGGGAAACTCTCCACCAACTCAGCTGCATCCCTGCCTCTGACCTCATGCTGCTTATTCTTAAGTAATGATGGAAGTTTGGGTAGTTTCCAAGATAAATCACCTTTAACGAGTTAAATCTTCGCACGTGTCTAATTTAGTTCCTTCAGATGCAATCCTGGGCTTTGAAATAGTAGGCCAAAGACCATGAGCCCAGTTGCTCAGCTCCTGAATTCAAAGTGTGTGTGCCTCATCTAATCTTTATCACCGTTTTCATCTGAAGAGTCACTGCTGCACAGCCAGTGAATGACAAAGTGTTGTGTCCCTCCCCATGCCTGGAGATGTTTGCGATAGAAAACTTCTGAATTACCACCTCTTGGGAGTTTGCCCTGTTTGGGATGCCATAGGCTGTGACGGACAGTAACATGTCTAACAGAAAGAAGTAGGATATGCATGTGTGCAGACCTCGATTTTCAGGAAAGACTTGTAGTTTAGGGTTAGTGAAAATGTTCAGAGAATTCTAAGTCGTCAAGAGACTCTGAAAACTTCTTTCTATCTCTGTCTGTCTGTCTGTCTGTCTGTCTGTCTGTCTCTCTGTCTCTCTTTTTGTCTGTCTGTTTGTCTCTCTGTGTCTCTGTCTCCGTGTCTCTCTGTGTGTTCATCTCCCTCTCCCTCTCCCTCTCCCTCTCCCTCTCCCTCTCCCTCTCCCTCTCCCTCTCCCTCTCCCTCTCCCTCTCCCTCTCCCTCTCCCTCTCCCTCTCCCTCTCCCTCTCCCTCTCCCTCTCCCTCTCCCTCTCCCTGTTGCCCTGTGTCAACATGCCCTGTGTCACCTTTTTTGTTTTATTTAAGGCATGTTTCCACTATCAGCCTCCCCGAGGTGGGTTAGTACCCACAAGAATCACTTCTTATGACAGCATGATTTTAACCCACAGAGGACACTCTAAGTATCATTAGGTTCCCAATCAATGTATCTGCAGATATGTTATGGTTGAACTGGCTTTTTCGCACCTCAGGAAATTTGTAGATGAGGGTAAAGTTGTTTTCCACATGCTGCGGGTTTTTTAATCTGACATAGCTGTGATGCTCTTGTGAGAGCCTCCTGGGTACAGTCTCCTCACACTTTTTCTTTATTACATGAGAGGATCCTGTGGGGAAGGCAGCTGGTGGATGAACACCAAATCCAAGGAGCAGTCCCTGGGAGTCCTGCAGTGTTTACAAATAGCGTGGTCTCTGCAGCAACCAATGAGCCATAGATAAGAGCCGCCTCCTTGACAGCTGGCTCGAATCTTTCCCAAGCCTGAAAAACATTCCCGGGGCCATGGCGACCAGGATGGCCTCTGTGTCTCCTTGCCCCTGACCTCTACTCTTCCTCTACAGGCCTTTCGGGCCTCAGACAAACAGGTAAGACTGACATGCACCCCACCCCCACCCCACCCCTTCTTTTCTTGCTAGGAAGACCACTCATTGCTCCACCTGGCTCCAGGTGCACTCAGTACTGATCTTTGCTTCATCTTGGGAACATCAGCATCTCGTGCTTGACCTTCAAGATGCATGTGCTAGACTGCATCCAGTGTCTTGTTCATTTGGGTTGTGTGAGGGGGAGAGGGGTGTGTGTGCATGCACCTGTGTAGATAGGGTCCCCCACTAGCTTGGAAATTACCAACTAGGCCAGCTGAGTCCCAGAGACCTGCTTGTTTGTACTGCCCCATCATAAGAATTACAAGTATGAACTCCCACATCGGTCTTTTTTTTTTTTTTAATGTGGGTCTCAAGGCTCAAACTCAGGTCCCGATACTTACAAAACAAGTACTTTCCCAACAGCTGTCCCCTGGCCCTAGGACATCTAGTTTTAATCCATGAACCTCATCATAGATGCTATCAGGCCCATTTTAACGATGAGAAAGTTGAGACACAGTTGAGTGACAGATGAGTAAATACACTTCTAACCAAGATACTTAAAACGCACTCATTTCTAAGAGTAAAAGAAGGTGATTTTACTGTTGGACACTGGTGTCTGAGCTGGGAACAGTGTGCGCTGTAGTGACCACACCCCATAAGACAAATGCTGCAGGTCCCCTTGCTTTGCAAGGTAGCATCAAAGCAAACATCCTGCAACAGAAGAAAGGTCACTGATTAGGACACTTGAGAAACGTTGGCTACATTTACTGACAATGGATCCCTTGTTGTCCATCCTCTGGGAGACTCCAGTATAGACATCAGCCTTGTAAAGACACTGAGAACAGAAAAGCATAAGTGCTGTGTGTGTGTGTGTGTGTGTGTGTGTGTGTGTGTGTGTGTGTGAGACAGAGAGAGAGAGAGAGAGAGAGAGAGAGAGAGAAAGAGAGAGATACTGTTTAGCCTGTTAAAGGTCTATTTTTTAATATCCACAGACAAAATGAATTGCATACTAGCCATGATTTTGGCTTAATTTTTTTTAGAAAATGAGTGAGGTACCTACATATACAATGAGCTATCTGTTTACTTAGTAGAAAATTTACCTCCCTCTAGCCTCTGCCTCTGAGATTCTCTCTCAGGAAGTGAGTATGGATTTTAAGTTCTCAGATAATGTATGTGTGTATGGTAGTCTATGCATAGGTGCATGTGTAAGTACATGTGTGTCTTTCAGTTCTGGAGAACACTCATATTGTGTTCTTATTTTTGCAAATAGATATTAAAAGTCATGCTGTATCACGTCCTGATGGGCATTTAGCGTCTTCCTAACTTTTCCCTCCGACACACAGAGCTGCAGTTGGTGGGGCCTTTATGCATTTGTCCTAGTTACCCTGGCGTGTCCTCTATCAGTCCTTACTTGAAAGTATGAGTAAGGGCTAGGACTTAGTAAAAGGGTCCCTACCTTAAATGCACAAGGCCCTGGGTACCCACCCCAGTACCAAGCGAAACACAAAGCCAAAACAGAGGTATAAGGATATGATAATGGCTCTGCAAAGCCAGGAACAGTTCATGTTTACAGTCTCCTCATGACTATTTTAATCCAGGAGAGAGAAGAAACCTGGGGAGTCATAGACCAGGCCCAAGTTCTGAAAAACAACCAAAGATTACTTAGAACAGTGAGAAAAAGGTGTCTATAATATATGGTCCATTTTTTTTTTTGAAAAGCCCCGAGTCTTGAAGAAAATACAGATCTTCATGAATGACTGTGTACATGTGTTCCTCCGCTTACTACACTGAAACAGAAAGTATGGAGCCCTGGGAAGTCAACTTCTCACATAAATATCCTTTCTCCTACTTGAACACTTGAAGCGAGCTGCTCCGTTCAGCCAGGGTCAGAAGCCATGGTCTTGCTTCCTTATCCTCTTGAACTGCATTTAATTTCTGCCAAATAACGTTTAGCTGTCAGGCTTCAAGAGTCACTCCTGAACAAGCTGTCTTGAACATACTTCTTCTACTTTGTGTACTGGCTATAAACAAGTAGTATGAGTCACTTTTTATGTGTCTTGGGAATATTTATATAGTTCCTTGAGGATTTCATATGATGTGTTTTGGATATATTCATCTCTCCCCAACTCCTCTCAAATCCACTCCCCTTCCCTTTCCACCCAACCTTAGGCCACACTCCCTAAACCCATGTGGGCCTATCTGTGCCGTTCAAATGTTCTCCAATTCACAGTCTTCCTCTGGAACATGGTCCACTTGCCAGTGGCTATGCTCTTAAAATTGGTTCCCTCTCTCCCAGCAACTGTCAATCACCAATAGCTCCTCTGCTGGAGGGGGGCCTTCATGCCTACCTCCACTCTCCATGCAGGGACTTCTTCTGGCTTGGCTCTCAGGTATATTTCACAAATGCTTAAATCCGCGTGTGAAGTGGTTGTTCCACTATCCCTGAAGACGTAAAAGTTCAAAGGTAGATTGAAGCTCTGAGTAAAACTGTAACCATCTGATCCCTTAAATTTTTCTACTAGTTCTTTGAGAGTTTTGTACAATGCTATTTGATCTTATTCGCCCCTCCCCTCCCAACTCATCGATGATAACCCCCAATTCCCTGCCTTACTTGGGTAGCTTGTGTCCTTTAAGAATATATATCATTACCAGTTTGTGCTATCCAAATATTCTTGGTGGTGTGGTCTTCCACTTGAGTGTGGTCCACTTACCGGGGATTGCATGCACACTTAGAGAAAACTGTCTTTCCTCCCAGTAGCTAACGATTGCCAATAGCTCTGTGTCCAGGAGTGAGCTTTGTGCCCACCTCCCCTCTCTGTGCTGGGATTTGACCTGAGCTTGCACTGATCCTGCCCTTGTAGTCACAACCACGTGCAGTCATGTGTGTACTAGCCCTGTTGTGTCTGAAACACACTCTCTTCTCATAGTCATCAGATGCCTCTGGCTCTTAAACTCTTTCTGCTCCCTCCTCTGCTGTGATCTCTGAGCCTCAGGACAGAGGTGCAGTGTACTCAATGAAACAGGAAACTTTTCTTTTGACTAGGTAAAATTCTATTGTGAAATGATGGAAATTAATCTTTCATTATTTTGTTAAGCAGCCTTGAAATTTTTCCTTGAGAGCAATTCCCAGTTGGGTCAATAATGTAGGCGCAGGTGTGTTTTGCCCTATCTGCTGCCCCTTTGTTAGAGCAATAGGATACAGCCACCATAGAAGCCACCAATCTGACTCAGGTACTTTCTATATAGCAGCTTTGTATACCCACAGCCATCTGTATGGTGGGCACGTCTGTTCATCCCACCCCCACCATGGACACTGACAGACTGGGCAGTGAAATAAACTTCTTCAAGGCCTCCAGTGAAGATGTGAGAGCGCTAGAATTTGGAGCCACCTTTTAAAAACTGCTTCCAAATCTAAGTTGGCTTCCTTCTCTGAACTCGGTTTGAAGTTCTTTTTAACCCATAAAATGTAGCTACTACAGGCAGGTTTTGTCACATGTGACTGCTCTGGACTGGCCATACATAAACTTTGTGTGTGTGTGTGTGTGCGCGTGTGTGTGTGCATGCATGCGCACAAGTGTTCATGTGAAGGGGGATTTTCTGTCCCCTGCATCCCAGCACCCCCACCTCAAAGCCGTCATCTCAAAGGCCAGAAGCAAAGTTACAGAAAGGCAGAGTAAAGGAAAGAGATCTGTCTATTCACCTTTCCTGGGACAGAAGTGATGTCACCTGGAGTAACATCTAATCATAGCTCTGGGTCCTCACTCGAGGCCAGTTTTTGATAAGTAGCTATGTCACCATGTGTCACTATAAATGTGAGGCAGAATTTATGTTTCCCTCTTTCTATAGATAAAATCCACCCTGGGGACTGGTCTGTAATATGCAGAAATGGTCTGCTTGGGGAAGTTCAAAGCATATGGTGACAAGTTCCTGATTATTTCTTTGTGCCAAGAGGCTGGAGGTGAACTTAGGTAAAGCCTAAGTGGCAGGGTACTTAGATGCTTGTAAAACAGGATCTGGCCCAGAGATGTAAGCCTAATTTGAATCTAGCCCTGTGGACATCTGGTCACCCACACTTGCTCAGAAGCTGTGCAAACTCCTTTCCTACTGGGACATTACAGAAACCTTAAATACAAGGGACTGACGATTACTGAGCAGCCACTGCTGCCAAGATTAGTTAGATGCTCATATTCCTTCAAAGTGGGATCCGGACTGCTGGCCCCAGCTCACCTGCCAGGCTCGCATGAGCAAAGTGCCAAAACTGGGAGTCCATGCAAGCCTTGCAGTCTCTCACTTCTGCATGCGGTCTCAGCACGTGCTCTGAGTCCTCAAACATGCCAGATGCAGAAGACAGAGATGAAAGGGAGCCTTGATTGCCAGGTTCACCTCCTGCCAGGGTAGAATGTAATCACAGGGATAAGAAGGGAGCCCATGATCAGCTGATATCACACTTGTTCTTGGCAGAACTTTTGGGGACATGTGGGGGTGGAGCGGAGGGTGGGGGAAGTGGTGGGTTAGGTGTAAGAGGCCTTCTGTAATCCCACATGTCCTCCTGTTTGAACACGAGGACATTCCTGCTCCTAAATATTTAGTGGCCTCTGAGATGCAATGCTGGTCATTGCTGTGCATACTGCAGAGACAGTTACAGTAGTCACTTTCCCTGCTGGCCCTGACCTTCTTCATCTTCATTCCTCCTGGGAAGCTGGCTGGAGACTTTCGCATCATCCGGGGCTCTGGGTCTGATGTTTCTCATGGCCTAACAGGTAAACCATCATAGCGTTTTGATGGTTATTTTATTTTTTATTGCCTGCTGTTTATCGATGCTATCAATATCTTAGACTTAAGAGAAACTGAGCACCAATCAAATGGCTTTATAGTCCTAACGGTGCTCCTTTGGGTCTCTCTCCCCTCTCTCCTGTCTCTGTCTCTGTCTCTGTCTCTATTTTGCCTCTATCTTTGTTCTTATAGAGAAGAAATTCACGAACGAATATGTAGCTTAACACAAACTTTTCTTTCATTCCAACTAGGTGTCAAAGGACTGAAATGAGAATCAGACAGACAGACAGACAGCAGCTTTAGATTCTTTCCTTAGCTCTCTCTATTGGGATAGGGTCTCACAGGGTCCAGACTGGCCTCAGACACTCTGGGTGGCAGAGGGTCTTCCATCTCCAAAGTGCTAGGGTCATAGGTGTGTATCACTAGACTTTACTCAGTGATGGAGATCGACCTGGGGCTTCTTGTACCTTAGGCACAGCCTTTCTCGTTAGCTTTTGTATGCAGGAAAAAGTATTAGGTGAGGAAATACTCTTGCTTTTTTATTTTTAGAACGTGTTTAATTTCCCTCCCTCCCCCTCCTCCTCCTCCTCCTCCTCATCCCTCCCCTTCCTCCCCCTCCTCCTCCTCCTCTGCCGTCCTCCCTCTCATACTAATTTAATATTGAAGGGACCCAGTGCTTTGCAGCTGCTGTCACAGCCTGCTATAAATCTTAGGGCAAGCTCCACACACAGTGAGCTCTGCTGTTCTCCTCTTTGTCCAAGGGCTCCACATTTTGTCAGTGGGGGAAGGGCTGACTGGAGCTGCCTCATTGAGAAATAGACCGGCCCTGCTGTGGCTCCTAGACACCCATTGTCTCAGCTCCTCTGAGAAAGGCTCAGCTTTGATTCTCACTTATTAGAAGCGCCAGCTAGCCTTTGTCACTTGTTTTTCTCCTTGAGATGATCGCTTTCATGAAACAGATTTCGTTGAGCTGGGCTGGACCGTCCATGAAGAAGAGAAATGTTTTTTTTTTTTTTTCTGAAATGGAGTTCTTGAGAGCTTTTCAATGCCAATGTCAGAGTTGTTGAGAAAAATTCTTACTTGCTCTTGACATTGGTGTGGAGGAGGGCTGCAAATGGGAGTAGATTTTTAAAGAATAAGTATTATTTTGTCTGTGTGTGTTGCTGGGGATAGAACCCAGGGTCTTACACATGCTAGACAAATTGCTTTACCATGAAGCCATGTCCTCAGCCCCAACCTCCCAACTCCCCCACCCCCGCCAAACACACACACAATCCCAAGAGCAGAAGCAATCATGGTTTTGTTCTTCTTTCAACCTAAAAGAAAGTTAGCTAACAACTTCTCTTCCCAGGCCTGGTGCTGTGGGCTACCTGTGACAGAGCTTCCATTCTCAGAGAAATTTGGCTGTGGTGAGGAAGACAGACAGTAGGCCTGTATGTTAGCAAGAAAACAGACACATTATACAGATGTGAATTAGAGAGTAATACCGAGGCTACACCACACACAGATACAATGGCTGTAGGTAGTGACTCAGGGCTCTGTGAGTGAGGGAATCCCAGATCCTCTCTTGGGAGTTGTTCAATGGGAAAGAGGAGGGTCGTGATGCTGGGGAGGGAGGCTTCCCAAAGGGCAAGAATGCCAAAGCAAATCCTTGAGAGACTGTGTGAGACAGGAGCGTAACCTGCTCTGTCAGACAGAAGCTGCGTCGTGGCACAAGGAATCAAGGTGTTTCTGACAAAGGGAGAGCTAAAGGCAGATGTCCTACAGGATGTACTGCAGAGGTGTGGCTAGAACCAGTGCTGTTAACTTCAGGCCACACGTGGTGCATGGGTTCTTCAAGGTTTATGTTGATATTAAACTTAAATATCATGTGTGTAGTTATTTTTCCTTGTGGTTGTGATCAAAATAACTGACGAGAAGCAACTTAAGTAGGGAAGGTCGTGTCTGTGTCTTGCTCACAGTTTGAGGGGATCTAAACGAACAAGGCAGTGAAGGTGTGGCTGCCAAATTGGGATGCATCTGGTCACATCAATCGCTTCACGGTACAGAAGGCAAGGTAGGTGAGTCTATAAATTCAGTGACTCATTCCCCCAGCAAGCATCCATGTAAAGTTTCCAGAACCTTCACAAGCACTGCTATAATCTGGGACCAAGAGTACAAACACATTTATTCTTCTCTCTGGGACATTTCTTACTCAAACCACAAGAATATTGTTGCATTTCAAATCTTCCCCACTTAAGACACAATTCCATGGCTTTCAGTATATTTCTATGGTGACAAACGTTCCAATAAACCCATATTAAAATATGAGATGAATAGTCTGCTTCTCAGATATACTTTGAGGACAAAGCCTTGTCCTCGGGTATTTGGACCAAACCCAAACAAATATTGCAATATCATTAAAGCCAGATACTGTGACACAGACTTGTCATCCCAGCACTCAGGAGGGTAAGACAGGAGAATCTGAAGCTCTAGGCCATTTGTGCCACCCAGTGAGACCTGTCTCAAAAACAAAATAAACAAAAATGAGAGTAGTCACCAACCTCGTGGACCAGCCACACACACCAAGTCCTACACGTTGCTACAAACTCCTCTCATAGTCTTGCATTTGGCTTTACATTCACTGTATTAGGACTTGAAGGTTTGGGCATGTGTGCCACGAGGTTCTGCGAAGCCCAAACTGGTTAAGTGGAGCATGTTAAACACTCGAGGAAGCGGTAATTTTTAAACACAGCCCATGATTCAGAATAGCCAGGAGAGCAAGCCTCAAGTAGGTATTGCAAAATCAGCAGTCATGTTCAGACAGAGGATTGCCCATGATTTCCAGATAATGTCAATGTAAATGGTTGATGGGTCAGCATGTTTGATGCCAAGGGCTGTATTTCTGTCTCCAGTGAAGTATCCTCAATTGTGTGGTTAAAGCAGGTCTTCTCATTTGTATGTAATGATCTGAACCACCAACCAGTGCCAGGTAGTGCTTGCAGACATCCATACAGAAACTGTTGCTATTTACAGAGTACAGTCTGAAATTCCAGTAATAGCCACCACCTTTTCTGTGATCTCAACTGACCACTGGAGCAGAGCATGAAGTCATGTTTTCATAGGAATGTTGAAAAGGAGTTGCTTTATATCTTACCAATCAATCAATAGCTGAGAGGTTTGATCTATTGACAATATTAGGCTGTACTGTATCCAGAAGCAAATGTCTACCCATTTAGAGATGTGAAATAAAATTTTTCTCAAAAAGAAAATCATCTTTTAAAAATTAAGTATGAATTTGAACTGCCAGGTTTTACCACATGGGGGAATTCGAATCACAGGGACAAACTTCTGGATGGATCTAGAATCTTTCAGCAGCTCCCAGGTATCCTGTATTCTGATAATTATGATATATGGATATTTCTCATCTTTTTTATCCACTTGTTGGTTGATGGCCATTCAAGATGCTTTCATATTTTTCTTTCTCTTCTGTGGTTTTTGTTCGGGGATTCCTGTAAACATCCACTTTCTTCCTTCATTAGTGGAAATTTCGGCTCATGGGGAAGCTCTACAGTTAACATTTTAAAACCCCACCAAAGTGGATTCCAGAGTCCTTCTACCATCTTGCATTCACACCAGCTATGTGTGAAGGTTCTAGTTCTAGCCACGTCCTTGTCAACACTTGACAAGGCTTTTTTAGTATTTCCATTCCCGTGCACTAAAATGGTCATCTTGGCCTGCTGTAGTGACATACATCTTTAATGCCAGCACTCAAGAGGCAGAGGCAGATGGATCTCTGTGAGTTCAAGGATAACTTGATCTACATAGCTCTAGACCAACCAGAGCTACATTAGTGAGACCCACCCCACCCCACCACCCCACCCCAAAAAAATCACCTTATTGTGATTTGGGCTTATGTTTCCCTAAAGATGCTGAAAGTCTTTTCATAGGGATTTTTATGTCTTATTTGAAAAAAATATTAATTCACATCTTTGGCAGTTTTTATCATTAAGGCCAAAGAGCTGCTTTACAGCCTTGTTTGTAAATACTCCTCCCGGTTAGGTTATTCTTTTTTACATTCTTCATGGTATCCTCTGAAGCCTCACAATTTTGACATTTGCATGGAGTCTTATTAACATTTTCTCTTCTGCTGGTTGAGTTTTTGATATACTAATTAAGAAACTGGTGCCTAACCCAAAGTCACAAAATTTGTCAAAATGTTTTCTTCTAGCATGGTATGTGTTTTGTTCTTGTAGTTAGGCCTGTGGTGCCCCATGTGTTGTTATTGCTGCATTTCATGGTGTGAGATAGGGGAGGGCCCAGCTCAGAGTTTGCATGGATCTGTCCAATTACTGCAGCAGGTTTTGTTGAAAGGATTCTTCTTTCCGTGTGGAACATTCTTGCCCATTTTGAACAAAAATGATTGACCACAAAAGTTAGCATGCTTCTTGATTTTTCAGGTAAATGCATTTTTAATCGCCATCTTTCTGACATGGTATAAAGTCTTTATGATGCCCAACTCTGGGTGCTGACAAGTTTTAGACAATTATTGAGCTTCATCTTAAGTCTCCTTGGCAAGGCAATATCTACTCTCAAGCTATTCTCTCTCTCTCTCTCTCTCTCTCTCTCTCTCTCTCTCTCTCTCTCTCTCTCTCTCTCTCTCTCTCAAATTTGTGATGATTAATGCTGGCTGTCAACTAGACATGATCTAAATCACATGGGAAGAGGATCTCAATGAGGAGTTATCTAAATGGCCTGTGGAGGCTTATCTTGTGGAGGTTTATCTTGATGACATTTGTTGAAGTGGGAAGATTTGCCTGCCCACGGTGAGTGGCACTCCTACTAGCAAGGAATCCTGAATTTGAATGAGTAGGAAAAGTGAGCTAAGCATTCGTATGTGTCTTAGTTAGAGTTTTATTGCTGGAAAGAGACACCATGACCATGACAATTCTTATAAAGGACAATATTTAATTGGGGCTGGCTTATAGTTCAGAGGTCTAGTCCATTATTGCCGTCATGGTGGGAAGCAGGTCAGCATGTAGGCAGACATGGTGCTGAGGAGGGAGCTGAGAGTTCTACATCTTGATCCACAGAGAGTAAGCAGGAAACAGGCTTAAGCTTCTGAGACCTCAAAGCCTGTCCCCACAGTGACACACTTCTACCAGCAAGGCCACACCTATTAGTAGTGCCATTCCCTAGGGACCAGGTATTTGAGCATGTCGGTCTATGCGGGACATTCTGACTCAAACCACCACAGGATGCATGGATTAACTAATCAGTTGCTCTGCGCTCTTGACTGTGGACATAGTGTGACTAGGTACTCCACATTATTTTCTGCCTTGGTTTCTCCACAATGATGGACCAGAGCTGTGAGCCCAGTGAACACTTCTCCTAAATTCTTGGCATATTTTCTCACAGAAACAGGAAAAAACTAAGACACAATTAAAACATCTGCGGGGGTGGGGGGTGGGCGGGGGGCTGGAGAAATGGCATTTGCTACTCTTGCCAAGGACTGGGGTTTGGATCCAAGCACCACATGGCACCTTATAACTGTTTGTAATTCTAGTGCCAGGACATCTAATGACCTCACCTGGCTTCTGGCTTCACACCAATTTTTAAGTCTCCAAATGCTCAGCCTACGAGATGAAACACAGATATATTTCAGATCATGTTGCCCATTTACGTATCAAGCCTTCTATCTAACTTCAGAATAAGAAGGGTTCTTTTTATACTTACCTGGCTGAGGAGATACCATGATCACAAAGGTGGTTTTCCCAGGGCGAGACTTATCCATTACACTCCGGATGTGCTGACTCCCGCGATTTCCCCAAATGTGGGAAACTCGGCTGCATAATTTGTGGTAGTGGGGGACTGTGTTCGTGCTCTGCCCTGGAAGAAAAAAAGAAGGGTCCTTTTGGGTTTTGCTCTTTTGAGACAGGATCTCTCTCAGCTTAGACCTGCCTTAAACTCCTAATTGTGACTAATTGTGCCAGGTGCTGTCATTACATATGTGCAATACCATGTCTGGGTCAATATGAGTTTTCTAATGAACCAAGCATCCCAGTATTTCCTGAATATTTCTTGAGACTTCTTGCTTCATTTAGTGCCCACATGCCACCCCTCCCTCTCCCTTCTCCTTATGCAACTCTCCTTCATTTATGCATTAAGATTCTGCATAATTCATTTATTAGTGTTTAGTCCAGGGCAAAGTCTGGACTACATTCAAGTCCTGAGCCTTAATGATTTGGTCACAAGGCAAAGATGAAAAACTGATAAATAGGCAAATCTGACCTACAGAAATGCTTTCTTTTGTCCACATAGTATTTTAGATTATTCCATTTTTGTTGCACTACTTTATTTTGTGGGTACCATTGTAGGTGTGTCGTGTACACACACACTGCTGCCTATGAGTGCAGGTGAGAGAACAGACGTGAGGAATTTGGTTCTCCCCTTCTACCACAGGGGTCCCAGGAATTGAACTCAGGTCACCGGACTTGGCAGCAAGTGCTTTTACCCACCATGCCATCTCACTGGGCCTTAAACAATTTTTTAAAAAGTAGTTGCCATCAATTAGAAAGCTGATGCTTGATATTAATAACCAAACAAAGGAAAACAAAACATAAATCTACAGCTAAGCAAAAGAAGTTGAGGCAGGATACGGATCTCCACATGGCAACTACATGTGACTGATCAGTGAAGCAGTAGTCCCGCTTGCTAACAGGTGCTCTCACTATACACCACTCTTTTGTGGTCTCTTCCTCAGGCCATCTCCTCCATGAGTATTCCCCAACTGGCCTTGTAGGAATATGACTGGAGATAATACTGTAGAGTTCCAAGGGTACCCCTTTGTTGTCTTGAACTGCTAACTCATCATTGCTCTCCACTTGTCTGTGTTTTCAATGACCATTGCAACAGAAGTTCTCCCACTCCATCACCCTGGAGATCCTGTGTTCACAAGGAGCCACATGAGTGCATCTAGTTGATTTTTAGTTTCCTATTACTCAAAGGGTTTCAATGTAATAATTTGTCAAGATCCATTTCATGAGGAAGAAGGGAAGATACTCAAATTTACAAAAACAAACAAACAAACAAACTAAGCCAAGGAAATGAGGCATAGGAGGCATAGGTAATAAATATGGCTGCCATGACTGTATGGTCTGCATAAACAGAAAAGGAGGTTAACAATAATGTTACTTCTAACAGATCCAAACAGTAAACTAACTGAACAGAAACGTCACTGAGTGGTGTTCCTGTCCCTTTGGTTATGTGTTGGATAGAATTGGCTTTTATTTTTAATTAGTTTATATTAGGTGTACAAAATAATGGGTCATATTGTGGCATTTTCAAACTGGCCTTTATTTTAAAAATAAATAAATTTTCTCTCAAATAAAAATCATTCGGGGCCACTGATAAGGTCATACAATGGAAAGAAAGTAAGTCTTCCATACTATTTCTGTCTGCTTTAAAAATAACTATGTGGGTCCACGGTTAGTTAGCATTTCTTGCTTTTTATTTTTAGCAGTTGGCAAAGTGATCCATCATTCCTGTCCTACCAGTTTCCAGGCTTCTTGTGCTTTCTCCTCATGAAGTTTCCCAGCATGAAATGTGGGGAAATGTCCCTTAGGTGACCCTTTCCCATCATGGTTCATATTTTCCATCGGTTTTTCATGCATTGGAGGGAAGGCAATTCTACATATAATCAATAAGTTTCCCACAGTCAAATAAGACAGTTTCCATTCTACCACATAGTCTTCCTAGACTAGAGGTCCAAGTGTTTACTTACCTTATGAATTATTCTAAGATGTGTGAGCCAGGTGTGGTAGCATACACATGTAATCCTAGAGGTTGGGGGGGGGGTATGGCAGGAGGATCAGAAGTTCCTGGCAAGCTTGGGCTACTTACTGAGTCCCCAATCTCAAAGGGAAAACAATAGAGGCTGGAACTTGGTTCACTCCTCAGTGGTAGAACATTTGCTTAGCATGCATAAGGCATGTGCAGGGCTTTGATTCTTAACATTCAAACAGTACCCCCCCAAACCCAAGTCTAGCAAAGGTCTCAGAATTTGTAAGGCGTTTCCCACCCAGAAGTTGTGCCTGACACTTTCATACTGGCATGGGTTGGGATCATGGGGTCTCCTAATTTGACACAGGGACTTCCTAAGCTACCTTGCCTAGTGACATGGAACCCAACCTTTATCCTTTTTACTTACTGGTGCTACCATTCTTGTTAACTTTCTTGAAATTTATTGTCTTTTATGAAGTAAAACAAGTATGTCAAAAGGTTCCTTTGCAAGTCTCCTATCAAAGGCCTCTGACACATCCAACTTAAAACCAAACACCCTGGGCTGCTCACTGCAGTGAAGCACGGTGGTGTGTGTACTCCGCTGCTTGCCTGAGAAACTGCTTTCTCTCTGTATACTAGAGGTAAAACAGATGGTAGGTGGGTGTGTTTATAGCAATACCAAAGGAGACCCTCTGAAAGCTATTCTTAAGAATTAAGAGAATGGAAGCAGGGTTGTTTTACCCTGCAACACACTGTTGTTCAGTCTTTGTGGAAGCTACCTGAGGTCATCTCAGGCAGTGGCTCCACACGTTGATAGTTCCTGGGCAGCAGATATGCCTCTTGTTCTTCATATATGTCAGGAGATGGTGATGTAAATTTTCTTAGCTGGATGAGATAATGCATGCACACAATGAATCCCAGTACTTGGGGAGTTGATCTCAAGTTCATGGCCACAAGGTGTGTGTGTGTGTGTGTGTGTGTGTGTGTGTGCGAAGACAAACAAACACAAATAAAAGCTTTGATTCTTATGTACCTGACGGAACCATTCTGGAACAAGGAAGCTTCCACGAATAGAAAGAGTCTTCGCTGTGTGAAATGTTTGCCTGAAGCTTACCTTTTCAAGAAAAACTTTAAAAACTGTGTCTCTTGTCAGAAAGCCTTAGTGTTTCCTTCTTCAATGTTTCCCCTCCTTCCTTCCTCCCTTCTGTTCTCTTCTCTCTCTCTCTCTCTCTCTCTCTCTCTCTCTCTCTCTCTCTCTCTCTCTCTCTCTCTCTCTCTCTCTCTCTCTCTCTCTCCTCCACCACACTCCCTACCCATTATTCATCTAACCAGATTGTGTACCGGTGGGAGTATTTTGATCATTAAGTTCAGAGCAGACACTCTCCAGATGTCTCCAGGGCTATGGCCCATAATTCCCAGCCTTCCCGGTTCTGTGATATTCTTAGGACCACAGGGAAGCTCTCAGCCTTGATGCTTTTAGGGAGTATTTGTTTTTCCATCCATCCTCACATTTGCAGTGCTGGGGATTGGAGATAGGGCCTCGAAAATTCGAGGCAAGTGTTTTGCTGTTGAGTCACACCTCCAGCCGGTTTAGAATGTTTTAAAAACATTGTCATTCTGCTGTGTTTATCAGACCCTCCATACCCTTCCCACAACCTGAGAAGGCAAACTGAAGTCTAAAACAAACAAGCTTTGGCATTACAGGCTTGTCTCTGAGAAACAAACAAGAGGATATTAGGTGGTTTCTGGGGTCTAAGGTTTGGGGTCTCCCCCAAAACAGACGTTCAGTTTCCTTTATTCAGTTCACTGTGACTTTGTCATGGTTTTATCGAGGCACTTTTGCGGGTACACATGTGTATATGTGTGTATTTTTGTTTGGCCAGTTTTTCATTTGTTTGTTTTTTAAAACAGAGTCTCATAAAGCAGCCATGGGTGACCTGGAATTTTCTATGTAGTTCAGGCTGACCTCGAACTCATGTAGATCCACCTGCCTCTACTTGCTGAATGCTCGAACTAAAGCTGTCTGCTGTCATGCCCTTTGTCATGATTTCAAGGAAGAGGTTTGCTGTGAGAAATTAAACTAATACAGCTTTAACTTAACATCAAATGGTCTTTATTATACCCCAACTCTGAAAATGGAGTTTGAAGCCCACATTTGAGACTAGCACGGATAGGATAGGTTCTTAGCTTCCAATTTTCTTCTCTCCTGTGAAAAGTCCAAGAATAGATGAGGAATTTGCATTTCTGTTGTGTTAAGGACAAGAGGAACCAGAGCCAAGAAAGAAAAGGTCTATCCCAACCACTGCTCTTTTGTTGGGACTGAGCAATTTATTCTCAGAGAGAAGGGCTAAAGGTTTTCCACCAGCTTCCACCCTTTCATGGGAATGTCCTTTGTCTTCTACTTAGAATCATGGGGCACAGAAGCTGAGAATATAACCCCAATTTCAATTTGGAAGTTAGATCCCGAATTTCTCTTGTTTTTTTAAGAGAATAATTATGGGAGGGGCAGAGGCAAATTACAAATTATCAGCAAAAAGAAAGTCTCACTCTCACATTCAACAGTGCAGCCATCAACCTTTGTAAGACATTTAGTCAACAGAGCTTACTACTTCCAGTCTGCATGCTGTGGCCATTTGATACCCTCCACATCCTTTTGAGACCTCCTCTTGAGGTCTAGACTGGTCACTTGAAGTGGAACTTGCAAGTGGGAGTCGTTATATGTAAAAACTTTTTGTCAAGTAACTAGGATTACTCACAATGAGAGGACTCATTCTGGCATCTCCTTGTAGGCTCAGACACGAGTAGCCTGTAGGAAGAAGTGTGCATCTTGACCAACCCAGACTTACCTGTGAATATAAATATGATTTCCATAATGGTCTGCATGATAGTGCCATCTTGATGAAAGTGCAAGAAGCTGACTTGGCTGAGCTGAGAAATCGCATTTGCTACTATAAATAATAAACTTGTTTTCTCCGAAAGTAGCCTCTGTGGGGAATACTGATCAGAAATATTCCCATCATCTTGGAGTCTTTAATGTGTTTTGCAGCTGGGTATCTTGAGGGCATCTTTCAACAAATCTATGAACTAGATTTTTCTGACTATGTCCCACGGAGAACTGGGCTATACTGCTATTAATTTGAAGCATGCACCACAGTGCGACAATTTGGAGAAATTGTAATTGAAACGTGGTACTTGACCCTGAGGGGACCATGGAAAATGAGATTTGCATTGGTGGCTCCTCATGTATCATTCAGAGCCTGCTGCCAGCACACTGAAGTCTTGCTTAAATCTCAATAAATCCTTCGTCCACAGCCAGGTCAGTTGGCCTGTAGAATAGTGTGCCAGCCAATTTTGTCAGTTCTTTTTTCCTGTCCTTATTTTTCCATACGTTGGGTTACTCTGATTAATAGGAATGGTCCTGACTTAGCTCCTCCCTATGGCATCCTGGTGATTAGCTGACAGGGGATAATTAAACCATCCTTGGGCCATGACAAGAAAACATTTGAAGTGAAAGGAGTTTGGAAAGGATCTGTTGTTGATTTAACACTTACTAGATTATAAACTAAACGAACAAGGTAATACCAACTATTGAGATCCTTCTAGAACCTGCCCAGAAAGAAGTTACCCAATGGCATTAGGCACCTAATTCTCTGTCAGCTGATTTTGCTGAATCATTAGGGGGGATTCTCTGACAGGAGCCTGATAGAGCTGTATCCTGAGAGGCTCTGCCAGTGCCTGACAAATACAGAAGTGGATGCCCACAGCCATCCATTGGATGGAGCACAGGGTCCCCAATGAAGAAGCTAGAGGAAGGACCCAAGGAGCTGAAGGGGTTTGCAGACCCATAGGTATAACAACAATATGAACTAACCAGTATTCCCAGAGCTCCCTGGAACTAAACCACCAATCAAAGAAAACACATGGTGGGATTCATGGCTCTAGCTGCATATATAGTAGAGGATGGTCTAGTCGGTCATCAATGGGAAGAGAGGCCCTTGGTCCTGTGAAGGCTCTATGCCCCAGTATAGGGGACTTCCAGGGCCAGGAAGAGGGAGTGGGTGGGTTGGTGAGCAGTGAGAAGGAGGAGGGGATAGGGGTTTTTGGAGGGGGAACTAAGAAAGGGGAAACATTTGAAATGTGAATAAAGAAAAAAATTTAAAAAAAAAAAGAGCAGTTATTTAAAGTTTCATTTCTCTTCTGAGCTGAACCACATTAAGTTACCCCTCCACGTCTCTTTCCCAGCTGACCCCATTGTCCATGATGACTTTCCCTCCTTCTTCCAAGTAGCAGAACTGGCATATGGCTATCTAGAAAAATACTGTTGTATTTCCCCGCTGCCCCTTCGGTGGTCTATGTCCACGATACCAACTTCTGGCCAGCGAGGTGAGATGTGTGTCATTCCTGTCTGGATTTTAATCTTGAAGGGGCTGAGTGACCATGACTGCAATTATGCTTACTTGTGTGGGAATGTGTGCAGTCTGGTGGGAGTGAACAGCTGTCAGTTGTGTACAGATGGAGGCTGAGTGGGAAGGGTGAAGAGAAAACTGTGTGTGATGGCTGTAAAGCTCCTTTAGCCTATTCAGGTCTGTGCATGCAACCCATATCCCCATTTCTGACTGCTCTAAGCTGTGGCACCTTATTTATTACAGCATCCAAATATGATTCCTTGTAGCTCCCCTTCCCCATTATTATTATTATTATTAATAGTTATTATTATGTGCACATTTGAATACATGTGTATTTGTATACATGTGACACACATACCACTGTGAGTGTATGGAAGCCAGAGGACAACTTTGGGGAGTCAGTTCTCTCCTTCCACCTTTACATGAGTTCCACAGATCCATCCAGGTGTCAGGGCTTATCCATCAAAGGCCTTAACCTGATAAACCATCTCAGCAGCCCTATGATTGCTTAGTTTTTAAAACTCAGACCAAACAACTCTTAGACTCTGTAGCAATAAAGGTAAATACACCCAGCAAAGGTAACAGATCCCTGGGCTGTTTTCAAACCGGCTGATGAGCAAGCACATTCCTGTTGCTAACAGCACTCTGTGGGGAGGGGCAGGCCTTCGGGCTGCTTCATTCATTAAGGGTTCTGCTTTCCCCTGTCTTGTGCCATCCTGGGAATTAACTTCACCGAGATCCCTATAGCAAATACAGTCATGTTCTGAGCATCATGTCCAGGGAGACCAAGGTTTTTTTGTGGTTGCCTCTTACTGAGCAGAAAATCACCCAGAAGTTTCTCCCTTCACCCATAATGCCCTGTTGTGTTGCAACGGCCAACGTTAAGCAGTATTCTAGGCCATGGTATTGGCATTGGGGAATTAAATTAACCATGAGCGGATACGATGGCCTCTGGGCTTTTGATGGGATCCATATATCTTGGGCTGCAAGGAAGAAGGACTGAGATGTCAGCATCACCAGATACAGCAGTTAAGGACATGAATAACAGACAAGCTACCACAGTGTCTTCTGCACAAGAAAACATCACAGAAGGATCTGAAAATGTTGTGAATGAAAAGGGCATATATTATGGATTTGCTTCAGAATAGCAGGACATAGGAGGTAGTATGTAGCTGTCATTACGTGTTTCTCCTTTTTTTTTTTTTTGCATGTATTTGAAGTTGTCCATAATTTGGAACAACTTTAAATAGAAAAATGATTCAAATAGACAGAAGAAAAAATGAGGGGGGGGGGGACTGGAGAGGTTGCTCAATGGCTATGAGCCTTTGCTGCTTCTGGCCAGCACCTAGATTTGGTTCCCAGCAACCACACTGCAGCTCTGTAACTCTGTAACCATCTGTAATTTCAGTTCCAGAGGATCTGTTGCCCTTCTCTGGCCTTTGAGGACAACACACACACACAGAGTACATAGACATACATGAAGGAAAAAATACACCTACATATAAAATAGAAATAAAGAAATACTAAGTAGAAAACATTGGTCCTATCCAAGTAAGTGTTGACAGTGCACAAAGCTGTGGCTCTTTATCAGAAACCCTGCCCTGTGCTCAGAATGGCTTAGGCCCATAGAGAATTTGTGGTATTACTGGAACTTATAGGGGTAGATTTGGGCCTGGATAACTGGCTTTCTTCACATTGCTTAACTCTGTGTGCAGGTGCCTACCAGCTCCAGGCTGACTTGATTCTTCAGGATCAAAGAGGAACCAACAACCCCACTCCCTTCTTTGAAGAAATTGCAACAGAAAGTCATGGGCTGTGATTCCATCTTCCCACATACCTAAATCAGCCCTGGCCAGGATGGTGTCTGGCCCCTGGAAGTAGGAAGTATGGACTGGGACAGAAAGATGCACAGACAGCCTTGGTTGAGGTCATCTTGTTTGTTCCTCTTAAAAATGCTGGGCATATTCTTTCTTGAATGTATTTTATAGCACAGAAGGAAAGAAAACCGAAAACTGACACTTGATGAATCAACCGACTTTCCAGTCAGAACTAGAACTGAAACATAGGAAGCTAGACCTTGAGACCACAGGCTGTGTCCCCAACCCAGTGGCATGGCTCCACAACATTCAGGTTTCTGCTGAGTTTCCATAACTTATCACTGCCATTGAAGACCACGTGACTCAGTAGTGACGAGCATGGATATATTTGGTATCACGGGAATTTGGGTCCAAAGCATACCATTCAGGTACTGGCTATCAGTAAGTCACTTTTAAGGTTTCCTGAACTTCATTCCAGAGATGGGGAGAGTTGAACTCAGGGAACCAGCATGGCCCGTCATATCTGCAGGACCAGCCTACAATTCCAGTTCTCACTGGCTCTGGAGTCTACGCTCCCACAGACTCAGTGATGTACTGGAAAGTGCAGATAGTTAGACAGAGACCCAGGATCAAGGTCCAGGTCCCTGGCTTCCATGCTGCTCAGGGAACCCAAAAATGTTTGATGGCAGGCATACTCCTTAAGGTCTTACTGTTTTCCAAGAGTTCTCTGCTTTCCACTTAAGCTTTGTTATGGAAGTTTGAACACACTTTTAAAAAAGACAAAGCAAACATCCCCGTGCTTAGTCTAGCTTCCGTTAACTTGCAAAACCAACCGTGCTGTGTCTAACCCTTGCTCTTCCTCTCATCTGGAATCACATTTCTGTCATCAGATCATGTCATCTGAATCACGAGGATTTCAGCTAACATCTCTGAAAGACAGACTCCCGTGTATAAAGATGGAAGGAAAACCCAGTTAATGTTAAATTTTAATGTCTCTAGTAATATATGCATACATTATTTATTCAAACAATATGTAGAAAGCATAATAAATATGCATAATCTACCAACAGATTCATATTTTTACTGCATATATTTTGAGTTGAGGTTCATTAACCTATTGGCATTATAGATGGGTCTATAAAATCTCTTTCTAGCTCTAGAAATTCCTGATCTGTTTGGTTTTTTTTCTTCTTACAGTTTAGATATTTCTTCAATATCTAAATAGGGATTGTTTGGCCTAAAGAGTTTCTCACTGTCTGGATTTAGCTAATACCACCCTCATGGTATAATGCCCTGTCTGGATTTAGCTAATACCACCCTCATGGTATAATGCCCTGTCTGGATTTAGCTAATACCACCTTCATGGTATAATGCCCTCAGTTTTGCTATTTGTTCCGTTTTGGTAAAGAGACCCAGGGGTTTGCTCAGATTCGCATTCAGCCTTTCGTATTTGACACTGATTTGCGCGAATGCTGTATTGTTCTTTCTGGAGACCCATTGTATGGGGTGGTCAGTCTGCGGTCTCAGCAGACCGAGACGGGTCCATTATCTCATTAAGGGTTGCCAAATAGTGATGTTCTAAATTTAGTTTTATCTCTCCTTCTTCTGCATTCAATTCTATGAGGCACCTCCATATTTTAAATATTTTCGTACTTGGTTAACTGCTTGTCCCAGTCTCATGGGTCTTGTATGTGTGTGTACATGTGTGCATGCAGGAATATGTATGTTCATGTGGGTGCAAGTGTACATGTATGCGTGTGCATGTGAGGGCCAGGGGACACCCTCAGGTGTCATCCCCAGGTGCCATCCACCTTGGATTTTAAGCCATGGTCTCTCACTGGCCTGGTGCTCATCAAGTATGTTAGGCTTCCAACCAGAGAAAGCCAGAATCAGCCTGGCCCTGCCTCACCAGTGCTGGGATTACCAGTACACATGGGATATTTTGTTTGTTGTTTTTCTCTTACACATGGGCTCTGGGACGAGGACTCAGTTCCATATGCATGCAAGGCAAACATCTCCACAGCCTCCTAGCTTCATATTTTATATAAAAGAAAGCCCTTCTCCCTCCTCTCACCAGTTTAGCGATCAGATCCAGGTGAGGCTTGCTTTCCAGCCCCTCCCCTAGACATTCTTTATGAAGTAGCACCGACAATATTGTGGTAGTCCCTGCATTCATGGGTCAAGCCAGTGGGTTGTCAAGATATTCTCGGAGTGGTCAGTAAATACTGGTGTTCTGTAGCCAGAGAACTCTTTCTCGGCCAGTCTGCTCTTTCCCTATAGTTCGAAATGGCTATCAGAGAAGATGATAAGAATATCTTTAAAATTACAATGAGTGCTACCAATTGTGGTGCTATCTGCTTGTAATCACTGCACTTGGGAAGCTGAGGTAGAAAGAACACGAGTTTAAGGTAGGCCTGGGCTACATACTGAGACCATGGCTCAAAAAAATTACTGTGAGGCAAAGGTGTAGTGAAATCTACTAAGCTTTCTTCAGTAACTCAGCCTGTTGCAGCCATTGCCCCATAAATATTCTCAAGTGAGTAAAACAATTCTTTCCATTTCCAAATGAACCAAGGTGAGGCACATTGCCTGTTTGCCATGCTCGCTCTCTTGCTTCCAGGGTAGTGTTCCAGCAGCCAGCCTCCTGTGCAGAGTGACTGGGGTTTTCTACAGTACCCCCAGGTTTTTTTCTCCAGTGTGGAGCGCTAGTGTGAAGCCTTCCAAAGCTGTTCTCATAAGGCAGGTCAGTTGTTTCCTTGTGAAGAGAGCCCTCCCTCCCTTTTTTACATTTTACATTTTCTTACCCTTCCAACTCATGATGCTTCAGTCATGAGACAATGTTTGCTCTTGGGGCTTCCTCAGAATCATGGATGCTAAATCAGTAAGAGGATTTCTGTTCTGATAAGTGTAAGCAAAACGTTTTGTGGAAGAGCCAAGAGTGAGGCTAGATACTGTCAAGTTCAAATCCCAGCCCTGTCCCCTTTCAGGGTTTGTCACTTCAGGCTGCCACTCAAACATGAACAGAACCTCTTAGTTGTGAGCCAAAGGATGTCTTAACCCCCAGACTTCTTACAGGAAGAAACACAAGTTGAAAATACACTTACGTCACATCTCACATGTCACTCAAAGAAAGCATTTTTGACAGTGAACTTTAAAGGCTAGTATTTGTCCTCCCTTTGGCTCCTTCCTCTTCTGTGTCTACCAGTGGACCAGAAGTATGAGAAATTCTTTAAAAAGTCTATTCAGGAAGGGCAAGGTCTGGTCTAGGTACTCTGATCAACAGCCCTTGACCAAAGCTTGTATGGTAGACTATGATTTCACTTATACATTCTAAAGAAGGTAAAATAGAATGGTGCTAAGATTTTTTTTTTGATTGTCCTGGTTGAGAAGAATGAATGAAGGTAGGGAGAGGCCCCCTGTGGACTGATGGTCTTATTCTAGATCAGGATACAGGGGTGGTTACCTAGATGTCAGCACTTACTAAAATGCCATCACTATATGTGAATTATGTCGTTACATAATGAAAACGTCAATGCTATCGGTTTAATGTGACGTTGAATCCCAGGGAAGCAGGAGTGACAGGGAATGACAGAATGATCAGGAAGGTAAGAAGGCAGACAGGCATGTGTGTGATGTGTAAGGAAGCCAGCTTGCTTAGGGACAGGCTGATGGCATGGTCTCCCACAGACAGCTTAGGAAGTGGCTTTGAGAAGTCACGGTGCTCTGGAGAGTGCTGGGGTCAGGGGTTAGATCAGTACTTACCTGTCATGTCTTCAGAGGCCCGGGGGACTCTGATGGAGGCTAAGGCTGAGGCCACGGTGACCTGGCTCTGCAGCTGTCAGAATTTTGCAAGACATCACCAGAGTTCCTCTGGCCAGAACAGAAAGCCTGTGCTCGGATCCAGGGTGGAGCACCCCTGATGCAGACATGGGGTCTGGCGGGGCTGAGCTGTGGCTAAGGTGAAACCCGACAAAGCCAGGATGACGAGGTAACAGTCTGGTCTCCACCACTCACTAGGTAAGCAGCTCTGAGACTGTGACCTAACCTCTCTAAACCTCAGTCTGCCTAGAGTTGATTGAAAGAGCCCCCGGGGCCTTCCCTAGAGGAGGCTGTCTCTAGACAGTTCTCACACACACTGCTAAACTTCCTGCACCTTCTGTCTAGCCATAGGAACAAGTCTCCTTTGAAGACCGAACAGTCCAGACACTCTTGAGTGAAGGCAAACAGGCCCAGGAGATTAAGTGCTGAAAGACTGAACCACCGATATCGTTGCAGCCACATAGTCCTGTGGGAAATACCAAGGGCAGTCACACTGTGTCAGGAGAGCTTCCGGTGAGGTTGAGACCTGGTCACTCCCAGTGATAACCTAGACAGGAATGCACCATGTTGAAGCTTCCTTCCCTTCTAGTCTCAGCTCTTCAACCCCCTACCTAGGCCTTGTAGCAACATGTCCCCAAACATGCGTATCTTTAACTCTTCGTCTCAGTGACTGCCACCCCATTACTGTCAGTGTTAAGTGAGGCAATAGAGGGAAACCCTAAGAGCATTGCATAGTCTCGAGTAAGTTTAAATCAAGTAGAGCATTCAACCTGACGATTCCATTAGCTGTGTGAAGGAAGAAGCATGGCTGGGTATTTATTATCCAAATGAGACGTATAATAGTACCTTTTTGTGTGTTTGGGCTATGTGTGCTTGTGTGTGTGTGTGTGTGTGTGTGTGTGTGTGTGTACATGCATATGGGTATGTGTGAGCCGTCTTGCATGCAGGAGGTGAAAGACAACTTCAAGTGTCACTCCTTGTTTGAAGTCTGGTCCTTTGGTTGTTTGCTGCTGTGTTTTCCAGGGTGGCTGGCCTGCTAGCTTCTGGAGACTCCCTGTCTTTGTCTCCCATCTTTCCCTTGGAAGGCTGGGATTGTGAACGCATGCCACCACTCTCTCGCTTATATGGGTTCTGTGGTACGAGAGTCAGGTCTTCATGCTTACATGACAAGCACTTTCCCCACTGAACCATCTCCCTATCTCCTAAATGAGAAACGTTTGAGAGTGCGAATAGATGACAGGTTAAAAACTGTGGATGTTCTGGGAAATTAGAATTACTATAAGCAGTAAGTTTGGTTTTCAGAAGTAAGGAGCCCTCTCTACAATGGAAGTCATAGCCTGAACACTACCTATACCTATACCTACGCCTACGCCTACGCCTACGCCTACGCCTACGCCTACGCCTACGCCTACGCCTACACCTATATTATATATCTACCATATATATCACATCAAACTGTTTTAGCTAGAATTTTACGTTTTTTGCCCTCTCCTTTCGTGTGTGTGTGTGTGTGTGTGTGTGTGTGTGTGTGTGTAAATATGTAGGCCAGAAGTCAGCCTTGAGTATCATTTCCTAGGCATGACCTATCTTATTTTATAAAATGGGGCCTCTCATGGCCTTACATTTACCAGGTAAGCTAGGCTGGCTGGCTGTGAAACCCCAAGGATCTGCCTGCTTCCTCCTCTTCCTCTTCCTCTTCCTCCTCTTCCTCTTCCTCTTCCCCTCCTCTTCCTCTTTATCCTCCTCCTTCTTCTCCTCCTCCTCCCCCTCATCTTCTTCCTCCTCCCCCTCCTCTTCCTCTTTCTCCTCCCCCTTCTCCTCCTCCCCTTCCACACTGGGATTATAAGCATGTGCCATCATGCCTAGCTTCTTCATGCATGTTCTTAGGTCTGGACCTCATCCTAGCATATCAAGCACATTTCCCTACCAAACAATCTCCCTATATCCTGTTTTCCTTTCTCTTGAATCAGAGGCTCATCTGTATTGTGTTCTTTTCTTTCTTAAGAGAGATAATATGAAAATTAAACTTTGTGACCAAGTGATGAAATTTTCACTCACAAAGAACAGGGGACAGATACTAAACACAGAAGTCCTTCAAAGACAAACTCGACGAAAATACTACTTTAATTTTTTTTTTTGTAGAGGAAAGAACTGAGTTTTTGGATTAAAAGTTTCAGAAAGCAAAAGATCCTAGCCCCCAATGATTCATTTGGAGGACTATTAAAGTAACCATCAGAACCACATTGAGTAGAAGCAGACCCAAGTTGTGGTCCATCAGCAGTCTGGCTAGATCTGACCCACTCTATTTTGCATGACTGTCACTGTATTGGCAGCATAGTCACAGAATAGAGAATAAGAGATTGTGACAGATCACATACCCTTCAAAGTTACAAAAGGTCACTGAAAAAGTTTGCAAACATGCAAGCCTGGAAGTCTCAGTTTCTTAAAGCTTACCAGAAGATTCTGGTATGTGTGATCAGGGTTGACCATGCCAGAAGACAATTGTGTGTTCTGTTTACATGGGCAATGAGCAGAGAGGCACAGAGGGGAGAGTGCTTCTCCCAGGCTTACAAAGCCAAAGCAGCCACGAGAAATGCCCCACCGGCTGCCTCTCCACCTCCTAGTACATCTCCTATTTCTGCAGTGATGCCCCGGGCTTCTGTTCTCTGCTTGACCAACATGAAGCTCACTGACAGCAGCCAGTTTTCTGGCCAGTGGAATTTTATGACGAATAAGACAGCAAGTTGGCTTGTCATCTGGCACTGTAAATCTCAGGCGTGCCAGCAAGTCTTCTCTTTGTCATGGCACCATCTGGACATAAAGCGGTGTGGAATCTTCCAACAAATGGGGTTTGACGGACATGTATGGTGGAAGCCTCTCCAGAGAAAGCCTAGAGGAGGGTAAAGGAGCTGTGCATCTTGATAGAGGATCATGGGCTCACTTATCATTCAGCAAATGTTTACTGGTACGTCACTGTAAGCCAAGTACAAAGCCAGGCATCGAGCATGTCTTTATGCACCCTATAATTTGATGAAGGAAACCACAGTAAATAGTAATGTCTATTGGGTAACTAAATAGACAGGTTGATGGGAGATAGATGGTTGGGACTGCTGTGAGTTATTATAGGTAAGTACAATATAATAGTGACATACACAGGCAGCAATTACCAAGGGCCCGCCGTGTCCCAGAGGATCATTTGCATGGTTTGCTTGTGCTGACACATTTTACATCCACAACAGGCCTGTGGAGGTCAGGGCTATTTTTAAGCTCCATCGTGCACCAGGGGGGGATGAATTAGTTAATTGGCATGCCCTGCATCCCAGGGGTGAGAAGTAAGGAAACCAGAGTTTAAATATACAGTGAGTACTCTGTGTGCCCAAGTTCCGAATTCTGGAATCCAACCCGATACGGGACAAACAAAAAGTCACCTTGGTGCTCTGGGTCTATGGACATTTGTTCTAGTCTCCATTCCTCGAGTAACGCAACAAACTGTGTGCCTAGCACTGACACTATGTGGAGTAACTTGTAATCTAGAAGGATTGAAGCATGTGGGAGATGAAGTTAGGGTCAGTGGTCTGTGCTTACAGTCCCAGCTACTAGGGAGACGTGGAGGCAGGAGAGAATCACTTAAGCCAAGGAGTTTAAGACCAGCTTAGCCAGCCCAGTAAAAGTATGTCTAAATGAATTAGTGAGAAGTTTTCGGATGGATGTTGCAGACTTCATGTTAATACGGTGCTATTATGTGTAGCATTGCAGGCTCTAAGAACCAGTCCTAGAGACACTAAAGGACAACAGTGCAGATTGCCTGAGTCCTTTGTGTTCCGTGGCCCACCAGGGAGGTGCTGCTCTCAGAAGTTGTATTTAAGCTGCCTTCCTCTCTTTCACAGTGGCTGGCTCGTGCAAGCACCTCATAAACATAGTACTGAATTATGAATGAGTGAATTAATTAAAACATGTATATGTATAGCCATGTTTTCTTATGAATAATATCTGGCATGAAACTAACTGCACTGGGTCCTGTATCACCTGTCCTCATTATTTTTCCTTCATGAGTGTTTGAGCTACTACCAGCTAGCTCAAATGCTGCTCTACGCCAATACCAAGGTGAAACGCAGTATTCGGACTGAACTCATTAAATCAGTTAAACAATCCTGAAGTAGAATCAGGGAGCCATAATTTACTTAAATGTTTGAAGAATTAGTATGCAGTGAGAATAATAAAAATATGAAGCACAACTCACACAAGATTGCTGCAAGAAAAAAGGGCCATCGATCATGAGCACAGAAGTGCCAAAGATGACGTTATAGCATGTTTTCTTGGCACGGATACACTGTGCAGAAGTGTGGTTGCTGAGGGAGAAGTTAAGCTCAGTTACACTGATTCGAAGTATTGAGGGATGTTTGTGCGCCCTAAAGCTTTGTGAATGTCCTTCCATGGGTATCATGGAAGGACTTTGTTTGAGACAGAGTCTCTCATTAGCCTAGAACTTTGCCAAGTAGGCCATACCTAGCCAGCAACTCCCCAGAGACCTCCTTTTCTGGGCCTTCCATCTGGCCATTGCTGCAGGCATGTCTCCCAGAGACCAGCTTTTCACATGGGTTCTGGAGATTGAACTCAGGTCCTCAGATTTGCAAGGTACGTACATCGCTGACTATGCTTAGCATCATGGGATTCTTCTGAAGCCACTCCAGACCCAATTGGCAGGCAGGTGCTCTTCAAACCCATTTTAACGACATTTTTGTGAACCTGAAGCTTTGCATTTGGAAAGAAGTTGACATATGACTTTCAGTGCCCCACTGATCTCTAGGCAGCAAGAATAGAAGCCATCAAGCAGGGCCTCCGTTTGCAACAATGTTTCTCTAGGTCATGTTTAAATGTTAATGCCAACTTTGGGCCTCTCAGTAATTAATACCCTGCAGGTAGCAATGAATTTGTTCGGCTCTAGGGATATTTAAGACATGTGAGATGAAAGGGGAGAATATTTGCTGGTTATATGCTTTGTGAAGTTTTCAGACCTCTTTTATATCGTTAATCAGCCCAGCCAATGCCCCTTCTTTGTTCTGCCCTTGTATATGGAAGGAACATAGTGGTTTAATTAATTCCTAAGTGAAGGCGCAGGGTAAATGCTTTCTTAAAAAATAATAAAAGACAGAGAAACTGAATCTCAGGTGAGATTAACATTCCCCTCATTTTCCTACCTTCCTGTGCTTTCACAGTAGCCTGCGCAGTCATCGCTAGTGTGTTAGTGCCTCTGTCTTTCTAGTTTGCTCTTACATACTCAGCATGTGTGTGGCCTAGGAAAAACATCCAATAAACAGTTGTAAAATGAATAGTGTGTCCAGTGGGCCAATGGGCTCTATTTGAAAGACATCTATGCCAGCTTTCTGGACTTCTGTGCTGTGGTTTGAACTGTCTTGGCTTGCATCCTTTATTTGGGAGGGTATTGCCTAGCAACATGGCAAAGAGGTGAGGAAAGTGAGGCAGGGGGAAGATAAAGATGTCTTTCGGCAGTACTGGGCATCCTATGTGCCAGGACTCCATGGCCTACAGGCTAGGCCTTTTAACCACCGTTTCTCTACTCTTTTAACTTGTGAATGTATTTTGTCTATATCTGTCTACCACATTTATGCAGTACCTCTAAAGGCCATAAGATGGCATTGGGTTCCCTGGAATTGGAGTCACAGATGGTTTTTGAGTCTCCATATGGATGCTGGGAATCAAACAGTGTCCTTGGAAGAGCAGAGGGCTTCATCACTGATCTATCTCTCCAGCCCTGCTTTCCACACCTAAGGGATTCCCAGAAGATGCTGCTTGCCCTAACCCATCCTGGAGGCAGAGAAGCTAAGAGATATTGGAGGAAGCTATAACTAAAGTCAAGGAAATATGAACAAGTCACCCAGCCATTACTGTAACGAATACCAAGTAAAGGTGAACCTAGAGATGGAAAGAGTTTATTCTGGCCCATGGTTTAGCAGTTGTAAGTCACAGTTATTAGCTCTGTTGCTCTGGGGCAATGGCAGGATATCATGTTAAGGATGTGTGAGATATGAGCAGGAAGCAAAAAGACAGGAAGAAGAAAGGGCCAGAGTCCACAAGTTCCTCGCCGCAGCCCCACCTCATGAGAGTTCTATACTCATCCCCTAATAATGTCATTCTGGGGAGCAAACCTTTATCACAAGGGCTTTGGGGAGACACTGTAGACTGGAGTTACCACAGGAAGGCACTAACACGTGTTGCTTGCTAATGCAGAAAACATTCCCAAGGCTTTTCCTAGAAACAGTAAGCTGTGCTTTGGGGAGGTTTATTTCAAACATGCTTTAGTATATAAAGAAAAAAAGACACCCATCACATCATTAGGGGCCATGGAATAAGTGGACACCATGACCCCAGACTTTAATGCTGCCACCCTGGCCTTGGTCCCAACCCAAAGAAACTGCTTTGAGTTCTTGCATCTGTTGTCTGGTGGAACGTTGCCAGAAACACTGCTACCCATGTAGACTGGCATTTCCATTCCTCTGCCTTTCTTTTCAATATTGTCTATATTCTTTGTTGTGTTAGTATGAAAGCAAGGCATGCTTAGGAACTCAGAAAGTACAAGCCAAGATCTATAAAGTAAAAGAAAAGCAAAGCCAGTCACAGATCCCTCACAGGACACAGCCCCGAGACTCTGCATCTTCCTTCCTCACTCTGTTTAGACACTGGTAAACCAGAGTCGCATTATCCACCCCGTTGTTACCATTTGTACTGACTATGACAGTTTCTGTCGTGGTAAATTTAAGAATGTAGCTCCTTTTCCTCCTTTACTCTTTAACTATGGTTTTGTAAAACTAAACCTCTGTGGTTATAAAAGTACGACACGTTCATTGGAGAAACACACATACCCATATGTACATGTACATATGCATATGCTGCAAGCTTGTGTATGCTTATGTGTCTGTGTAAATTCAATTACTCAGAATGGAAGAAATTCCATCTTCTAGAGCTTCAGTCAGCAGACTTTTTCTCTCAAGGGTTAGAGAGTGAATATTTTCAAGTTTGTTGGGCCACACAGTCTTATACCCACTCAGCTCTGCTATGGCCGTGAACAGTTACCACGGACACTATGTTAGAACATGAATATGCTTGTGTTCCAAAGGCTTTATTTAGCCAGCCCAGGGCCTGCAGTTTTCTGACCCATGCTCTCAGTATGAACACTAATAATCATACTTCCAGAAATGCATGTGTTTTTCTCCTCCACAAATCAGAATTATGTTCTTCAAGCTCCACCTTGGATATTTAAATATTTATTGTTGTCTGGGATGTGCCAACTCACATACGGTGGTGCAGATAATAGTAAATGTGACAAATAAGGACCCTGCTCTTGGGGACTTTACTGCAGGAGCTTGCAATTAACATAATGTGTGCTTTTAAAGCAATGGGGGCAGTAATGGAGAAAAATCAGCATTCCACTCTAGCATCGCTTTTGTGACCAAACCTCTGTTTATCGGCATTTAATTTCCCTAATTGTTTCTGTAGCAGACTGCACTGTCATAAATGTTCGTAGGCTAAATCTTTATTCAAAGGGGAAAAAAACATATCATTTTCTTCTTAGTAGGAATTCTTTGCAGTAGAGTAGCCAAGTTAA
This sequence comes from Mus caroli, assembly GCF_978045245.1. Classification (NCBI taxonomy): domain Eukaryota; kingdom Metazoa; phylum Chordata; class Mammalia; order Rodentia; family Muridae; genus Mus; species Mus caroli. The sequence continues at coordinate 51,114,503 of NW_028227262.1, forward strand.
AAAACACACATATTACCTCAGTCGTTTGCAATTCAACTGCTTTCTAGAAATCTTAAGCTAACTTATATTTTCACCTAGCCTGCTCATTTCTCCCCTTCTTACTTCCTTTGTGCAAATACACTGACTTTGACAAAGGACAGGGTAAAATGAAATGTCGTTGGACTGAGTCCTGAGACAGAAATGGCAAGGTAGGGACTCATTTTGTGGGAGCAGGAATGTGGTTTCTGATGTTTTGTCTCCAGGGGCTTCCTGTGACTTGGTCCCTAAATAATAGTTAGAAATAAATCTCACGAGTTCCTCAGAGCTAGCCGACACCAGCTATTAACTGCCTTCATCGTGTGCCAGGGACTATGCTAAACCGTCCATGTGCATAAACTGAGTTAAGCCTCACAGTAAAATGATTTGAAGCCTCCAGCTTAAGCCTCACAACAGCATGTATCTGAGAAGCTACCAAGAGCCAGATGATGCTAAAGCCTCTGCCCCCGACCATGTAACCTTAGAGCAGACACCTCAAATGGGCAGCCCCGCCAGCTGCGTTGATCAGCACCACCACAAGCTCACTGATTTAGAGACCTTTAAGAATTAATGCCTTGAATCCCAGCACCTGGGAGGCAGGGGCAGGTGGATTTCTGAGTTCAAGGCCAGCCTGGTCTACAGAGTGAATTCCAGGACAGCTAGTGCTACACAGAGAAACTCTGTCTCTGTAAAACAAAACAAAACAAAACAAAACAAAACAAAACAAAACAAAAACAAAAACAAAAACAAAACAATTCATGGGCATTGCATGAAAGCCACTGAACACCTGGAGGAAATTAAAATTCCTAGATACACTGACATTCTCCTCTCACTTGCTAATAACTGGGCAGATCAGAGGGTGGCTCCTTCTCATGAGGATGCTGAAGACCAGTCAGAAATTCATCAGTGATTGTTGTCGGCAGACCAAAGAGCTGTGAGGACCATGCAGCGTTTGACTCCATAGCTGATCTATATCCTCTCCTTTAAACCAAGCCTTCCTTGGTTTGATAACTGGCTCTTCTATTAGTTGGAAAGTCTAACTTCTGGAAGTCAGGGGGAGGGGGTGGGGAGACTGAGGAGAAAAGGCAGGCATGGGTCCAGCCCAGTGTCACCATTCAGCATGAGACACACTAGGTCACGTGGCTTGAGTGCATGCCCCCCCCCCCGCAGCCATGAGAGAAAGTTGAGAGGATCTCTGAGGCCTATGAGCTGTGATGCAGGCATCTGCAGGATGTTGCAATCCAAGAGTCTGCTGGATGGCTTTTCAAAAGACTTGGACCTCTGAGTGCCTGTGCCACTGGCCAAGCCCACCTCCTCCCTGAGACACCTCAGCTGCCTGCAGCTTCAGCACTCTCCCCAACTGCAGACTTCTGGAACCGTGTGGTCCAGGATGGGAGTCTGTGATGACATACAGCTACTAAGCCTGGGAACTGTGGTCATTTAGGTCAATTAGGAGATGGTGCAGGTGTAAGGACATCCTAGTTTCAACGGCTCCTACAGCAAATGGAATCAAAATGACACCTTAGTGAAGTTATATTGCTCGGAGGCTAAGACAGTAATATTTTGACTCCTTTGGGTTATCAGAATTGTATGCTTATGCCTATGGGAAGGGGTTGCACATTTGTGTGTGCTTATGTGTGTGCATGCATGTGTGTGTGTGTGTGTAGGACAGGGGTCAACACTGAAAGTCACTCCCCCTGATGCTGTTCATTTTTTCTATTGAGACAGAGTCTCTCTCTGGGCTTGAAGGTCACTAAGTAGGCTAGGTTGACTGACTGGTAAGCCCCAGAAATCTGTCCATCTTCACTCCCCCAGTGCTAAAATTGCAAATGCATTGCAGACCTTTAAACATGGGTTCTTGGAGTCCAACCCAGGTCCTTATGGCTTGCACAAGCACTTTACTGACTCAGCTATGACTCCAGCCCAGGTTAGACTCATTAAGAAACTTACCCTACGCATTTCTGTTTTCTTTGGTGTACCTACTACAGGGGCACACACTCAAACAGCCATGTCTACATGTAGCTCACTTGTTCTCAGAGGCTTAGACAGCTTTGCTGCTGCTCTCAGATGCAGGACAAGGGTTGCGCCTGCCCCATGGCTTTGGCATCTTGCTTCTTTAAATTCTCTGGACACAACGTAGGACTAGTACTTCGTCACTCGCATTCCATCATTGTCTGCCCAAGTGACCCCTTCTGTCTTAGAGATGCAGTATGTGTTTGATAATGATCCTTTCAGTCAACAATTGCATGCTGATCTCTACTTTGTGTCGGACTTGCCTGAGAACTAGGACTTTACCCCACAGCTTGACAACAGAACAGGCATCGTTAGCTCTACTTCACAGATAAAGAAATTGAGATAGGAAGTTTAAGGGACTTGTTCAAGGTCACCCACCAGACAAGTAGCAGGAGATAGAATTGCAACAGTCTTGCTTGGTGTCCAGTCCCAGGGACTGATGTGCTAAGCCAGTTGTGGATCCTTCACTCCCACCACTTGCTCTCTAAATACCATCCTCTTTATTGGTGTGTGCATGCTTATAACAATGCTTAATAGTGCATCTTTCCCAATAGACCTTTTTGTGAGAACCAATATTATTTCCCTTCTGGTCTCTTTGTCATCCCCAGGCCTCATAACAGGCTTGGCATTCTGCAAGTACTTAGCAATGCCTGTTCAGCGTGTGAAGAAGTAAATGATCAGGCTGCCACCATCATTATAAAAATCCATGCTGAATTCTATTTTCCTGCAGAGGATTAGAACAAATTACAACAGTACTTGAAAGCCATTCCTCAACAACCGGGATCGTATGAACATTCATTTTGTATTTTATTTATTTGGTGCTCTGCTTTACAAAGAGATCCACTTTGCATGACTCTAGGGAGGAACCCTCTGCTACCCTGTTTGTCCCCAGTTTAGCATGCTGTCGTTCCTCAAACCATCCCGACCAAGCAGGCAACCTGTCCTTTGTCAAAGGAGGAAGGACACGTATTCTTAAAACAGCTGTGCGCTGGCTGTTGGCAGAGCTTTGCTACAAAGCCGAGGGTTTTTTTTTTTAATTATCTTGCCATAATTTATTCATTACAGAAGGGATCTAAATAGGTTGAAGCATGCCAGGACCACCTAATGCTTACAAGACAGGAAACCATCCAGCCCACCAAAGAAGAAGAGACAGCCAGGCATGCAGAGAGGAACGCTAAGCTACAACCCGTAAAGAATTGTTAGTAACTCCAGCTTTGCCACGTACTGTCTCTCGAGTCTAGGATAAGGCATGATTCCTCATTGCCGTGAACTTCAGTAGATCAAGGAGGACAGAACCCGGCTTGTGAATCACTTGAATGAACATTGCCATTTTCCAGCACAGACATTGTTCATCGTGCAGTTTACATGTGAACTGTTCACATAGGCAAATGAACAGGCTCCCTGATGGCCATCTATTGGGGAAGGCTATGAAACCCTTACGTGGTAAAGCTTTGATAAAGGAAGTAGGTTACAGGACAAAGAAGTAGGTTACAGGACGAGTCTTGGGACTTTATCATCTCCTCCCACTCTCTTTTCACCCTCAGCTTCCACAGGGCAGATGCAGAGGGAACAGCTGGCCTCCTGCTGCTCCCTCCCAACCTTCTCTGCCATGATGGCATGCGTCTGTTTAAATTGTAATCTGGAATCAAGTCTTTCTCCCTTAGGTTGCTTTTGTCAGAGTATGGTATCATAGCAACAGGGAACATCACTCCTACGCCCACCAATTACAGTTTACTTTCCCACCAAGCCAGGGTTCATTTCTATGAACCTTCCCATGACACTTCCCGCAGCTGTCTGCCCTCAATGCCTGATTGTTGTCAAGGCTGTAGTTCTTTCTGGAGTCTCAGGATCAGAGGTAGCAATCATTGGGCATTTGTTTCTTTGGGGTAGGAAAAGAAGAGAGTAGGCTAGTATAGTTTTTATTCTCCAAAACTTCCTCCCTTGCTTCCTCTGGATATCACCACCCTGGCCACAGTGATATCAAAGGTTAGCATTGAGATGACAGAGGCCCTGGAAGAAACGAGTTCTGTGGTTGGTTGAGGGGGTCAGGGTTACAATGTAGTTGGGGTGTAGGCTGATTTTCCAAATTGGAGAGCTGTAGATTCAATGATAGAGCCTGTCACAAAAAATAAAATAAAATAAAGTAAAATAAAATAAAATGCAATACATCCAACATAAACCTCTGACCTTCCCACTTACACACACACACACTCACACACACACACACACATACACACACTCACACACATACACACACACATTCACATACACAGATACACACACACTCACATACATACACACACATACACACACACTCACACACATACACACACATACACACACATACACACATACACACACATACACACACTCAAACACATACACACACATACACTCACACACACACATGCACACATACTCACACACATACACACACACTCATACACTCACACACACACATACACACACATACACACACATGCACACACACTCACACACACACACTACTCACACAGGCATATACCAACACATTCATGGAAATTAAACTTCAGCTGGGGGTTAACTTAGTGGTAGAGCACATCTCTATAAGATAAGAAACATTCCCCAGCACCGCAAAATAACAACAACAACAACTAAGTAAGTAAATAAATGAGAGAGAGAGAGAGACTGAGACTAGTTCTATGGCCTTTTTGTCTACTAGGACAGTCCTTCTCCACACTAGCCCACAGAAGTTTAAATCTCAACAGCGACCTGGGCAGCTAACATCTCAGAATTTTAGATTATGTCCAATGATTAGCTGGTCAGCAAGCCCCAGAGTTCCTCCATTCCCCAAGTCCCCAGTACTGAGTGAGGTTCCAGATGTGTTCTGCTTAGCACCTGAGTGGTAGGGATCTGAACTGTGGTCTTCAGGCCAGGGCAGCAAGAACTTTACCAACTTTATCAGCACCTAGCATTTTCAGGTTGGTTTGTTTGCTTGTTTGTTTAATGAAAGAGTGGGTGGAGCAGGATCGATGTACAATGTAGCTGTAAAGTGCTACATTGTTTTACTGCCTGCTCAAAAGAAAAGTGTTACCTTCCGAGCCCTGCCTGCTGTGGTACCCAGGCAGCAGGGATGCTTGGTTTCATACAGGTCTGCCAATGTGAGCATGGTTTGGGACATTATTCTCCAGAATAGGGGCATGCCAGTGATCAGTGGATGGTGCCAGGAGATCAAAGGCCAGGAGGAAAACTGCAAAGAAAGGGTTTTCTTAGTTACATCTCTGTTGCTGTGCTAAGACAGCATGCCCAAGGCAACTTAAATAAGAAAGAGTTTATTGGGCTTACAGTTTCAGAGGGTGAGTTCATGACCATCGTGATGGGGAGAATGGTAGTAGGCAGACATGGTGCAAGAGCAATAGCTGAGAACTCACATCATCCAATCCACAAGCAGCAGGTTGAGAGAGAGCAACCTGGGAATCTCAGTGATGCAACCCTTTAAACAAGGCCACACCTCCTAATCCTTCCCAAACAGTTCTACCAACTGGGAACTAAGCTTTCAAATGCATGAATTTGAATGGCTATAGGGGTATTCTCATTCAAACTACCCAATGATGGTGATGAGCTGGTTTGGGTTTTGCTTTTATCACTCCCAAGAAATTCTAGTTCACTGTTTGTTGTGTATCCACTGAAAGTTGGTTTGTGGGGAAGGTTTTTATATACTTAATTCCCATTTTATATTATACAAGGTATGCAATCCTTGTTCTTTCTTTTAAGGGATTCTGAATGCATAGTTTCACAATTTCTTCATCTAGACATATAAGTAGCATGTATTGTCATTAAGTCTGGTTTACCACATCTGTGAAACGGTGTTCTTAATTGAGTAGCCATCATCAAACAAAAACAAACAAAGAAAAGAAAGAACATGTACACATTGAGACATGTCCAGAACAATACACCCACTATGGCTGCTCACCCAATGTTGCATGCTGGGAGGTCACTATGTGTCACAGTTAATAAGCCCTCAGCAAGTTCGTTCTCACAGCAGTGCAGTGACAAAAGAATGGCCTGGCCTGCCCCATTGGACTGATGAGGGAACCGAGGGTAGAGAGGGTTAAGTAATTCCTGAGATTTCCAAATTATTAAGCTTTAAAGAGTAGATGGCATTGATAAACGCGTGACCCCAGAAATCACACCTCAGCTTCCCCAGTTTCCTCCTCCAGTCCCCTGGGAAGCCTGCAAGTGCTTATCTCAAAGTTAGAGCTGGAAGTCAGTCAACAGTATTTTGCTGGTATTCGTCTAAGTTTTCAAAAGTTTCTACACTGTACCCATAATTGGTAAAACCAAAAAAGAAAGCCAAGGAGAGTAGGTCTCTCGTGGCTGAGAGTCAGAGTTGGAGGCAGGTCTAAATCTTCGGAATTGGTTGTCTGGATTTCATCTTGCTGAGGCTTGGTTTCTCTTTCTGTGAAACAGGACCATTAGAATGAATGACTGGCTCTCTCCACCTCCTTCTGGGTGGAACATTGCTCACATTCATATGATTGAGGGTCTAGGCTTCTTTATAAGTGAACTCTGTTGTCTTTTCTTTCTCCTGGGGGGATGTGGTTTATGATAATTTAAGAATAAAAAAATTCACTAGGTTTGTGATTTGAACATCTGCACCGGTTTCTGTGTGAATTGTCTTCTTATTAGTAGGTCTCCAAGCTTCTCCAAACAAAGTCTTTGAACACAGTTTTGGCTAATTTCACACGAGCCTCCCCTCTGGTGAGCTAACTTTCCTAGTCATGTTAGTTCTAAATTTAGTGATCTTGTTGGGTGGAGGTGCTAGAAGGGGTATTAGAAGTAAAATACTGTCTTAGTAACTTGGTTGCATTTATAGATCTTGAGAGGCCTCAGTGTGATAAAAGTCTGAGTTATGCATTGCATTAAGCAGTTATATAAAGCCTGTTGAATATTAATTTTGTAATGATTCACCTTACAATTTTATGAGGCTGGATATAAAAAGATGGTGTGAATAATTGAACCCCTGGTCTATAAAATGAAGCATAGGGAAGACAGAGAGAGTAATTGGAAATGAAGAAAGCAGAGACTTTTCCTTCTTTTCCTAACTCAGCCTTAGGCCTTCCTGCTAATGAAGCCCTCCATAGTTTCTTCGACCACTGTATGAGTGCGTGCATCACACACTTTGGTTTTCCTGAGGGCGTGGTTCTAGGACCCCTATGGATATCAAATCTGTAGGTGCTGCATTTCTCACATCAAATGGCAAAATATTTATTCATCTTCATGTTTACTTTAAACCATTTGTGGATTGTTTATAATACTCAATAGCGTGTAAAAGCTGCGCGATAGTGATTGTGCTGGGTTGTACATCGTGAGATAGTAATTGTGCTGGGTTGTACATCTTCATGCTCCCAACATAGAAACAATACTAGTGTAGTTCATGGAAATGATAGTTACCCAGATGCCCTTACCACAGGTTGTATATGTGTCTCAAAGGATGGTACTGTGCCCACAAAAGAACAAATATTGTGCCCTTTAAAAACTAAGAAACAATGATGGCATTGTGATGCACCCCTGTAAACCCAGCACTTTGGAAGCTAGGGAAGGAGGCTCTCCAAGAGTGCCAGGCAAGCCTGGGCTACTGAATGAGGCTTTGTCTCAAAAATTAACCAACTAATCAATCAAATTATGCTGAACAAAAGAAACCCAACCCACAAAAGAAATCAGACTGTATGACTCCATCTGTGTGGTTCTAGACACAATCCATTAACACACAGTGAGAGAAAGCCCATCACCAATTGCACAAGGAAACAGGGGGAAGGGAAGAGGAGGCATGAGTACAGGGGCTATGAAGGAAAATTGCAGGGAATAGAGATGTTATGTGTCTCTGTTACAGCAGTGGATATGTTGTCTAGTGTCTACCTGGAAAGCCAAGCCCAGCCAGGATAAGTAGGTTCCTGGGAGTATTACAGCTCTTAGAAGAGAAGTGAGAAGAATTTGGGCAGGCTATGCTGGGCAGGTAACTGAGGTCCTGGGTCTCTCATCAGCTACCGTAGCAGTAACAGCAGCAGAAGATGTGGTGGTGTTGACATTGGTGGACTCATGAGTCTGGCCAGCCAGGTGTGTCCAAGTCAGCAATGAATGCTTGGGATGAGAGAACTCTTCCCCAAGTGTTACAGCTCAATAAAAACACCCACTCTCAGATGATCCTGGTCTAATAACTGTGCACTCTATTTATTACATATGGACACATTCCATGTGGAGACTATGTAAACATCAAGAAATGGGGTGGGATTTAGGGGTAGGTGTTTCCTATTGGCTCCATTTGAAATGTTAGTTATGCTCTATTTGCATGGGGAAGGACTCCAGGTATTTCCTTACATGACTGGCTGTCCATGGTCCGCTCAATGAGGTGTCATGGGTATGTGTTCCAGAGCACATGCAACAATGGATAGGAAGTGGCTCAACTCCTGCCAATCTCAACTCTCTGAGATCCCTCTGTCTGAGCTCACTCAACCTTTCCAGTTCCTCTATCTGGTGGCACTGCCCACTTGCCCTACTTGGGTACAGGATTATGATGCATATATTTGTCAATATCCATTGGACCTTACACTTGGGTCTATTTTATTATATATTATCCTAAAGTTGATTTTAAAAATTACTTGTTATTACGTTTATATGATGGAGCCACCAACAACATGCATGTTGAGGTCAAAAGACGGTTTCATGAATCAGTCAGGTCAACAGGTTTGTGTAGCAAGCACTCAACCATCTCTCTGGCTCAGATTTGAGGTTTCCTTTTTCTTTAGCCTTGTTTGCTTTAATGGGGTGGGAGTGTTGACACCATGTGCCTGTGGAGGTCAGAGGACAACTTGCAGGAGGAATCAGTTCTTTCTCTCCACCATGTAGGTCCCAGTGAGACTCAGGTCATCAATCTTGGTAACAGATGCCATTACCCACTGAGCCATTTCACCGGCTCACAAATTTGATCTCTTTTAATGCTCTTGCCAATGTCTTCCTTATTGATTCATTAGCATCCCTGGAAGCTGGCCTTCTAAGATCCAGACTCTCAATCAAGATTCTGGAACTTATTCATTACAGCAGCATTTCTTAACCTGTGAGGGTTCTATCCTTTGGGGGTAGAACAACCCTTTCACAGGGGTCACCTAAGACCATTGGGAAACATAGATATTTACATTACAACTCATAACAGTAGAAAAATTACAGTTTTGAAGTATCCATGAAAATAATTTTTATGGTTGTGGTCACCACAACATGAAGGACTGTATTAAAAGATCAAAGAGTCGGAGGACAGTGACCTGCCCTGCAGGGAGCGCCATCTTGGCTCCGGGACTCCGCTGAACTTAGTCTACAGGTTAGAGTGAGGACCACAGAGGCAGACAGCTTCTGGGACAGGCGGGAGCCACAGAGCCGCTGAGGCAGCACCCTTTTGGGGCCGCAGACATCCGGCACCCTCCCAGTCGGAGGACAGTGACCTGCCCTGCAGGGAGCGCCATCTTGGCTCCGGGACTCCGCCGAGCTTAGTCTCTACAGGTCAGAGTGGGGACCACGGGGGCAGACGGCTTCTGGGACAGGCAGGAGCCACAGAGCCGCTGAGGCAGCACCCTTTTGGGGCCGCAGACTTCCGGCACCCTCCCAGCCGGAGGACAGAGACCTGCCCTGCAGAGAGCGCCATCTTGGCTCCGGGACTCCGCCGAACTTAGTCTACAGGTTAGAGTGAGGACCACAGAGGCAGACAGCTTCTGGGACAGGCGGGAGCCACAGAGCCGCTGAGGCAGCACCCTTTTGGGGCTGCAGACATCCGACACCCTCCCAGCCGGAGAACAGTGACCTGCCCTGCAGGGAGCGCCATCTTGGCTCCGGGACTCCGCCGAACTTAGTCTGTACAGGTCTGCTGACAGAGGATACTCAGAATCCCCAGAAGAACAACCTCTGAACAGAGACAACTATAACAACTCCAGAGATTACCAGATGGCGAGAGGTAAAGGTAAGAATCTTACTAACAGAAACCAAGACCACTCACCATCATCAGGACCCAGCACTCCCACTTCGCCCAGTCCAGGGCACCCCAACACACCTGAAAAACTAGACCTGGATTTAAAAGCATAACTCATGATGATGGTAGAGGACATCAAGAAGGACTTTAAAGAACTACAGGAGAACATGGCTAAAGAGTTACAAGTCCTTAAAGAAAAACAGGAAAACACAACCAAACTGGTAGAAGTCCTTAAAGAGAAACAGGAAAACACATCCAATCAGATGATGGAAATGAACAAAACCATACTAGACCTAAAAAGGGAAGTAGACACAATAAAGAAAACCCAAAATGAGGCAACACTGGAGATAGAAACCCTAGGAAAGAAATCTGGAACCATAGATGCAAGCATCAGCAACAGAATACAAGAGATGGAAGAGAGAATCTCAGGTGCAGAAGATTCCATAGAGAACATGGGCACAACAATCAAGGAAAATGGAAAATGCAAAAAGATCCTAACTCAAAACATCCAGGAAATACAGGACACAATGAGAAGACCAAACCTACGGATAATAGGAGTGGATGAGAATGAAGATTTTCAACTCAAAGGACCAGCAAACATCTTCAACAAAATTATAGAAGAAAACTTCCCAAATCTAAAGAAAGAGATGCCCATGAACATACAAGAAGCCTACAGAACTCCAAATAGGCTGGACCAGAAAAGAAATACCTCCCGACACATAATAATCAGAACAACAAATGCACTAAATAAAGATAGAATACTAAAAGCAGTAAGAGAAAAAGGCCAAGTAACATATAAAGGCAAGCCTATCAGAATTACACCAGATTTTTCACCAGAGACTATGAAAGCTAGAAGATCCTGGACAGATGTTATACAGACACTAAAAGAACACAAATTCCAGCCCAAGCTACTATACCCAGCCAAACTCTCAATTAACATAGATGGAGAAACCAAAGTATTCCACGACAAAACCAAATTCACACATTATCTCTCCACGAATCCAGCCCTTCAAAGGATAATAACAGAAAAAAACCAATACAAGGACAGGAACCACGCCCTAGAAACAACAAGAAGGTAATCCCTCAACAAACCTAAAAGAAGACAGCCACAAGAACAGAATGCCAACTTTAACAAAAAAATAACAGGAAACAACAATTACTTTTCCTTAATATCTCTTAATATCAATGGACTCAACTCCCCGATAAAAAGACATAGACTAACAAACTGGCTACACAAACAAGACCCAACATTTTGCTGCTTACAAGAAACTCATCTCAGAGAAAAAGATAGACACTACCTCAGAATGAAAGGCTGGAAAACAATTTTCCAAGCAAATGGTCTGAAGAAACAAGCTGGAGTAGCCATTCTAATATCAGATAAGATTGACTTCCAACCCAAAGTCATCAAAAAAGACAGGGAGGGGCACTTCATACTCATCAAAGGTAAAATCCTCCAAGAGGAACTATCAATCCTGAATATCTATGCTCCAAATACAAAGGCAGCCTCATTCATTAAAGAAACTTTAGTAAATCTCAAAGCACACATTGCACCTCATACAATAATAGTGGGAGACTTCAACACACCACTTTCACCAATGGACAGATCATGGAAACAGAAACTAAACAGGGACACAGTGAAACTAACAGAAGTTATGGATCAAATGGATCTGGCAGATATCTACAGAACATTTTACCCTAAAACAAAAGGATACACCTTCTTCTCAGCACCTCATGGTACCTTCTCCAAAATTGACCACGTAATTGGGCACAAAACAGGACTCAACAGATACAAAAACATTGAAATTGTCCCATGCATCCTATCAGATCACCATGGACTAAGGCTGATCTTCAATAACAAAATAAATAATAGAAAGCCAACCTTCACGTGGAAACTGAACAACACTCTTCTCAATGATACCTTGGTCAAGGAAGGAATAAAGAAAGAAATTAAGGACTTTTTAGAGTTCAATGAAAATGAAGCCACAACATACCCAAACTTATGGGACGCAATGAAAGCATTTCTAAGAGGAAAACTCATAGTTCTGAGTGCCTCCAAAAGGAAACTAGAGAGAGCACACATTAGCAGCTTGACAACACACCTAAAAGCACTAGAACAAAAGGAAGCAAATTCACCCAAGAGGAGTAGACGGCAGGAAATAATCAAACTCAGGGGTGAAATCAACCAAGTGGAAACAAGAAAAACTATTCAAAGAATCAACCAATCAAGGAGCTGGTTCTTTGAGAAAATCAACAAGATAGATAAACCCTTAGCCAGACTCACTAGAGGGCACAGGGAAAGCATCCTAATTAACAAAATCAGAAATGAAAAAGGAGACATAACAACAGATCCTGAAGACATCCAAAACACCATCAGATCCTTCTACCAAAGGCTATACTCAACAAAACTGGAGAACCTGGATGAAATGGAGAAGTTCCTAGACAGATACCAGGTACCAAAGTTGAATCAAGATCAGGTTAATGATCTAAACAGCCCTATATCCCCCAAAGAAATAGAAGCAGTCATTAATAGTCTCCCAACTAAAAAAAGCCCAGGACCAGATGGGTTTAGTGCAGAGTTCTATCAGACCTTCAAAGAAGATCTAATCCCAGTTCTTCACAAACTATTCCACAAAATAGAAACAGAAGGTACTCTACCCAACTCATTCTATGAAGCCACAATTACTCTGATACCTAAACCACAAAAAGACCCAACAAAGATAGAAAACTTCAGACCAATATCCCTTATGAATATTGATGCAAAAATCCTCAATAAAGTTCTTGCTAACCGAATCCAAGAACACATCAAAACAATCATCCATCCTGACCAAGTAGGTTTCATCCCAGGGATGCAGGGATGGTACAATATACGGAAATCCATCAAAGTAATCCAGTATATAAACAAACTCAAAGACAAAAACCACATGGTTATCTCGTTAGATGCGGAAAAAGCATTTGACAAGATCCAACACCCATTCATGATAAAAGTCTTGGAAAGATCAGGAATTCAAGGCCCATACCTAAACATGATAAAAGCAATCTACAGCAAACCAGTAGCCAACATCAAAGTAAATGGTCAGAAGCTTGAAGCAATCCCTCTAAAATCAGGGACTAGACAAGGCTGTCCACTTTCTCCATACCTATTCAACATTGTACTTGAAGTCCTAGCCAGAGCAATTCGACAACAAAAGGAGATCAAAGGGATACAAATTGGAAAAGATGAAGTCAAAATATCACTTTTTGCAGATGATATGATAGTATATATAAGTGACCCTAAAAATTCCACCAGAGAACTCCTAAGCCTGATAAACAGCTTCGGTGAAGTAGCTGGATATAAAATTAACTCAAACAAATCAATGGCCTTTCTCTATACAAAGAATAAACAGGCTGAGAAAGAAATTAGGGAAACAACACCCTTCTCAATAGTCACAAATAATATAAAATATCTTGGCGTGACTCTAACTAAGGAAGTGAAAGATCTGTATAATAAAAACTTCAAGTCTCTGAAGAAAGAAATTATAGAAGATCTCAGAAGATGGAAAGATCTCCCATGCTCATGGATTGGCAGGATCAACATTGTAAAAATGGCTATCTTGCCAAAAGCAATCTACAGATTCAATGCAATCCCCATCAAAATTCCAAATCAATTCTTCAACGAATTAGAAAGTGCAATCTGCAAATTCATCTGGAATAACAAAAAACCTAGGATAGCAAAAACTCTCCTCAAGGATAAAAGAACCTCTGGTGGAATCACCATGCCGGACCTAAAGCTCTACTACAGAGCAATTGTGATAAAAACTGCATGGTACTGGTATAGTGACAGACAAATAGACCAATGGAATAGAATTGAAGACCCAGAAATGAACCCACACACCTATGGTCACTTGATCTTCGACAAGGGAGCTAAAAACATCCAGTGGAAGAAAGACAGCATTTTCAACAAATGGTGCTGGCACAACTGGTTGTTAACATGTAGAAGAATGCGAATCGATCCATTCCTATCTCCTTGTACTAAGGTCAAGTCTAAGTGGATCAAGGAACTTCACATAAAACCAGAGACACTGAAACTTATAGAGGAGAAAGTGGGGAAAAGCCTTGAAGATATGGGCACAGGGGAAAAATTCCTGAATAGAACAGTAATGGCTTGTGCTGTAAGATCGAGAATTGACAAGTGGGACCTCATGAAACTACAAAGCTTCTGCAAGGCTAAAGACACCATCAATAAGACAAAAAAACCACCAACAGATTGGGAAAGGATCTTCACCTATCCTAAATCAGATAAGGGACTAATATCCAATATATATAAAGAACTCAAGAAGGTGGACTCCAGAAAGTCAAATAACCCCATTAAAAAATGGGGCTCAGAACTGAACAAAGAATTCTCACCTGAGGAATACCGAATGGCAGAGAAGCACCTGAAAAAATGTTCAACATCCTTAATCATCAGGGAAATGCAAATCAAAACAACCCTGAGATTCCACCTCACACCAGTCAGAATGGCTAAGATCAAAAATTCAGGTGACAGCAGATGCTGGCGAGGATGTGGAGAAAGTGGAACACTCCTCCATTGTTGGTGGGATTGCAAGCTTGTACAACCACTCTGGAAATCAGTCTGGCGGTTCCTCAGAAAATTGGACATAGTACTACCGGAGGATCCAGCAATACCTCTCCTGGGCATATATCCAGAAGATGTCCCAACCGGTAAAAAGGACACATGTTCCACTATGTTCATAGCAGCCCTATTTATAATAGCCAGAAGCTGGAAAGAACCCAGATGTCCCTCAACAGAGGAATGGATACAGAAATTATGGTACATTTACACAATGGAGTACTACTCAGCTATTAAAAAGAATGAATTTATGAAATTCCTAGCCAAATGGATGGACCTGGAGGGCATCATCTTGAGTGAAGTAACACAATCACAAAAGAACTCACACAATATGTATTCACTGATAAGTGGATATTAGCCCAAAACTTAGGATACCCAAGATTTAAGATACAATTTGCTAAACGCATGAAACTCAAGAAGAATGAAGACCAAAGTGTGGACACTGTGCACCTTCTCAGAATTGGGAACAAAACACCCAGGGAAGGAGTTACAGAGACAAAGTTCGTAGCGGTGATGAAAGGATGGACCATTTAGAGACTGCCGTACCCAGGGATCCATCCCATAATCAACTTCTAAACGCTGACACCATTGCATACACTAGCAAGATTTTGCTGAAAGGACCCAAATATAGCTGTCTCTTGTGAGACGATGCTGGGGCCTAGCAAACACAGGAGTGGATGTTCACAGTCAGCTATTGGATTTATCACAGGGCTCCCAATGGAGAAGCTAGAGTAAGTACCCAAGGAGCTAAAGGGATCTGCAACCCTATTGTTGGAACAACATGATGTACTAACTAGAACCCCGGAGCTCTTGTCTCTAGCTGCATATGTATCGAAAGATGGCCTAGTCAGCCATCAATGGAAAGAGAGGCCCATTGGACTTGCAAACTTTATATGCCCCAATATAGGGGAATGCCAGGGCCAAAAGAATGGGAATGGGTGGATAGGGAAGTGGGGGGGCGCTATGGGGGACTTTTGGGATAGCATTGGAAACGTAATTGAGGAAAATATGTAATAAAAATATTTAAAAAAAAAAATAAATAAAACCATTTGTGAATTGGAAAAAAAAAAAAGATCAAAGAACTATGCATAAGATGATCTTGGGTCCTGCAGCCACAAATATAGCACAAATTCAGGGCTAGGGACACCTCAGTGGTAGAACACTTACCTAGGATACATAATTCCTAGGGTTCAATTCCAAGTATAATAAATAAATAAATAAGAAATAACAGGCATCATATTGGCATTAGGGCAGTGTCACAGGAGTGATGGATGTCCAAAAAGAGACTGATGATATTACACAGAAAAATTGCTTTTACTGGTGGTGTTTTACCCAGAGAGCTAAGAGGGAAGTTATTTTGACTTGAGGCTAATAATCCAAAAAATGGATCCCCTTCTTTAGGCTGTAAATGAATTCCCCTCATACTGAATGCTTGACAAGAGCACAGAGGATATGAACAAGTTTCCTCAGCACTTTGAAAAAATAAACTCCCATCTGTCCCTGGCATATACTATTCAGCTCACTCAGGCTCCATGCCCTTCCCTTTCAGCAGTAACAGCCTACGCAATTGCCCCCTCACATCAAGCAGCATCAAGAGAATCATCTTAGCTCATCACCGTCGTTTCAATTAATTTGACTCTTAGGCTTTTTTGAGAAATGAGTTCCATATTAGAGACTCTAACAGGTGCTAGGACCATCATTGAGTGAGCTGTGTCTCTCCTGAAAATGAGCAACTTGCCTCCTAGACAGGAAACTGTGATTCTGAATGGAAGAAGAAACACTGTTATGTTGGCTCCAGATTTAACCTAAAACAACACATGCACTCATTTGAGAAGTGGCCAGTCAGTATCTACTGCATGTCTTCTCCTGGGAAGGGGGTGCCCCTGAGAACAGGACAAGCACCATCTTCCCTCTATTGAATTGAGTTGGAACAGTGGGATGAGTCCACTAAGCAAAGACACAGAGAAACAGTTGTCCAAGAAGAGGGCACTGTAAGTACAAAGGCACTGTGCTAAGAAGAGGCGTGGCAGACAAGGAGGTCAGTGCTGGAGGGTGACCAGAGCAAAGGGAAGATCTGTATGAAATGAGGCTAAGATGCAGATGGCAACCAAGATGGAGCTAAAATTCAAGATCTAGTCAAACAGGAAGGCACTGAAGGGTTTTAAGCAGGAGAGAAGTGAATAGGTCTATCAGTACAGCCATCCTGTGAAGAAAGAGTTGTCATGAGTAAAGTAAGAAAGCCAGGGGCTAGGGGGATGGTTGTAGTTCTGAAGGGCTTGCCACACAAGAGTGGTAGCCTGAGTCAGGATTCCTAACACTCATGTAAAAGGGAAGGCATGGCAGTGTGTGCCTGTAATCCCAGAACTAGGGAGGCAGAGATGGGGATGCCTATGGCTTACTGGATAGCCAGTCTAGATTAATCGGTCAGTTCCAGGTTCACCGAGAGATCCTGTCTTTAAAAACCAAGGAGGAGAGAAATTAAGGACAACATTTGGCAATGCATACCTCTGGCCTCTGCATGCATACACAGAGATGTGTGTGTACACACACCGGATAACGCACAGTATAAGGAAAGACACTCGTGTTTGTACTATGGTGATGACATCATAGATTAAGAGCCGTGAACCAGTATAAGAATGTATCATAGAGGGAGTGTCCCTAAGGCTGAATGAATGGCAAGAAGGAGGAGAAAAAGTCCAGGTAGATTATAGGGACCCAAGCAGTTGGTGGGAGACTTTTCCAGGAGATGATCTGGAATGCTGGGTAGGATGTATACACCCTTTGTCAGCCCTAAGAGTAGTAACTAGGCTACTCTGAAGGTCAAAAGAGCAATGTTTATAAACATGCAAGAGGAAGAACTCATAAAGACCTGTTCATTCCCCTCCCATGATTCTCCAAACCTTTAACAGGTCCTGAAAATGTCTGTGATGGCGATCCCCAGTTGTCAGCTTGACTATTCCTGGAATGGAGGACACACCTGTGATCCAGATCTTGAGGCTAGCAGACACAGGCTTTTGATCTGGATCTTGAAGCATAGTGGCCATGAAAAGCTTAGGCCCAGGCAAGGTGGTACAGACCTTTAATCCCAGGAGACAGAAGCAAGCAGATTTCTGAGCTCCAGGCCAGCCTAGGACAGAACGAGTTCCAAAAACAGCTTAAAATCCAGGCATGGTGGTAAACACCTTTAACCTGGGCAATACCTTCTGCTGGAGGCCTACATGAGGACAATGGAAAAAGAATGACTTCCTCCTCCTCTTCCTCCTCTTCCTCTTCCTCTTCTCCTTTTCTTCTTCTTCCTCTTCCTCCTCTTCTCTTTCTCCTCTTCCTCCTTCTTCTCTTGCTTGCATTTCCCTGCCAGCACATCTGTTGAAACCGACTTTTAAGGATCCCAGCTTATACAGAAGAAACGCCTACCCTTGTGGGACTAAGTAACTACTAACCTTTCAGAATTCCCATTCACAGCTGCCCATTGTTGGGTTAGTCACACTGAAGACTATACATCATCCTAACAATTTCCTTTAATATACAAAGACATTCCATAAGTTCTGTGACTCTAGAGACCCCTGACCAATACAATGTCCTAGTCTTCCAATAATGGCTCTATCTTCCTTTACAGCAACACCAGCTCAGGGCAGCTCCAAGCTTCTGCCTGCTCTTATTTATTGGGTATGTTGTGTGTGAGCATCCTGCTGGCTTTGTGGTGAATCTCTTAGGAGGTTACTTTAGCTGTACGAGCCTTTTTGGAAGACTGCCTGTTTTTGTTAATTATGGCTTAGAAATTATCCTGTCAATAATTTTGGAGCCCAGGAGTCTAAAAAATTACAGGGTGCTATTAAATATTTAAGAACTGCTTAATTTCTCCACGTGATAGGTGATTTTAGTTGAAATCTGATCCTTGGGCTGTTTACCATCTTGTTCGGAGTCATAGATCCAATTTTCCCCATTAAAACGGAAAAGTGTGTGTAGAGATCTTGTTGTTTGTATAGAAGAGTAAAACTAAGCCAAGAACAGAAGCAGAAGGGGGCTGGGGATAGAGCTCAGTTGGCAGAGCTCTTGCCTAACATGCATGAAGCCCTTGGTTTGATTCAGTGACAAGGAGCTAGGCAAGAAACCAGTTGGAAATTAATCTGTGAGACCCAGAGTCCTCAACAATGTTCCAGTGAAAATTGGGAGAAGGACGGTGTAAATCACTTAGTTGAACCAAAACGAGATGTAGATAGGAGGGTGGGATAAAGTGGGAGAGGAGAGATTGGGAATGGAACGGAGCATCAGGAGAAGTTGGGGTAATAAGCAGGATGCTGTGGTCCCTGCACATATCCAGGAATTTTGAATAGTCCTCACTTGGACTGAGACTGTTGGGCAGTCCGTGCCCTTGTTTCCTCTCTTCCATGTCTAGCTCATATAATGAAATGTAGGGCATTAATCTTGACTGTCAACTTGATTGCCTCTAGAATCACCTAGCAGACAACTCTCTAGGCATCGCTGTGGTGGCAGGGAGAGGGAGCGGGGTCTAGATTGGGTTGAGGTGAGGAGACTCACCCTAACTGTGGCAAGTTCCATTCTGTAGCCTGGAGTCCCAAAGGGAATAAAGCAGGAAGTTGACTGAGCACCAATATTGGTTGCTCTCTGCTTCCTGAATACAGATGCACAGTGACCAGTGGTCATGCTCCTGCCATGATGCCTTCTGGACTACATAAATCCTTCCTTTCTGAAGCTGCTCCTGAAGGGTGTGTTCTTACAGCAATGAGATAAGTAGCGGAAATGCCTTTGAAGATTTTTCTCCTACTAGAACCCACGGGGAATGTTACCTTTTAAACATATTTGGGTTTTTTTTCTTTCTCATTGAAAAAGGAGAGAGAGAGAGAGAGAGAAGTCACCTTGGAAAAAGTAGAAAGTCTAGAAGAAAAATTAGCCATAACACAATTCAAAAAAAAAAAAGATGAAATGTTACAGTTTGCATAAAATTGAAGAGGGTGGCTGGACTTTTAGAATGATCTTTTGGAAAGAGAATTATTATTTTTTTTTAGCAAAACTTAATCACAGTTCTAATATCCAATGTATATGTTTGCCCCAGCTGTCGGACCAGGAGGTTGTCTCTCATACAATCTGACTCAGCTCTACCCCAACACTGACTCTGCGGCTACTCAGAGTTCATAGGCCAAGGGCTTAGTCCCCCTAGACACCAACCACGAGCCCCAGGCCTCTTGGCCTTCCGACCAACTTAACACAAATTGAGGTTCTTCTGTCCCCTCCTCAGATCCAGCAATGCCCTAACAGCTCAGCAATTGCAGCTGCAACGCTGTATTTCCTGTTACCTTTGTCACAGATGAGAAAAGGTGAAAGGCCAGGTGAAGAGGGCCAGGGTCGAGGCACAGATCTGTGGGGAGATAAATGCTCTTCCGTACGAGTTAGGCTTCTTATATGGGATCGTCCATCTCATCTAATGGACAGAGAGACAGATGTGAGATGGATGTACAGATGTTTGTAAAGGGAAAAAACACAGTCAGCAACGAAGACCGGAGGGAACTAAAATCTATTTTGACCGAGATAACCCAGGAGACATGTTTTCTCTCATTCACAGATTCTAGGTTTTAATATTTATGTATGTATACTTGAGCGGTAGTGAGTGCAGGTAGAGATCAGGAAACTAGACAAGGGGACTAGGACCATATGAGGCGGGGGGTCGGGGGGAGGCTTTAAGGGAGGGGAATGGAGAGGCTAATAGAACATATGGCAGGAAAGTGGTAGGGGCGGGACAGGGAAAATGGCTCAGTGGTTAAGAGCACTTACAGAGCCCCTAGGTTCGGTGGCTACCACCCAAAGGATGACTCCTAGCCACCCAAGACTTCTGGTGCTCTCTTCTGGCCTCCATGGGCACCACACATACATAGTGCATGCATACACATAAAATTAAAATAAATAATTGTGAAAGAAATAAAGTGAAGAGAAAAGGGAAGGAGGGAGGGGAGGAGGGAGAGAGGGAGAAGAGGAAGAGAGGGAGAGGAGGGAGGGGGCAGGCAATTCCAGGAACAGAATGTGCTAGTAGGAAGGAAACAGGACATGAGAAAGAATGATAAGAGTAAGTAAAGATCAACTAAGAACATATGAACATGCCACGAGGAAGTCTATGCTTGGTATATTCGTTAACATCTCTTTTTAAATGATTTTTTTTTAAAGTTTCCAACAAAGAAACTATTGACATCCATCTCTTAGGAATAGACCTGGGTTAGAGCAGAGTGTGTGACTTTCACTATGTTAACCCCTTAGACCCTGAGTATGCAGAGCATGAATTTTTTTGTGGTGTGTCCACTACTGTCGAGTTGAGAGACTACAGGTGTCTGCACAGCATTTTCTATTTGGGAATACACCTGTGCCACGTAACAGAAGGAAGAGTCAGGATGAAGGAGGGTCACTTACTTGTTCGATTGTCTAACAACCAGATACTGACTGATCACCTACTATGGGCTGCTGTTGTAAGTGCTGGAGACAGTGGAAAGGATAAGACAGTATGGTCCTCGATCTGTAGAGCTTAGTCTTCCTGTGGGCAAATAGCAATGGTCTGGGGAGATGCTCGGTCAGTGAAGCGCTTGCCGTGCAAGTCTGAGGACCCACATCCAAAAGCAGGCAGGGAGACAAGATCCCTGTGTCTTACATGACCAGACACACTAGAACGTTCCAGGTAAAAGTGAAAGGTTGCATTTCCAAAAAGAAACAACAACAAAACAAACAAACAAAGATTTTATAAAAGCACAGCATCCTAAGGCAAGACAGCTGGAGCTGACCTCTGACCTCTGCGCTCAAGCAACTGTGCATACACTAGTGTATATTTACAAAAATGATTTGAAGGTTTAAGAAGATAATTGTACTGAGGAAAATAGAGGAGGTGCACCATTATGGGCAGTCAGAAGGCTATCGTCTAGTGGCTGGGAACAATTTCTCTGGAAGCAGACATCTGACTGAGGGTCACGCAGCAAGAAGAGCCAGCCATACACAAGAAGTACGGAACTTAATTCTGGAAGAGGAAGCTACAAGGTCTGGAGTCCCAAGGTGAAATTAGCTAGGGATGTTTAGACTAAAGAAAGCTGGTATGGTTGAAGCCTAATGAACAACAGGTGATGTGAGATAAAACGCAAGAACTAGGCGGGGCTGAGCCAGGTCATCTTCTGATATGTACTTGTATGTGTTATATATGTGCCTGTACTCACAGACAGGGAGATGGACACACACAAAGTTACCTCCCCCCTACACACACACACACACACACAAAGCACATAGGATATATTAGAATTCAAAGGGGGGGGACAGAGAATATCAAAAGGAAATGATGTTACTACAACTGATTCAACTCAAGAAAAACACAGTAAGATTCCTCATTCACACTTTATGCCAAAACCAATCTATGAGGCAGATCAAAAAGCTACATAAAATGTAGGAAAAAAATGTAAAACCCTGAGGTGAGAAAATGGAGGTTATCCTTGTGATTTCAAAGTAGATTTTAAAAATTAGGAATGTAAAAAAAAAAAAAAAAAAAAAAAAAGGCCCTTAAGATTACCTAGATCTCACTGTGTGCTTCCGTGTGAGACGATAGCATAAAGCAGAAGCAATGCCACACTGGTGGAGAGCACTGGCAACCCAAACCTCTAGCAGAGCTCCTCCATCAAAGGGGAAATTTCAAATTACTCAGTGGAGAACGGATACCTTCCTATGGAGGGACGTGAACCGCAGAGTTGGACAAGTTTCCCACATCACTACTACAATCAAACCCCACAGGCCTGGAGCACTGTGAGACAGCATTTTATACCCAACGGAGCAGCAGAAATCTGAAGGCTGACGGTGGCATTTGGCAGGGAGTCACAGCAAACAGGCACTTCAGCTGTGGCACTTGGCACTGGAGAGCAAGCTGTCAGCCCCTAATTAGACTCACAGATGCACACCCTCTATAACACAAAGCTCCTACTTCAAATTGGACACGGTTTGAAGAGGAGCCTCTTCATGCTTTGTGTGGAGCAAGGCTGGTTGTTCATGATACAATTGAGCATCCCTGTGTGCCATCACCATCTCAAGACACAAAAACATTAACCCAAATTTCCAAATACTCAGAGGCTCTGGGTAGCCCCAAGTAAGGTTTTCCAGAAGGAATTCCTGCTCATGTCCACCCAATAGATCCTTTGCAGCTTCGTGCTCAGTCTGAACCCTATACAACCTCCACAGTTCCACAGAGAACAATCCAAGTTGCATGGTGGCCTAGTTTTCTTCCTATTGCTGTGTGATAAACAATGGCCCAAAGCAACTTAGTTTATAGATAATTGCATTAGTTATCGTTCTATTGCTGTGACAAAACACCATGACCAAGACGACTATAAAAGAAAACATTTAATTGGGCTTACCATTGCACGGATTAGTATCCATGATGGCAGAGCACAGGCGTGGTAGTAGGAATGGCTCTGAGTTCACATCTTGATCTGAAGGCAGAAAGCAGGGAAAGCATACTCGGTATGGGAGTGGGGTGGAAACCTCTCTTGAAACCTCAGAGGCCTTCTCCCAGTGACACACCTCTTCCAGCAAAGCCACTCCTCCTGGTCCTTCCCAAAACGTTCCACCAACTGGAAACCAAGTATCAAACATATGAGCCTACGAGGCCATTTTCCTTCATAGTGATAGCCTGCCATCTACGGAAGTAAGGGAAGGAACCTGGAGGCAAAAAATTAAAGCAGGGATCACGGAAGGATGCTGCTTCCTGGCTTGCTTCCTGGCACTGCCCTCCTCAGTCAGTCAGAAACTAAGAAAATGTGCTATAGACGTGCCAACCTGATGATGGCATTTTCTCAGTTGAGGGTTTCGTCTTGCCAGGAATTCCAACTTGGCGATGAAAGCTAACTATGACATATGTTAAGGTTTAAATCTGAAATGTATCCCACAGGTTCAAGTTCTAAGTGCCCTGTCTCCAGCTCAGGGTGCTGTCTTGAGTGTTGTAAAGCCTTTGGAAAATGAGGTCTGAGTGGTGGAAGTGGGAACTGGGAGCAGGCCCTCCTGTGCATGCCCCCAAGCTCTCTGCTGCCTGCCTCTGCTTCACACTCCTGCCACTGAGCAGCACTGCACTATCACGTCTGCTCCGCTGTGATGGACTGAGACCCCCCTGAAACCATGAGCCAGCACGAGTCCTCCATCCTTTAAGCTGCTTCTGCCTGGTATTCTGTCGCAGGGACAGAAAGGTCACTAATACAGTGGGCACCATGTTGTCCATTATTGGGAGCAGAAAAATACACATGAACAGAGCACACTGCACAACAGTGAGGGATCCAGTGCACTGTGGAGCAAAATGAAAATATCTCAAAACTATAAGATGTGGAGTAAAATGTACAATATAGTATGGAGCACGTTTTTAAAGAAAAGTTCAGAGCCCTCAAAAGCGTAGCAAACAAATACACACATAAATAGATATTTATTTAGCTCATGGTAGTGGTCGCCTGTGATAGCCAAGAAGAAACTGGACTGGAGAAATCAATTCTGTGTGGCTCTGACTTTTTCTAAAAGTAAAGACAGGATGTGAAGTCAGTGTGAAGAGGAACACTTGATTGTTTTGAGTGAGGCTCGTGGGTGGAGTTTTACCTTGACTGTGTTACTAGATGTCACCCCTGTGGACTCCTGCAGGGACACCAAGTAGATGGGCTGAGTCAATGGGAGGGACTGCTCTGGAAGTAAGGACCTCAAGTGATGCCTGCCTCTGTGGCTTTGAACCCCGAAGAACAGAAGCTAGTCTTGGAGCCCCAGGTCTTCCTCACACAAAGCCCTTCCTGGAGTCAAGCTGTCCCTGAACCGCTCTCCCTGCTCGCCAGGCTTTGAAGTTGCCATCTAAGCAAGCCAGGCATTTGTCAACTGTTAGGCTTTTTAACAAAGTGGTGCATTTCACTGACAGCTAAGGAACCGGTCCTCCTCCGGACACTTTAATCCTGTGATTTTTTTTTTCTGATCCGTTTTCTTTCCAGGGGTAGGAGACATAAAGGGCAAAGTCCCATTTCAAAATGTACAGTTTCTAGAGTAAGGACGTGCACACCATTGTCAAACTGCTGTCACGTTCAGAACTTTCTCACTACCTCACACTGGAACTCTTTCCCCATCTAGAAACCATTCTCATTTCCCAGTTCCTCACTTCCAGGTGTCTTCTATTTTTCTGCTTTAGTCTCAGACTTCTCCCAGGACACCACGTAGGTAGAACCATGCAATCTTTGTCTTTGTGTGTTGGCTCCTGTCGTTTACTGGACTGCTTTTTGAGACTTCTCCCCATTTTCCCTTGTGTCCAAACTTCATCCTGTTCACAGCTAAATAACCTTCCATTGGATGGTGAGGTTCACTTTGCTTTCCCATCCGTCAAGGGAGTTCAGGGTTGTTGCTAGCCTTAGCCACTGTGAAAAAGCGCAGCTATGAACATCAGCATACAAACACTTGCTCATAGCCCTCCTGAGTTTGAGGCGATGCCGTGAGGTGGTTGGGGAGCCAGGAGGGAAGTCTATGACTCATCTTTTGAGCGACTGCAAACTCTAACACAGCAGCACCTCAGCCGTGTCTCGTGTGGTTTGTCTACACACTGTCGTCCATTCTTGTTGTTTCCGGTTTTCAAAGCCACTCAAATGGATATGGGGCAGCTCTTAACTAGTGTTTGCAGTTTCCTTTATAATCAGTGCTAAACATTATGCTTTTTTTTGGTTTTGTTTGTTTGTTTGTTGACTAGTTGCTAGCATCTTAACACCCTGGCTAGGTTCAGCATTTGCCCAGATGTGGTGCACATAACATGGTTTTGTTGGGGTAGGGACTGGGGTGGGAGACTCCCTGATGATAGAAGCTAAGGAATGAAGCCAACTTTAGTGGTTTCTTATCTTATGTGTTTAGTGTCTGCAAATTCAAGAGGCAAATTCAAGAGATGGTAACCTTTGCTTCCTGTGCTTTGGGTCCTCTCAGAAGTTTTTCCGTATAGTTTATGTGTAAAGTGGCTCTGTTTGTTAACAGAGCATCTTTGTGTGCTGAGTGTTTACACATGAAGCCAACTGTCTCATCTAGTGCTCAAAGAAGATCTTATTTATCGCTTGCAACTTTGAAGGCAAAGCTGGCTGGGCTGAGGCCAGTGTGGTGTGCTGGGCTCTGCCACCCGACTCTACTCAAGGGATATTTTTTTTCAGTGTTTTTGTTGGTGGTGGTGGTGGCAGGTTTTGTTTGATTTTGTATACAGTTTCACTTTATATTTATATAAAAACTATTGTTAATGATTAAAAATGTTACCTATGGCTCCAACAAGATACTTCGGTAAGTAGAGGTGCTTGCTTCTAACCCCCAGAGGACACATACACACTGCACATGCACACGCACACACACACACACACAGACACACACCATAAAATGTAATTTTATTTTAGAGCTGGAGAGATGGCTTAGCAGTTAAGAGCATTGGCTGTTCTTCCAATGGATCCAAGATCAATCCTCAGAACCCACACAGTAGCTCACAGCCATTTATGACTCTAGTCCCAGGGGATCTGATGCCCTCTTCTGTCTGGCTTCTGTGGGCATCTTAGTTTAAGTGTTCTATAAAACACCATCACCAAAAACAACTTGGATGAGTGAAGGATTTATGTCATCTTATAACTTTCAAGTCCCACTCTACCCCCTGAGAGAAGTCATGCAAGGAGCTCGAGGAAGAAAGCCATGCAGAAGCCATGAAGGAATGCTGCTTACTGGCTTGCTCCTCTTGGCTTGCTCAGGCTACTTTCTTATGCCATCCAGGACCCCCTGCCCAGGGATGTCACCACCTACAATGGGTGGAGCACTCCCACATCAATTATCAATCAAAATAATACTCAGCAGACTTGCCTGTTGCCCAATACATAGAGACATTGTCTCAATGCTCCTAACCAGGTGACCCTCGCCTGTGACAACTTCACAATACAATGAATCTGTTAAAGCAAGCCCTAATACAATCTGAATAATGTCCTTATAAAAGGAGGAAGACTAAACACAGAAAGAGAGAACCAGGACTGCACGCACACAGGAAAGATCGCATGAAGAAAGTCTGCAAGCCAAGCAAGGAGATGACATGCAACTCACCCTGCCATTGCCTCGATCCCCAACTTCCAGCCTTCAGAGCCATGAGAAGATAGATTTTGTTCATTTAAGTCCTCAGTCCTGCCTCACTTGGTAATGGCAACCCTAGAAAATTAAAACTGTTGTTGACCCAAAGCCATCCATTGTACTGAGAGCTTGCACTGTTTGTCTTATCTTTGGGGATCTATTATCACAAATATCTTCTGTTGACTTTTTAGGATTAAGTTGTGTATTAATTACATTGACATAGTTGGTGTGTTTCCTGATTGTTGGCATGCCCCCAGTGATAGAATCATTGTAAAAATAGATTCCTATAGTGTTTGTTATTGGTTATTTTCATGTCACTGTGACCAACATACCTGAAAGGACAACTTGAATCAAGACAGACTTACTGCTGATCCCTGGTTCTAGAGGGTTCGCCCCATGGTTACTTGGCTCTGTCCACTGTAACAGGAGGGCATGTGTCGGGAGAGGTTCTCACTCATGACGGACAAGAGGCAGAGATCAGAGGGTACTGAGGGCCGGGAATAGCCTTCAAAGTTACACCATCATTTAGTATTCCCTCCAGCCAGATCCCAGCTCCCAAAATTTACAGTTTCCTATGAGTGGGGACCAAGTGTTCAAAGCAAGAGCCTGTCGAAACCACAGCAACGCTCTAAGTCCATTTCTTCTCTCTCCTATTTTGCTCAGTATAAATGAGCTGCTTCTATTCCTGGGCTCTGGGGTTTCTAAGCAAATGCCTATTTCCGTGGCTTGTCACAGACAGGAAGTTGATGTGTGTGTGTGTGTGTGTGTGTGTGTGTGTGTGTAGGGAGTCATAGGATCTTAGAACTTATTAGCTGTGTGCAACCTCAGGCAGGCTATCTTGTTTTCCTGCTCAGTTTTCTCGTTTTCATGGTACACTGATGTATGTGTTATTTTCAGAGTTGCTGGAAGCATTAGTGTCACCGACAGGGACAGGCATACTATACTGGATGGCTTATGGTTGGTCTTCAATCAATAGTAGCTATTCTAGGTAATCAGGAAGTGTCTGTTTATTTCTCCCTTTCTGCTCCTGTGTTCTGAGTTTATATAAGCTGTATTGTGTTTGCCTACCTAAGAGGTTTAACTAATTCCCTATGTTTGGTGTATGCAATATGGCTGATGTCAGCACTACAAGGCTTGGCTGCTCAAGGGGCTTTTGTTGCCCGGTAGATACATGAAAAGGTGTGGCACAAGATGTAATGAAATAGGAGGTGTGTACATCTTTTGAAGATGACTATGTAACCTTTTGCAGGATCCTTCTCTTGATAGCCCTCGTTTATTTTATCTGCAAAGTGGAGCTTTAGTCTAGAATACATCTCTAGCATACATTTTTCTGAAACCAATGGTTTACCCCAAAATCACGAGGGCCAAGAGAATGGACCAAGTCCTCATTCTTATTTTTGTATTGCACAAATCCTCCTCCCATGACCACCCTCCTCAAACACCAGTTCTCACGGTTTAAATCAAATCCTATTGGCTTTGCTTCTTTCCTGAGACAAGGTTTCATATAGAGTCAAACTAGCCTAGAACTTGCAACATAGCCTAGGCTGTCCCTGAGCTCCTGGCAATCCTCCTGCCTCATCTTTCTGAGTACTGGGATTGTAAGTTTGAACCACCATGGCCAGCTTTTGGCACTTCGATGTTTATTTAAAAACAGCTTACATAAAAGGAGCTTCTATCAGCTTTTGGGAGATTAAAGTAAATGAACTTGTTTCCTGAAACCACTTGGGATTTTCTTCTAAAAGATTTCTGGAAAATATTGCAGGGAACTTCCAATCTGCACTATGTTTTATTTGTAACTGATTTCCTAAAATATCGAGTTTCTGTCATGGTTTGGGTATGAAGTGTCTCCCAGATGGCTCAGGTGTTAAGATGGACTCTGGCTTATCAATGGATCAGTACATTCGTGAATGATGCAAAAATGTGTTGTTCTTACTGGAAGGTGGGGCAGATATTTGAAGACAGGGCCAAGCTGGAAAGTCATGAGGGTGGGTCCTTAACAGTCTTGTCCCTGTCCCCTCTCCCCTTCACTCCCTCTGTCCTCCCTGTGACAGCAGCCCCCTGCTCCACATATTCTTACCACCATGATATTTTATTCTACTTCATAGTAATGGAGGAAGCCAGCCAGGGGGTACACCTCTAAAACCATAAACGAGACAATGATTTCTTCCTCTGAAATAATTTGAGATCTTTGTCATTGCATGAGAAACTGACTGGCATGGTTTCTGCATGGGAAGACTGACATTCTGTGACATCTGTGAGCAGAGCAGGGCAAAGGTGCTTGTAGGGATTCGAGTTGAATTCCTTCTGCCTCCTGCACCAACTGGACTATCAGGCCTGCATGAGGGATGGGGGGGGGGGGCTATAGAGGAGCAAGTGGGTGGGAAGCTGCCAAGGGGAGGGTGTGACAGGAGTCTCATTCATCCACACAATGAAACAATGAAAGGCACATCTGCTGTGTCTGCCCTCCTAGTCCAGAGTTTACCCGCTGCTGTGTGAAGCAGTTTGACCAAACAATTGGCAAGGGGGAGGCGTGCTTACTGAATGAAGCAGAGCCTCTAGGGAAAAGCCGTGTCTTTTATAGGGAGTATGATAGATACCGCTAAATGCTCTCAAGGCACAATGCCCACGCTAACGGTTAGTTCATCAGCACCCACGGTCAGCTTCATCCTTACCATACAGTCAATATCTATTCAAAAACCAGACTCAAAACTGCCACGATGCTTTCTATAATCCTGAGACTCGAGTCTAAGATGCTATCATCCCAAGTTCTCGCTCCTACCCCGACAGCCCTGATGGTATTGTAGGTAACTTGCTGCACTTCAGAATCTCTCCCTACAGAGCCCAGGCAGGCAGGCCTGACACCAGAAGTCCAGGGGTCATATGATGATTCCTGAGAGGTCAAGTCAGCATTTGCCTCTTCGGTTGTTAAGGAGAACAGTCCATTTTCATTGGTGTTTTGAGAGAGCTCTTGCTCTAAATATCTAATTGTCTGAATCTCTAAACCTGTGATCAATCTGTAGCCAGCCAGGGGAAAATTAGAAATAAACTGGAATTGTCAGTGACTTGCGGCTGACGGTCCTTCTAACTGCTGCAGAAGTGACTGAGCCTCTTTGCTCTGTGTTCCAGGCTTGGAGGAGAGAAACCCAGAAGAAATAATGTGGGGAAGGAAAAGATGACATTGGCACAGGCCGGACAGAACCCAAGGATCCTTCCTGTGAGAAGAGACTGAGGGCGAAAGAGAAGCCATTAGGCAAAGGTAAGCGCCCAGTTCCGTGACTACCAAAAGCTTGCATGAGCTGTGAGCACACTCTGAGGTGTCCAACGGGGAGGGAGTAGAAAGCGCGTTACCACAGCCTTCCAATCATCCGCGTTGCTGCTGATGAAGATGAAAGAGCACACTTACTCTTCCACATTGAAATAAAAGTGAAATGGCCCAAAGGTGACAGGAGGCTTCCATTCTATAGGGGTTCTCTTCCTAAAGAAAAAAATAAATAAACTAAAACGAAAAGAAAAAGGGGAAAGATTTAAAAGTAGCAACTGTTCTGTGCTTTAGATGAGTTGCCGATGTGTTGCTCAAATTTTGTACAAGCATTCTACTTGTGAATTTCTTTTCTTTAAAAAAAAAAACTTTGTGTATATATAGGGAGTTTTGCCTGTATGTATGTCTGCGCACCTGGTGCATAACTGGTGCCCACAGAGGCCAGAAGAAAACTTGAGAGTCCTTGGGACTGGAGTTCCCTGGGATAGTTGTGAACTACCATGTGGGTCCTGGAAGTCAAACCCAGGTCTCCCGGAAGGGCAGGTGGTAGTCTGTGGCATGGGCATCTCTCTAGCCCCAGTTTATTTATTTATTTATTTATTTATTTATTTATTTATTTATTTATTTCACAGTTGCCCCAATTTATCTATCTATCTATCTATCTATCTATCTATCTATCTATCTATCTAATTCACCGTTAAACATGTAACTAGCTTAGGCCTAATGAGCAGGTGAACAAAGTTAATGATTGAGATTTAGTGATTTTGTTTGTTCTTTGACAATTTCATAGGTGTGTACAATGTAGCTTGATCATATCAGACCCTTTTCCTTCTTTCTCTTTTTTAAAATCTGATCTCCCCAACACTGCCTCTTTCAACACTAATGTCCTCTTGTTCTTTTTAAATAACTCACTGAGTCCAACTACTGCCGTCCATATGTGCACAGGCGTGGGGCCATCCACCAGGGCCCTGGTTCTGAGCCTTCCAAATGCTTTAATACAGTTCTTCATGGCGCGGTGACCCTCAAACATAAATTTTTAGTGGCAACTTCATAACTACAATGTTGCTAGTCTTATGAATTGTAATGTAAATATCTGTTTTCTGATGGTCTTTGGCGACCCCGTGACCCCCTCAAAGCAGTCATGAGCCACAGAGTGAGAACTGCTACACTAAGAGACAGTCAACCTTCCAGAGGCTATGCCCCGGAAGGAAATGGACTCTTCCTTCCCCAGCAGCCAGCACCTGCAGGAAGCTCCTCGTCTAGGACTGGGTATCAGGAGCCTGTCCTCACCTCATGCCTGGAATTTTGACTGGCTTGTAACCCTGACTCATAGTCTTTCTGTCCCCTTTTCCACCATTTTTCCCCTTTGCCTTGGGGAAGGGGTAATCTTGGGGTAGGGTAAGATTAATAGAAACAGACTATTCAGGGTTTGAACCCTGAACAACCACTTAATTCTCAGCTCTCTGACCAGCTGTGAATGGGATATCGCAGGGAAGTCTAAATGCCCACTGGGTTTGATATCCAAACTCTTCCCACAGAATCGATCTTAAGAACTGTGGGTAGGTCCATATCAGGAGTCACTGGGAGAAAGGCAGAGCTGGTCTTCAGGAGGGAAGTGGCTCCGTAGCTGCTAACCGCCTGGCCACTGTGCTTCACTAACCCTGACTCGGAAGCAGGAAGCAGGAAGCATCATAGGCTACGTGAACCCTTCATTCAGGTGTTCCTACTTCTAGGCTTTATCTGGAGAAGTAGAAGGAAGGCCTGGAAGGGATTCGGCTTTCTGCAGCACAGTTTCTAACCTGAGGCGGACAAGCACTTTGTTTCAAGCTGGACAAAGAGTCTTTAACATTTCATTTAATTTATTACTAATTAACATAGAATTAAATTTAGCGTTCTCCTTAACTACAGTTATGATGGCAAACAACGGAAGGCTGCTTACCAAAAAACACAGGTTTGCAGCGGCTTTGGCGGGGAGCTTGGTAGATGAAATCTACATCTCCCTGAAGTCTTCGTACTGAAGGGAAGAGCAGGAATGCACGGGCTTTCCTTCCTCCAAGGATCTATATGTTATATAGTGGGACGAGAGCTTAAGAAAGAGCAATCGTAGCTATCTATGTTCAAGCAAACTGGAGTGTTAAAGGGACTTTAAATTACTTTAATTGCAAGAACTTTCAGACATTTAGAAAACGTGGGTGAATTACCAAAAAAAAGGATAGAATGTATACATATTACATAATATAAACTTTTTCTTAGTTATTTTATCCCTAAATCCTTCTTTCATGAAATCCTGAGTCCGGTTAGCCACACTTTCTAGCAGGCTTTTTGAAGACCTTTCAAATAGGAATTTTCCAGGTCCACCACTAGGGGTCAGTCGTGCCGCACCCAGCGCTACCCTGGTCCTTTCCTATCCTGACCAAACATTCACCAAGTGCCCTCTGCACACCTGAGGCTGGCTGGCGTTTTCAAGTATACATTACTAACGTTCAAGGAATGCATAAAAAGAGGTGTAGGATCCCTAAAAACCGCCTCACTTTCAGACCCACCCTCAACCCTGGCCTCGAATCTGAACCCTGAGGGGTTCTTAGCCCTATTTCTCCTAGGGACACGGCCTTTCTGTCATTGCAGGCTTCAGGAGCACCTCATGGACCTCACAGGTGGCCACTGAGGAGAAATTCCTCAGACACGGCTGGAACTGCACCACCTTCTCTGGTTTGAGCTTCTGCTTGCCTGTCAGGCCTGGCTGGCCACTCTGAGGAAACTTCTGAGAACCATGGTCAGAGTCCCAGGCCTGACTAGAACTGATATGCCTAAAGTAAGGCAGCCACCCTCCCTTTCCATGCCAGGACAGACATCATCAATCTCCCACAGCATCCCTTGGTCACAGAACTCAAAATGGTCTCAGGATCCCTTCCTGACTCAGGGAGACATTACTAATCAAAAGGCTATTAGTTAACATGAATGGGAAACTTTGCCTTGAAGGTTATCATGTAAGTTCCTTCCATGTTTTGAACCTTTTCTGGTGATTTGATTTAATTTCTCTAACCTTCTACAGGGACCACACATGCGCGAGCACACACACAAAGAGAAAAAAAAATGGGTCATATATGGTGGCACAGACAAATAAACCCACCCCTGGGGAGCCTGAGGTGGGAGGCCCTGGAATTCAAGGACATGTCTCAAGAAACTGGTGGGGGTTTTTTGTTTTGTTTTTTTTTTTTTTTTTTTTTTTTTTTGACCAGCAGTAAAATGTATGTCTCAATAGCCCCAGCTATTTTTACTACAGCTTCCCCATGATGCCCGACTCAGGTACCACACCTAATTGAAACAGGGATGCTGTTGCATCCCTGGTCACAGGTCCAAACCTGGGTCACCTTGTGCCTTACCTTCTGGATTCCTGATACTGTCATATGAAACATATCTCATTTTAATTAGCAAGTCCATGGAACTAGCAGATTCTGTGAATGAAGTGCTGAAAAAACTCTGTGTGTGTGTGTGGGGGGGGGGGTGCTTTCAGCAAAATCTGTGTCAGGTATGAGAAGCAGCTGCGATGGTGGACTTTTAGCCTCGATAGCATCTGACAGCCTTGTTTCTACTGAATGCTGAGCACATCCTTAGTATTTCAGAATCAGAGGCATGATGGCACAGCCACTAGACATGGCTTCTGAGGTGAAGTGGGGCCCACTTCTTGCCTTAATTGGAATTAGAGTCTCTGGTGACTTACTCTTAACACCCATCTCCTATGGCTCATTTGTGTGGCCAGTGCTGCCACTGCAAAGATTGTGTGGGGCTGGGAATTTGATAGTATAATTACCAGACATTTATAGTACCCGTAGGTGCTGCAGTGAAAGATGAAGACAAAGGCAGCCATGTACACTCTTGAATCCCAAGAATTCAGCTGTGAGATCTGACAGCTCGGCCCCAGGACCAGAATTTAATTTACAAATGGAGCATTAGTGAGTGAACTTTTCCCCCCCATGGCCAGTGCGCTGAGCTGGGGGCACAGCACGCTTCCAGAACTGACTTCAGGACATGGTCACCTGTCACTTAGGACGATGAGAAAATAATGAGCGGCCACGTTCCACCTCGCTGTTCATTCTCTAGAAGATTCCCTGTGAAATTCCAGGCCATCCACATCCTTACGACAGCTGAAGAGATTGGCCTTTGTCAAGGAGCCGGAAGTGCCTGTGGGGCGGGGGAATTTCTAGTGTCAGGAGGAGGGGACACCGGCACACTGGATATTGGGGAAAAGGCATGGTGGAAATATTATAATGAGCGATGAACC
Organism: Mus caroli; assembly: GCF_978045245.1. Taxonomy (NCBI): domain Eukaryota; kingdom Metazoa; phylum Chordata; class Mammalia; order Rodentia; family Muridae; genus Mus; species Mus caroli. The sequence goes on from NW_028227262.1 coordinate 51,148,788, forward strand.
TTGCCGGTGAGACAGCTCTGTGAAGGCTGAGAAGTAGTGGGTGCCTTAAGGAGCGATAGCACACCTCCCTCTCCCGGGACGCCTAAGGCCAGCTTCCACATCAAAGATGGGAGTTAGGAGGTCCAAAGGGAAGGATAAAAAAAGCCGTGGCTTTCCAAGCCCCTGACTGAGAGATAAAGTCGGCCCAATTTGTGGTTCAGGATCATACACGCATTCTTTCAGCTTTACCTCAAGACAGCAGCTTCGGAAATTAACTCAGGGTTCCTCAGCAAATCTTAGGTGCGCCTTTTCCAGTTGAAGGAAGCCGCTTCAACTCCAACTAGGAATATTCATATGGGGACTCAAGGTAATTGACAGATATATCGGTTCTTGTGTCTTCCTGAGGTCATTTAATTTATGACGGGGGTGGGGGAGGTACCTCCATTTGTTCGGTGTTCGTTTTTTATTAGCAGTGAAATCAAGGAATTTCTCCTTACATATAGTTTCTTTTTTGTATATCTTATGAAAATCACCCGTTCCCATCCCTAGCATAACTAAGAAAGAAAAAAATTAATCTGGAGTTGACAAAGTATCTTCATTATCCAAGCCAGGTAGTTAAGTACAGGCTGAGTGTTCCTTATCTGAATGGCTTGAGGACAGTGTGTGGTTTGGATTTTAGATTTATTTCTTTAGTTTTGGGAAAGCTGCATGTATCTAATGAACTCTTTGCACAAAGATCCAAGTCTAAACATAGGTTCCCTTGATGTTTCCCATGCAGTTCGTTACATGCAATATACACAAGCCTGGGGTGATTTTATACAGTATTTTAAATAACTCTGTATGTGAGACAGTTTTGTGGTGTGGAATTTTCCACGGCCAATGCTTAAACGATCTCATGTTTTGGAGATTGGCAGTTGCTAAAGCCTGCAGGCGTCTTTGCAGTCCGTGCAGAGTCTCACCTAAACGGCAGGTGGCGCTGCTGAGCAACGGTTGATGCTCCCAGTAGCGATTCCCAGCCTTGGAGCACAGTTCAGCTTGCAGCAGTTTCAAGATAAGGATCTATATAGTTCCTCCGCCAGTGTGCGCAGCAAAGGAACCTTATCTAGTCTGTATCTCACACTCAGCAAAAAACACTGCCTTCAGCTGGGAAAGGCTTTTTTTCCCATGGTTGCACATTTTCTTTATTACCTGTCACAATGGAGTAAGTTACCAACGACTTTCTTTCCCGATCCATCAGTTCTCCCAGGGAAAGCAAACCCCTTTCAGCAAAGTGGCAAAGCTGAAGCATCCCTCCTCTGGAAAACAAAGCAAAGCAAAACAAAACAAAACCCTCACTATTTAAATTCAAATTATATTGAAGTAAAGTTATTAAATGTTAAACATGTCTGTGATATATACACTCTGGCTGATTTCTACAATGAATATTTCCATGTGATTGATATTTAGTGCCATAAAAAGGGTCTCCAATGGTGCTTACTTTATTAAGATAAAATGTGAGTCCTGCGGTCGGATCTTGTGGCTACTGTATTGCTGAGCTGCCAGGAGGATAAGCAAAGTTTTGCCCTTAGGTACCTGATGTGTGTTATAAGCCCTGATCTGGGCTTCCTGGGGATGGTGCGGCCAGGGAAACTAGTGTTTGATACCCCCATTAGTAACTAAAGGGGTTGCTGGACTTAAGTTGGAGATAGTGACAATGAAAGATGCAATTCTCTCTAACCTATCTATATTCTGTTCTTGGATACTCTTCAAGGGTCCTTTGAGAGTTGTGGGTGTGTGGCTAAAATCTCATGGTCTCTGAGCTAGGGTGGGGACAAGGTGGACCCCAAGCGACATGGGGACATCTCTGAGGTGCTATTCAGTTTTAACTATGGTGATGGGTGTGTGAATGCCTACCCATGTCAAAACCTTACAATCTGTCCATTTGAAAGGGTAAATGTAAATTAAGCATTAATGTAAGAAGGAAGGAAGGAAGGAAGGAGAATGGGAAGATAGTGGGTGGAATGTTGCTACCAGTGGAAGCAGCCGCTGTTGTAGTCCCTCCTAGGTGAAGGCACTTACAGAGGCTTCGTGTGGCAACGGAGGTTAAGGGGGGAAGACTCTGTGCTCCAGTTCTGGCTCCAAAGCCTGTTTGCTGTGTGACCTGGAGCAAGTTCACAGACATCTCTGTGCCATCCTTTACTAGAAAACCACACAGGGCAGTGACTGTGTTTACCCCGAACGAGTGAGGATTAAATGGATTCACGTTAAAGCGCTTAGGATAATGAAAAACAAAAAAGTCGGACACATAGTAAATGTAGTAAGTGCTGTCATATTTAAAAAATACTTGGAAGGGAGCCAAGGCTGTGATAAAGAGCGACAAAGTGGAGATTGCTTTCTGTAATCACTGAAAGATGGCACCTGTCCAGGAGGAGCGAACTAGGAAAAAAAGTGGGGGGGTAAGAAAGGGATGAGTGTGCGAGTGTGTGTCCCAAAGACACACCGACTTCCTTGTTAGCATTTTGCTAAATGAACTTGATTTTTTTTTTTTTTTTTTTTTGCTCTGGCCGGGCCTTGGCTCTCCGCTGCATCACCTCCCAACATCCTTTTCCGTTTCCAAATAACTTCCCCTGCTGGACCACCCCGCAGGACGAATTTCCAGAAGATAGCACCAGTACATTATGCAGTGTTTGCAACTGAAAAATCCTACTCTGTAGCTAAACAAAGGTCTCCTAGCAAACCCTGGGTGGTCTGTGCCGTGGATATTTACATTTCACTGGGGCTTAGTGCCACTCAGGTGCTCTTCCATCTGTCTTAACCACTTGGAGCAAGGGGTAAAAAATGCTCATCCAATCAGTCTCCATCGGGGTCCTGCTACTGTTAGGCCAGGGTGCATCCCTCTTTGGATAACAGTTTGTGAATTCACAAGTAAATTAACTCTAAGTGAAGTTTTGTTTTAATAGTTCTCTGTGCTATATTCTAGTCAACAGCCCTTCTATGTGGGAAATCAGAACCACGGAATTACAGAAACATAACATCATGAAATAATCCAACATTTAACCTAGTTTTAGGCTGTCTCAATAAACCTAAAATGTAATTTACAAGACAGAGGGGGTAATTTACAAAACAACAGTTTGTCTAGTGAATCTTTTTTAAATGTCATTAAAGTCTCATTATTTGAGATAGTTTCTGTTTGGTTTGTTTTGGTTGGTTGGGCTTGGGTTTTCACACACATTCTTCCTTCATAGCCCAGAGTCACGCTTATCAACACACCCATCTCCCTGTCCCTTACTGTGGCCTGCCTCCTTTTTTTCTCTCTCTAGGACATCATGGCCTTCTACTTAGAAACTGTCCTAAAACAAAACCCTAACCCAGAAGACTCAAAATGAACAGAAATTTATGTCCCACAGTCTGGAGGCAGAAAGGTCAAGGCACCAGGTGATTGGGTGTCTGGCAAGGTCCTATAGGTACGAATGGTGTCATCTAGTGCTGCCCTCTACTGGTAGCTGCTTTTATAACACATTACATTCATGAGGGGGTCTGTCTTTGGGACCTAACTGGTGATTGGGTTTCAATACGGGTGTTTTAAGGGGAGAGGGACACAAATACTCACACACAGCCAACTCTGCAGATCTGCACTCTGGGGATTCCTTGTAAACACCAGCAAAATCACCAACCAAACAGACTAGAGGTAACACCCAGGCTTTGACATGGAGACATGATGCTGAGGTCCACAAATGTGTTGGCTGCATAGCTATCTATCCTATGGGGTCCTTAGGCCACAGGCCATGAGACAGACACAACAGCATGAAAGCTGAAGCTAGAAACAGTCAGTTCCCTGTCACACCCCAGCAAGAAACAAGTATGTTGGAAGACCCACGTTTTCTTTGTCTTAAGCCACAGAACGATCGGACAACAGCCTCAAGCGTTGATTTTAGAGTTACAAATACATTTGAGAGAGTGGACAGATTTCTAAATTTGGAGTCTGTGAATGCCAAGGACTGCCTGTGCTGATGAAAGTCCTTCCCTCCAATGCTGATCAGTGTTGGCTAAGTGTAGGACTCAAACGGGGAAATAGCCAGGGTATTAAATTGGTATGACTCCACCACTCCCCATCTGCAGCCCACGGTGGTCATCAGAAAGTTTCCAGGACAACGTAGTGGTCAGCAGGCCACAGGCCTACCTGTGGGCCCAGCATACAGCTGCCTGTTTGAGGATTATGGTAGGATGAGACAGGTTCGTTCATTTTTAAGTGGAGGCAGCTATTCCTTTGACCTATGAGGACCATATAACGTTCACAGTTTGGTTCCTGATAAAATTTTGCTGAAGCCAAGTCAGGCCTGTGTGGTTTCTGTACTGTCAGCTGCTGCCTTTGTGAGGTGAGAGGAGTAGACGGAACTTTTGCTCCCACCAAGTTGACTATATTCATCATCTAGTGTGTGAGTGCTTCGGGTTAATGATCAATTTTCTGCAGCCATGTTCCCAAATGTTAAGTCTGTTTCGTTTTGTCTTGATTGTGACCATTACCCTGGAGCCCATTTAGACCAGGGCCATCAGGAGAGCTTGCCGTGGCTCTGCCTTGTCCTGCCCTGCTTTCCCTACTATGCCAGCCCCTGGTATGGGTAACCACTGAGTTCCTGAGATGTGCCGGTGGGACTGAGCCATTAATGTTTGCTCATGTTTAATTAAATAGAAGTATCCACACGTGACACCTGGCTACCCATGTAGATGCAAGATTACAAACTGCCTGAAGGCTGAGCTTGTCGCCATCATTGAAAGATAAGGAGCTGTTGTGTAAAGGTCAGAACTTTGGATTCTTGTGGAAAATTCGAACACGTAGAGAGAGCGTGTTCTGAGAGGGTAAGCTGTGTTTTCTGGCTGCTCCTGTGCCTAGCTATCGTGTGTGTGAGTGTGTGTGTGTGTGTGTATGTGTGTAAGTATATATATATATATATATTATACACATATATGTGTATATATATATGTGTGTGTGTATATATATCCTCCTTTATCATTGTCATCGTCATCCTCTATCTCAACCCTATACTAAAGTCCAGAGACATTAAGTCATTCGGCTTTTTTTTTTTTTTTTGGAAACAAGGTCTCATGCAGTCCTAGCTAACTTCAGATCTTTATGTGGTTGAGGATAGCTTTGAACTTCTGATCTACCTGCCTCCTTCTCCTGAGTGCTGTGGCCATTCATGTGTCCAGTTTATGCTATGCTAGGCACTGAACCCAGGGCTTCCTGCATGCCAGGCAAGCACTCTACCAACAGGGCTACACCAGCCATTCTGTAACTAAGTGACACATCTTAGGCTGACACCAGTCCTTGAAAGTATGCCTTCTCCGTGGAAGCCTGACTGAATTCTCTGCTGTGGGGAATGGGGGTGGCAGGACGACACAGAGCATCTGGGTGTGTGGAGGTGGGGGATGGGTGCCTGCTTGTGTCTTACTTGTCTCAGCCTCCTCTCCTTCCCTGTTGGGGATAAGTTAGAGGTGTGTGTGGGAGAATGACAGTCTCTGTTTTCTTCCTCTCCAGGCTGACTCAGTGAGAGGCACAATAGGAGGGAGGGCCTGGGAGGGGGACAGTCCTGAACCTGTTTCCTTCACAGACTTCCTCTGTCATTGTCTGTCTCTGGCATTGTGGCTGTCGATGCTGGGGCTTCAGTGGTCCTCCACAGGCTGTCCTCCCCCACATATCTGTTCCCCCCACCCCAATCCCTGGGATTACTGATATCCACTTTCTTTTTCCCAGAGCCCTGTGGGCTTTCTTCTATTTCAATTCAGCCAATAAATTGCTGGACCTAAATGAAAATAGACCACTTGTTAAGTCCCCATGGGAAGATTTAAAGTGGGACTTCATAGAGGGGTGTTACGTGTTATCAGGTGCTACCCCATCTCCATGTGCTAGTCTGGTTAAAGTTCATTTAGAAGGAGACCATTTAACTCCCTACTTTGGAGACTCACATTCCTTGATTTGAGTTCTGCTTTGCCAGTTGCTAGGTCAGTGGCCTGGGGGAACCATGAGCCGAGTGTCCTCCCATGCCCATGTGCCTGCTGCAGCGTCTGTTGGAGAAGTGAGCGTGAAGCCAGATGCCATGCAGAGAAGCCTGCCTAGCACTTCTGGGTTTGCTGACTTGTGCAGACTCGGCCCTCTTTTACCTGAGCATGAACATGGAGCCAATGTCTTTTGGTAGGGCAACAGGTGTCTGCCACCTTTGCTAACTGAATTCCAGTTTGGTTTCAGATGAGGCTGGCCCCTCCCTCATGGGGTCAAAGTCAGGCCATTGAGGCAGCTATGACAGGGTCAGAGCTAATGAAGACAGCAGGGGACTCCTGCTGGGATGACTAGGAAGAATAGCTTACCTTGAGGCTTGTTCAAAAACAGCAGGCCACCTTTCTCTCCCTTTTGTAATGATGCTTGAGGGAGCATTCCCTGGGCTGATGCCAGTAGTGCCTTCGGCATATAACTTAAGCTGATCAGGGTCACATGGCAGCCCATCCTTGTCATCCTCTTGGAGCTAGAAGCATCAAAAGCCCCAGCTGCACACAAAGGTTACCCAGGGCGTGCACACCTGGGGTCCATGTTGGCATTCTGCCGTCACCTCTAACTGGCCTGTCACCTCATAGCCTAAGCCCATTTCAGTAGGGATTTGTACTGGCTAGTAAAGTTGTCCTATATAAACAGAAATGAGAGCTATGGTGTGTGAATACATTTTGGATTTGAAAAGACTAGTGTACTAGGTTGTGTAATGGCCCAGAGGTATGGAGTCTTAATTTCTGCAATCTGTAAATGTTGGCCCATATTATAAAGACTTGGCAGGGGTGATTAAATTATGGTTCTCAAAATGAGGGGGGTTACCCCAAATTATCTGGATAGACCCAACATATCATCATACATATTTCTTTGAGAGACAGAGAGACTATAGACATGTATGCAAATAGATAGACAAGGTGATATGAAGACAGAGACAGGGAGTGGAGTGATGTGGCCAGGAGCAAAGGAATACCAACAGCCACCAGAGGCGTGGAGGTGGAAGGACCAGAGCCTCCAACCCTCCTGGACTGTAATTTCAGCTCAGTGACAGTGATTTGGAGCTTTTGAGTCTCAGAAGCATGCAAGCTGCCCTTCTGCTGTTTCAAGCTTCCTGTTCTACAGTGGTTTGCTGCCCCTAAGAAAAGCTTTAGAGCCTTGGAATCCAGCTTGTAATCTCCAACATGCTTGAGCTCAAAGACAATGTGATTGGCCAAGTATCAGTCATCTGCCTTACAGTACAGTACTTCCCCCGAACCAAGTCTCTGGAGTGTATGCTCTGCAGCCTCGTGGGAGCTGATTTAGAAGTCACCTGCCCAGAGATCAGTACAAATGCTGCCAGTGGATACCAGCATGGGGCCCAACATGGTTTCACGTTAGCCGGAAAGACAGAGCTCTCTATTCAGCAAAGGGGCCTAGTCTTCCTCATGTGTAAGTAGCGCATCTTTCAGGGGAAACAAGATGAGTGTTATCTCATACTACCTTTGTCATCCTCCCTGAACATATCCACCTTTGGTGCTGGGCATCGACTCACTTGTCCCTCACTACACATATGCTCTAGCATGGACCTTCAGCTCCTGCCCATGTACTGATCCAGCCCTTCACTTGCTTGCTGGTTTGTTTTAACACAGTCTCTAACTCTATAACAGTTTAGTCTCAAACTTTTGGTCTCTTTGTCTCATTCTCCTGAGCACAGAGATTGCAGGTATAGGTCACCCCACCCCTGGCTCGTATTACTGCTTCAGCTTAGCTCTGACTGTGTCTAACAGATGCTTTGGGGTATATTTTTTTTTCATTCTACAAACAAGCATTGATACCCATCAGTGTGTCCTGGGAGGTGGAGACACGATTCAGAGTAAATAGACAATATTTCATGCTCTCAAAAATCTCCACGGATCCAGGGAAAAGACAAAAATCAAAGAGACTTATGAATACGTATGAACCTGCAGGCTGAGTTAAGTCTGGAGACAAAAAAGCAAAGTCACTCTAGGAAGTTATCTAACACAAGAACTTGCCTGAGGCTGAATCACTGAATCATGAACAATTTTCTCCCAGATGTGGCTTTTTATCTGAGAGCTGATGGCTAGATCATACCCAACTAGGAGGGGGAGAGGCCAGGTGTCTTCCACAGAGGAAAAAGCACACAGGAAAGCCATGGCTTGCTGCTCACTGCATTGGAGGACCAGGAGAAAGATACCAGGAGGCGAGACCATGGGGACCAAACAGGTAGACAGAGCCCGGCCATTGACATGGAAAACCAGGAGCACCTGGTTGATATGTCGTTGTTGTTGGTTTGTTCTGTTTTGCTAACAGAGTCTCTCTCTAATCTGGTCTCTCTGTGTTTTTGCCAGACTGACTTGGGTGATGAGTCCCCAGCATCTGTTTGTCTTTATCCTCCTTCACTGCAGTTACAGATGTAGATAGCCACATTCAGCTGTTATGTGGACCCTGGGAATCCACGCTTGAGTCTTCATGCTTGAGCAGCAAGCACATTGCCCACTGGACCACCTTTCCAATCCTTTGAATATCCCTTTTATCCCTTAGTCAGTGCCTTAGATCAGTGCCTTAGAAGACTTCTTTGTTGTATAGCTCATTATAAATAGAAGCTATGTCAGAGGTCCTGGGGGTGTTCCTGAAGGAATATTCAGTTGCCTCCAGAAGGCTGCTAAAGCCAGTTTCTGGATATGGACTTTCCCTCAATAGCACCTATAGTGGCATTAAAGCACCACCCCTTTATTTTATTTATTTATTTATTTATTATTTTGGTTTTTCAAGACAGGGTTTCTCTGTATAACCCTGGCTGTCCTGGAACTCACTCTGTAGACCAGGCTGACCCTGAAATCATAAATCCACCTGCCTCTGCCTCCCAAGTGCTGGGATTAAAGGCGTGTGCCACCACTGCCCAGCTAGCACCACCCCTTTAAAGGTCCTACGGACAGATCCAGCTTTCAGAATTGTCTACCTATAACAATGAGCAGGCCCTAGTTATTCAGCCCTGCCAAATATACGTATTAGGGTCCAATAATTGTTGAAGGAAGATCCCAGACTCAAATAGTATGCAAAGACAAAGTGTGTTTATTCTGCAGAAGTTATCAGCATGCAGGGGGCCAACCATTTATCAAAATGGCGGTGACCTGACGGCCTCGCAGACCTAAGGGGAATTTTCTGGAAGGATTAGGTAACCTCTAACATGATTGGTAGGGGCAAAGCAGTGACATTAGTACAATCTTGATTGGTTGCTAAGTTAGTTTCATTACATTTGGTGAGACCTTGGAGAGTTTCAGGGACCAACTCAGTTCTGGCCTTGTTATCTCCTCCAGCTAGATGTCTCAGGAGCTGACTTCATTCTAGACTTATCCTCCCTAAGTCAAGGTCGTCACCGACTAAAGCCCATTGTCAGGGATGCTCTCTGAGGGGCCCAGCTGGCTTCCCAGGAGACCTGAAATTTTTTATTCCCAAGGTTTGGGACCTCTCACACTATTACTTCTGAGTTTCCCACTGGGCTTTCACTGAAGAAATACCTTTCAGTTACAAGGAAGCATCGCTTTCCCCCCCCCCCCCCATGGGAAGAACTGGCTGCTTTCTAAGACTGATGATTCTTAGCCACATGGATTCGATGTGTGAAAGTGGGGAAGACAGCCTGGCTTTAGTGTAGACTCATTTTATACCCCGCCTCCCAAATATGGTTCCCATGGGCAGTCTTGTTCTTCAGGACATCCTCAGTTATTAGAGGCATGCGCTGTTCCCACATAACATGCTGTTACGGGCATTGTGTATTTTGCACTTGTTCTAAAGCAAGGCATCTCACCGGTAGCCCCCTCCCCTCTCTGGAAACGATGAAATGTAACTGCTATTTATTAGTCTTGCTCTGGATGTGGAGACATGCACCTTGGGAAGCGCAGTTAAAACCATTCCATGTGTATATCTCTCCCGGAGCCAACACCACCCTCCTGGAAAAAAAAAAAAAAAGATAATAAAAATGTCCCAACCCAACATAGCCCAGAATGGAGAAATTCCAGAAGGTTCCAATTCCCCATAGGAGTTTAGCACCATTTGTGAAACCAGAACTTGTTGGGCAACTAGGAAAATTCCCTCCACTTCTTTTTCTGAGAGGTTAGCACATTTGTTGTTGATGAAGATAATGTCGCTTTCATATGCAGCTCACAGCCTATGAGGCACGGTTTTAATGTCTTCATCCTGCAGCTTCAGGGAAAGCTACACAGCATTTGGATGCTTGGTGAATCTATCACATTGTCTTGAGATAAGTGAGGCAATCAAGTCCAACCGCCCAGCAACGAGGAGAAAATGGGACGATGGGAACCCTGGCTATTTCAAGTACCTTTGCATATGTATTTGGTCTTAAAATCTGAAGACATCTGGGGAGGCCTGGTTATAAAGCAGGATTTCAGTGACATATGATTGACTCTACCAGTGTAGTTCTGGAAAGGGACGGATGGAGGGAAAGGATTTGAGAAGTAGGCAGGAAGTTTGAATGCTTAATTGTTTTCAGGCAGGAGAATTGGTGTGATGCTGGGAGATCTGACTGGAACATCAAATTGCCTGGAGACAAATCCACCCTAAGTTACCTTGAATCAGTCTCTTAACATCCCTGTACCTTTGTGTGCCCTACCTGTAACTGGAGATGATCAAGACAATGCTTACATTATAGAGTCACAGAGAAAGGAGCTGAAATTGTCCTATGTGTAAAACACAGCCTGTAGTACTCAGTAAATAATAATTACACTTATCAGTGTTAGTGATGAGCTTATATATTGGTATAGTTGTGTGCCTTTTATCCACCCTTCCATAAGTGACTATTGTACATCCTATATGTCAATCACTGTGCAAGGTGTCAGGAGAATAGTTGCCATGGAAATGACTGCAGAGATAAGAATATCAGTAGGACCAAAGGGAACATCACATTAACACTGACCTACCCTTGATCTTGATAACCTGTGAACCTTCCCATTGAAACCGGGCATCTGGGAAGGCCATGGATCTTGTCACTGGCACTCTCTCAGCTCGGTCACTGGATCCACCCCTTCCAGCATTTAACCAACTTAAGCTCTTTCCTACGATATACCTTAAATGATTGGTGAGACTCATTTCTAAATGACGAGAGAAAGTCAACACATAGAAAGGTCCGAATCCATGAAGACCTCATTCATCTCACTCTGGTCCTTTGTGTTTCAAGAGAAACTTGGCCAGATAGATTCTCTTTGACCATTAGAAGGAGGGGCGGCCTTTAAACAAGGGACTGTCCACCCCAGGCAGTCCACATTCCACCACCCTTATCTTGTCTCTCTCTGCTTCTGCTTATTCTCACTAACTTTGGGGCTATCAAGAGAACAGGGACCCTGAAAATAGACACTGTGTCCTGTGGTGAAATGTCAGTGACAACTTCTCCAAATCACAGGTGTCCCTTTCTTGTGACGTCAGGGATCTCCAGCTCATCTTTCCTTGGTTCTGATTTGAAAGGGTTGTTTAAATACATGTTTCCAGAGTCAGCAAGTTAGCATGGGTTATGAGCCAGACAGCTGGGATCTAGGGAAACCTTGTCTAGTCATACTGTTTTCCTCCTCTTCCTTCTCTCCCTCCTCCTCCTCCTCCTCTTCCTCCTCCTCCTCTTCCTTTTCTCTCCCTCTCTATGTCTCCTTTTCTCTCCCCCTTCCCATTGTCTATCAGTCTGACAATGAGAATGACAGTAAGCACCTCTCTGGGTTGATAAGCACATCAGAGACTTAATGGATGGAAAGTGATTAGCATAACACTTGGGACATGGTCAACCCCAGTAAACATTCACTGTCACTGTTACCTCCATCTAGAGAAAAGTGCTGCCTGTCTAACTAGATCATCAAGTGTGTAATATTTCTGATATATGTCTGACATTTGGATGAGCACTCCATCACTTATTGATGAAGCTTTGGTTTAAAAACTGAAAAATTTTAAATCTTGAGTCAAGAGTTTGTTCTAATTTGGTTTATATCAAGCATGATGTCAGCTTCTCGCCCCTTTACTCCTGGACAGTTCAAAGTCACCGCAGGAAAGTATGCAGGCTCCATTTTGGAAGTAGAGACTTTCTCGTGCATCATATAATTTTTTGAGAAGTCACAGGACAGAAGATTTCTGATTCCCCAGGCTCCTGACAAAGAGATTCACTTTGCTGAGGGATCAGGCCTGGGGTGACTCACATCCTGTGGGATGAGCAATCAGTTTAGGAAGCCATGCTGTCTCTTCCTGTCTGCCCCAGGTATGAATGGTGTTGCTTAGACACGTTTAATTACTCAGACGCACCTCGCTCCAGGCTGAGGGCCTGTGTGCCTTTCATGAGTTGAGTCCTCTTTGTAAAAGTCTTGGGGCAGTGAAAAGTTAAACCGGTCGTGAGTTAAACTTTCTCCAAGCAAAAGCAGCCAACAAAGAATCCACAGCACAGTCGCAGAAGCGTGATGGTAGCGCAAATAGCCTAAGAATTAGAAGCTGCCAGGAAACAAACAAACAAACAAAAAACAAACAAACAAAACCAGGAAATGTGGACAGCTTGTGTGGTAGCTTTGGATTTAAATTGAATTTCTGAGAGCCCTGAGCAGTTGCCACCATGTGGCACCCCTGAGAGATGAATGATATGTAGCATTGCTGAGAGACAATGACAATGTTCCCTTGTCAATCTGTCAGGGTATCTCCAGCTGTCACTGGAAGGGTGGGAGGGTGGGTCAGTCTGCAAGATTTGTGAATCTAACCTAGGTGACTCCTGGGGACCCTGGCTCCCTTTCTAGAAGGCTGATTACAGGATTCCAAGCATCAGTGCTTTCCATTACAACTTAAAAGTTAGCACACAGTAGCAGCAGCAAAAAAAAAAAAAAAAAAAAAAAAACAACAACAACAAAAAAAAAGTTCCTCTTCACCCTGCTCCCTTCCGTGACCTTTCAAGCATTGCTCATTAAAAGAGGAGGCCTCTGAGGCGTACCTCAGTGGTAGGATATTTATCTGGCATGGGTGATGTCCTGGCTTTTATTCTCAGCACTGCAAAAAGAAGACAGCGCATCTTGTGGGTAGAAATAGCATGCTGCATTGCTTCTCCATGGTCATTTCTAGGCCCTACCTGCTTCCTTTCTCTTGGGCATGTGTTTGGTGGTCTGCTCCTAGGGGCAGTATTTTCCCAGAGGCTCCCAGCATTTTCACCTCACAGGGTGAGTACACTGGACATGCTCGGGAACTCTCAGACTCCTCCTGTGCTACACGCATTCCCACTGGTTTGCACACTGCTACACACACTCAGACATGCTCACGTTCTCCTAGACTGCCTCGCCTTGATGCCCTCGGCTGCTCACCCACACATGTCCTCTTTGACACCAGGATGACATGGAGGTCGCCTGGTTTTCAAAGCTGTAAGAGCTCCACGTCAGTTCAACCCGGTAGACAGTAAGTTGTCATCGAAGCGCTGTTGTGATGGAGGGACCTGGTCTCGAGCAAACATCGTACTCAGAGAAGAAGGTGGGGAGCTGCCAAAAAAATGGGCCTTTACCCTTCTGCTACAGAACCTGAGGACAGCAAGCCAAGGTCGATTCTGTGTCCTGGGAAATAGCATTTGTTTTCAGGAAATGTGATCGTTTTGAGGAAAGGGTGGAGTTTGGAGGGCACTGTCTGGAGCTTCTGGGGGTTTTGAAAGTGAAGGCAACTACGGTTTACAGTGACTTCAGCAGTAAGAGATAGTTATTGGCTCACGAAACTGAGTTGCTTACTTCAGACAGTTTGATCAAGAGGTTGACAGCGGTCCCCCGATTGCCTTTGCTTTGCATTTCCTGCAGGTGATCGCTGTGACCAGATCGTCCTCCTGTATAACAGCATGAACACGGTAGTAACTTGTTCCTAAGCAGGGAAGAGAGTAAATTGACCGGTCTCCAAGAATTCTAAGTGATAGGCCTCACATTCTCTCTGATGGATTGCCTTATGTCCCAGGTCCACTGATGTGTTAACTGGCTTGTGCTATTCAAGATTCCTTCCAGAGTGAGGAGTTGAGGAGAGGGGAGACTAAGAAACGAACATCAAGAAGGGTGATGGAAGTTTCTGGCAACTAAACCACCTGATGAGATCTTCGGCTATCTAGAAGGGGACCTCATTATTGTCCTCATGTCTCTTCTCAAAGGCTGGTGACACAGCATAAACTCCCTGCTCCCTCCTCATTGCTGCTTTCCATGGTACACACAGACACGTGGGGCTTGTGTCCTCGCCTCTCTGCTGGAGTTGGCTTCCATTTTTGTGGATTCTTGTTGGAAATTTCTCTATAGCCCAGCAGATGGCCTTCCCAACGTGAGAAAAGAAGTTCAGACTTCTGCCTCCAGGGTAAAGATCAAGCCAGAATTTGTGAGTAGCCTGCTTCCATCTTCCTGTTATGGCTTCTGCCCCAATAAGAAGCGATAAGCCAAAGCCCAGTCCCTGCAGACGCAGCTAAAGTAGTGGACTGGCGATCCCCTGGGCCCTGTACTGACAGCCTGTCATTTCCCCCCGGGGCTGTCCCTCCGAATCTGCACATGTTCTTCGTGAACAGTCTTAGGGAGGAGGAATTTCCCTCTGTATTTCATAGAGAGCAAGGCAGAGCCTCGATGGGGGTGAAATGATTCCCTCAGGTCATGAGGCACATGAAGACCAAAGTGGGATTTTGGCCTAGGTTTGCTAGAGCTTGTGGGTGGTATCTAAGCTTCTCACCAGCGTCTCTCTGCAGTCACACACTCACAGCACTGCTCCAGGGGTAAGAGAGAAGTCAGCCTTCCCATCTTCTGCCTTTCCTTCTTGAAGTCCTCTTCATGCATGGCTCTGTCTTACTGACAGAACCCCACACAGTCCCTGGCCTCCCTTTCAGAACAGCTGCCTCTGTTTATCCACCTACTTAGGCCCGCCTGTGCAGTGCCATAAACCCTGCTTCTTTGAGAATTTCATTTCCCTGTTTTACATCATTTAAAACAAATTCAAAAACACACATTTCATTCCATCACAGCCCTGCCCCGTCTTAACTGTTCAAGTGCCCAAGGGCTGTTGATTGTATTGAATGCAGTCCCGAGTGCTGTTGATTGTATGGAATTCGATCATGGAGGTTGTTTGCTTTTCAACAAGGGCCTTGGCTTGCTCAATAGGGGGAAAGTTTCACATGAGCAAGACAAAGCCTTCTGGAGCCCTTGTCTCTTGAGCCACTCCAGGTGAGTACAGTGTCTCCTTTGCACCCGGCAGTGTCCAGCAGACCGTTAGCCAACAGGAACACTCAAAGTTCCAATCCTGAATGGTTCTCTGTTACTTTAAAAGGAATGTGCCAGTGATGCCTCAAAGCCCCTTTTTATACCAAAATGTCCTTCTCATTTCACCTTCTTCTTTCTTCCATGTTTTATCTCCTCTCTGTTTCTCACAATCATGTCCAGGGTCAGCCACAGCCTTTAAATGATAAATGAATTTTATTGGCATGTAGCCATGTTCATGTATGTAAGTATTTTCTCTACCTGCTTTTCCGACGTAGTAGTAGACTGGTTACAACTGAGACCATTTTTTTCTTTTAATTATGGAAGGTTCAAAATATCCTGAGCCTTTGAAGAAAGGTAGGATGACCCCTAATCTAGGTCAGTAACTCCACAGTCACCCAACTACGACCTCTACCTTCCCCATGCCCTACCATGGCCAGGAGTAAAATCCTGATGTTTGGAAAGGAAAGAACTTCATCTCCTTTATGTCCACTTGCAAGAAAAAGAGGTAGGTGGCTGTCCTGCCTCCACTTGTACCCAGGGTAGATGCTGCTGGCCTGCCACATGCTCCAGCCCTTCTTCTGACTGGCTGCAGCACAGGAGTGGAAAAATATCCTTCCTCCCTGGTCCAGGAGATGCTATCAGATCCGAAAAGCCATGTAAGACAACTATTAAATGTAATGGGTGTCCTTTGGGTGATCCTGCCTAAGACGGCATTCCTTGTGCAGTCAAGGCGATGAAACTAACTTTCTCTCTGCTTCTTTAGTGCAATACCATATAGAGTATGAGTCATATAATTAGGGACTATGTTGTACAAAAATTCCTCCCTTTAAAAAGTAGGCTCATTACCATGAAGTGCTCATAACACGAGAAACACGTAGAAACTAAGCCCCACTGAGAATGTTCTAGAAACTCAGCTAATACTGGCTTTACTAAATGGCTACGTTGGTAGAGCCCCTGACTGTGTTTATGTTCTTTCTCTCCTGCTAACTCTTACAGCCTTTTGTAAGCAGGCCCCTGTTGCTGATTTATAAGGGGCATAGTTCTCAACCTCTAAGGGTCACATACCAGATATCCTGAATATCAGATATTTACATTACAATTCATAATGGTAGCAAAATTAAAGCTATGAAGTAGCAACCAAATAATTTTATGGTCCGGGGTCACCACAACATGAGGAACTACATTAAAGGGCCACAGCACTAGGAAGGTTGAGAACCATCAATATAGGGTAAATGCCTATGTGTGCTTTGTGTAGGGTCTGGTCATCTATGTTACCTTCATCTGCCACAAACCATATTCACTTCATAGATAGTTCATAGATACCCTCAAACAACATGTTCATATACAAGTGCAGGTACTTGCAGTTCTTGGAGATGGGTAGGAGCTAGTTTGCACAGGCATGCATCAGCTGTTGCAGGGACCTGCCCCAGACTGCATTTGCTGCCAATAAGCAGCTGAACAAGCTTCCTTTGAGGGGGAGGTGATAGGGAAGTCGTGAGTGAGGAGGCGGCTTTGCTTCACAGTTTCTAGTTTCTTTTTTTTTCTCCAGAAGTAAGTGTTTTACCAAGGAGATACGGTGAAACCATTTACAGGACTGGGAGAGTCTCTCCTGCTTCCTAGCATTAGCAGTTTGATGGAGAACTGGGAGGAGCCAGCCGGCAACTCTGGGGATGTTGGAGCCCTGTGCAGTTTGGCACCCTGACAACCAAGTTGTAAACCGGGTGTGTGGGCTGCAATCCAGTGTGGAGCTTTCCAAGAACCACTGTTCATCGAACCTGGAGCTGCAGAAGCCGAGCCAGAGAAACTGTGCGTGTGCCGTTGGCCATTTAAAAGCCGTAAGCCAACCTTGGCAAATGCTTTGACTCTTGGCACCTTTGGCTCTTGGCTCCTTAAGCCTTTTTGTGTTAAATTTATGGAAAACAGGGTAAAAAAATGCTCTCCCAGGAAACAGAGACCTTCTAAATAGTGTTTTAAGCTTTGGGGTTCATGGGATCCCAGTGAGATTAAGAAACTGATATTATTGATATATCTCGGGGACAATAAAGAGGAAAAGGGAAGGAGGAAGAAGAGGGAGGAGAGAGAGAACCAATCCTGTTGCTTTGGATCAGATTGAAGAACTTAATAATACCCAAGGTACCACACAACTAAGTTATTGGAAATGCAAAAATATTATTTGGTCACATTAATTTAAAAACTGTTCCTAGTAATATACTGCATATGAGCAAGTCCAGTTCATAAAGGGACAAGGTTAAAATTAAATTATATTTCAGTGGAATGCCAAAGCACTAGCAAGCCTTTTACCCAGGCCAGATCACAATGAGGTACTTCATTGTCAGTACAAAGGAAGGAAGAACCGAGAAACAGGGTACTAGAATGAGCAAGAAGCTGTGATGTATCCCAGTGCAAGGATGCCAAGGTTTGGGGGTGCTTCCTGCCTTCACTGGGGTATCCATATGTTTCCAAAGAAATGGCCCTAAGAAAGATTCTGGCTGTTCCTGCCACTCAGCACCCCTGTACCTTCTGAGAACAAGAAAGCTTGACTGGGACAAGTATTCCCTCCAGACTACTACTGACCAAGTTGTACTTCAAGAGGCTGTCAATCACAGCACCCCACACTCTGGTACTCTCTAACAGTTCTTGCATCTACACATGTCCTCCTTCCTCACCTGGATCGGATATGATTATGATTGTCAGTCAGCACATCTCCCATGATTTAATTACTAGCTGCCAGAAAGGAGCTTGCTCTGGTTCCCCTCTGAGTTTGAGCCAATGGGGGCATGAGTTTGTGACACTGTTCATCCTGCTTACCTTGTAGCAGAGTGAGTACAATCGGCAAAGACCGCATTCAAGGGGCTGAATGCAGATGCAAAAAAAACCAACCAAACAAACAAAAAACCAAGCAAACCAAAACTACACACAGCAAGACCAAACAAAACAAACTACACACATACACACACACATACACACACACACACACACACACACACACACACACACACACACCAAAAACAAGTCAAAAACAGGAACAAGTCAAAACAGAAGTAGGTTCTTGGCATCCACAGGCTTCCTTTGCCCTCCTGATCCTTGCCTGGTCTTATCAGTCAATACGTTTTTCTCTATTAAATTAGATAGTGCTGTGTTTCCATCACTTGCAGCTAAGAGCTCTGTCAGAGATACTTCAGCCTCTGCACACGGGCACCCACAGTCCTCCTGTGGGTTGCTAAGCCAAGTTCGACTTCCTCTCAGCCCCACCTGTATCTGCAAACTTGATGGAGTGCAGCTTCTCTGTAGACTTAGTGATAAGCAAGGGACCCAGCTTCAGTCCTTTTTGGTAGGCACCCCTGACTGTCACAAGGCTTCTCTTGTGCCTTCTTTCTGGCTCTGTGGAATTTTGGGTTTGAGCTATCTGACTCAATCTGTGGGTATCCCATAAAAGATATTCTGCATGTCAGATATTTACAGTATGATTTATGACTAGCAAAACTATAGTTGTGAAGTAGCGACCAAAATAATTCTATGGTCGGGGGTCACCACAACATGAGGAACTGTATTAAAGCAGCATGAGAGGGAGGTTGAGAACCACTGGTCTAAAACATCACTCTCTTAATTTCTCACGAAGTTTTGGGTTTACAAAGTTTTGGGAAAACAGAGGTGATGATGATGTTGGTGAAAATGATAATGATGATGATGTTGACAAGATGATATACCTAATTCATAGGCTATGGTGATTAACTATTGGCAACTTCATAAAAGCAAATCAATATATACTAGATGAAGATATTCATGATCCTTCTATTTCTAATATTTCCAATAGTAGGGGCCAAGCTTTTTGTTTTTAATATTAAAGAAATTGATTTCTTTTTGATTCTTTGGTTTTGGTGGTGGATACATGAATAATCTAGTCTCAATACCAAAGGTATAAAATTGAATGTGAAACTTCACAGCTTCTACTCTAAATGTCAATTGTAAATGTAGTTCTAATATAAGCCCACTGTGTTGTATAGACTTTGAATCTGGTTAATTTTGGTGTGTCATGTTTTTACTTATTTGAATTTTTATTTAATAAAGTTTATAAAATAAAAGTATTTAAAAAAGAAAGAAAGAAAGAGAGAGAGAAAAAAGAAAGAAAGGAAGGAAGGAAGGAAGGAAGGAAGGAAGGAAGGAAGGAAGGAAGGAAGGAAGGAAGGAAGAAAAATATTCCGAGTAAAAGACTTGCCTCTCACTGGTTAAAATGAAAAAGGCAGGGAGCGACACCAAGGTACATGCCTGGATGAGAGAAAGAGTGCTCCAATCTGATTCTCAGGCAGTGCATTTGAGCCTGTGAGGTGTGTGTGTGTGTGTGTGTGTGTGTGTGTGTGTGTGTGTGTGTCTGTGTGTGTGTGCATGTTGGAGTAGGGTGGCGGGTTAAGCAGACTTCCTTGGACAGACATTGAAGGGTTTTGCACTCTCAGCCCTGCCCTGCTTGCTTCTCCTCTCAGCCAGGACTGCTTGACAGAGAGAGAGGCAGAGGCACAAAGGGAGTGTGGTCCTCTACTGGCCTGATGGCAAGGGGTTCCTCTTTGCTTATTAACGTTTCCCTCTCCTTGAACCCCTGCACTTCCCTAGCAATGTGCTCTGTTAGTCTGCGCTACAATGCCTCTGCAGCTGGCAGAGCCACACCCCTGCAGGAGGCGATGCAGAAGCTCCTGCTGGGAAGCAACCCCTTACCTCACACCTGGGATTCACATAATTGGGTTTCTAAGAAACCAAAAGTCTTCCTACAACTGTGCTCACTGGGTATTCCACCGCCGAGGACCGTGTTCTTCTCCTCCCTGCATTCTGAGTTTGGATGGTCACTGCAATCCAGGACCTCAGTGCTGGACTTCCGTGATACTACATAACCACTCTGGGGCACGTCTCCCTCTGCCCCCTGTGTATAGTCGTATAGGTATTTACATGTGGGCAGGTGCCTGTGGCATGGGTACATGTGCACAAGCACGTGCATGCATGCAGAGGCCAGAGGACACTATCAGGTATCTATCCGTAGGTCTGCCCACCTTTCCTTTCCTTCACTATCTTTCCCCCTCCTTTTCCCTTCCCTTCCCTCCCCTCTCCCTTTTTTCCTGTAATTCCTTTATTTTTCAAGACAAGATCTCTCACTGGCCTGGAGCTGACCAAGTATGCTAGTGGGCCCCAGGAATTCCCCTTATCCCCTCTAAAGCCCTGGGATAGCCTCTGTGTCATATGTTGCCACGCCCCTATGGGTGCTGGAGACTGAACTCGGGCCCTCACCTGACCAGCTGAGCTCTTTCCTCACCCACTTGGGTCTTTTTTCATCACTCTTCAATTTATTTTATTTTTATTATTTATTTATTGTATTTTATCTATATGCTTGACTCTCATTAGTTTCTTCCCATTTGACTCCTGCTTGTCATATACAGTATCTGGAAATCAACGGTAGTCCCTATAATCTGGTTGCCTAGTTAGATATCAGGGATCCATGAAGCCTGGAGTTGATAGAAAATGCAAGTCATGGCTTACTTTGGAACCTGGCTGTGTTTACTCCCACATCTGTGAATTATCCATTTACCCTGTGTGGCAGTTTGCCACAGGCTCTGGAATACAATGATAAATAAACTCACCTTTCACAAAGACTTCAAGTCAAGTGTAAAATGTATCCTTGACATTTTCCAAAAGTGACAGAAAATTCACACATCAGTTGGTTCAGTTAATAAGTAGATGTATCATCCCCAAGTTTATTTATTTTATTTTTTAATTTTTTTTTAAATTTTGTGTTTGTGTGTGGATGTGGATGTGGATAGCTTGCATGCCTGGTACCCAAAGAGTCCAGAAGATGGCTTGGATCCCCTGGAGCTGGAATTAGAGATGGTTTTAACTACCACGTGACTGCTGAGAACTGAACCCAGGTCCTCTGGAAGAGCAGCAAGTACTCTTAACATTGAACCATCTCTCTAGCCCCTCATCTCACTGTTCATAAGGAGGCACTATCTCAGGACATCCTAACCTAACACAACTCATGTGCAGTTCTTAAAGTTCTTGGTGATTGCCATTTTAAGTCAGCCTGCCTGTATCAGCTCCAGCCTCACAGCGGCAGTATGGTGTCTCCTCAAAGCTTCCAGAACTGTGCCTCATACATTTTCCCCTGGGTTTTAAGGGCCCAAACTGAAATAAATGTGCTTTCTTAAACCTATCTTATGGCCAGAAGGATGAGATTGTTGTAATTAGCCTACCCTCCTGGTTGGGGTAGAAGAACAGATGTTGGTTAATCACCAATGGCCACATCAGGTGGCAGACACAGGAGTGGGAAAATATTCACTGTAGTGTGTTTTGTAGTATGATATAAAAGGAAGCCTTATGAAATCCCAGAAGGACTGCCTATGCACAGGCAGCCATATTGAATAATTTATTATGAAAGGCATGTTCTTTCTAACTAAATTTGGAGGTTTCTCAAGTCTGCACAGACTACAGTGATTGGATCTCCTGCTCTCTGAAATCTTGTCTCCCCCAACCACATCCATAGACTTTCTGCAGAACGTTATGAGAGGCACCACAAGAAAATCTGCCGAATGAGACATCGACAGGACACATCTTCCTCGAACAACAGTACTGGTGTGAGAGCTGGGTTTTTTCTTTTTAAGAATTTACTTATTTTATGTATATGAGTATACTGTAGCTGCCTTCAGATACACCAGAAGAGGGCATCGGATCCCTTTATAGATGGTTTCCAGCCATCATGTGTTTGCTGGGCATTGAACTCAGGACCTCCGGAAGAGCAGTCAGTGCGCTTAACCACTGAGCCATCTCTCCAGCCCCTACTGGTGTGATCTTTAAGAAAGAAACTCAAAGTCATTCAAAGAATGCATTCAAAGAAGCATTTAAAATGTCAAAGGGATCTTTAAGATGAACGAGATGAATTTCAAGTGTTGATGAAGTTGCCTTGGGACTTCTACCTGGCCCATTACCTTTGAGTGTAACTCACTTGATGGAATAGTTGAAATGGCCCTGTCTCCATACATTTTCACTGCTATAAAAAGAAATTAATCTGGATGCTGTCCTCACCACATGACCATTCTTTAATGACTGAATTTTTTAAAGCGCTTCCTCAGCTAACTGTAATCTGATGTTTGTGTGGTTACGCCTTCTCACATACATACAGTGTTCATGTGCAGGAGTATGCTGTGTGTATTTAAAGTCTTTATTTTAATTATTCTTCCACTCTAAATCCATAAAATAGTGTGCTTGGAAAATGGGATCCAAAACTTCAGTGAAAATTGCCAGTAAGTAGCTAACTGTTAGTGCTCTCTATATTTCTGTAGCTAATCAAGATGCAGGCTTAGGAGTCCTATTTTAAACAAAGAGCAAACTCATGAGACACATGGAGCTGCATCATACTCCCCTGCCCCTGGCGTAACCTCTCCTAGAAACAGAAGGAGCATCTGCACGTCCCAGTGCACTCTGGAAAGGCGCTTTGGAGACCTAAGCCACTTAGGAGGGATAAATATACCTCAGATCATCCTTACCCCTCCTTTCAGGACCACTCAGAAGCAGGTCAAGTTAAGATTATCATGGTTTAGACCTAGAATCTGGTCCAACACCTTCTTCTTAGCTCCCACTATCCAACCACCTCATGCTTAGCTGTGTCTACATCACTGCATCTCCATCACTTTGTCCCAGTTATTTTTCTTGTTTTCAAGTGGTGGCTGGTTCTAGTCTGATACCAGCTTCCGGTTTTCTCGGTTCTTGGAAAATACTTCCACGTCTTCAGTTTCGTCACAGGTATAATGGTGGTGCTGATGATTTTGTGCGTTTCACACGGTAACAGTATATGATTCAGCAGCTTCCTGTGTAGCTTTAGTTCTGCGGATAAAACTCAATGTCAAGACATTTCTCGGCCACCCCACTTATATTCTGACAACTTCATGACCATTAACCTATCCTCCATTTCTAAGATATGTATAGTTTTGTCTAGTTTCTTTTGCCTAATATGACTTGATCCGTATTAGAAAATAAGTACATCTGTCAGTACCTGCCTCCTACTTATAGCTGATAACGCAGATAGAGCATATTCTGTGTATCCGCTCATCACGTGATAGACATTTGAGTTTTCCACTTTGGGACTACTCTAAATAATATCACTGTAAGCACTGGTGTTCCAAGTTTTTGTTGAGCATATGTTTCCAATTCTCTTTGGTATATGCCTTCTTCCTTTTCATTGCTGAGAGTATTCAGTTGCTTGGGAGTTTACCATATTCTTGTGTGTGGTGCTAGGGGTTGAACCAATGGCCTTGTGAATACCAAGGCAAGGGCTCTACCACTGAGCTTCATCCTCAGTCTTGTATTTTTAGAGTCTGTTCACCGTATAACACATGTGATTTTTTTCCCCACCCTTTGGTTGATCTAAAGACTGTTGCTATGAATTCTCGAATATAAGTTTTCTTTTTTTAAATACTTGCTTTACTTTCTGTGGAGGTCCTGGGTCATATGGAGAAGAAATTGCATCCTTAAAAATAAAGCATTCTTCCACAATGGCCACAAAACACTCTATTCCCACCAGCAGTACAGAAGGATTGCAGTTTCTCCATGTCTTTGCTAGTTCATGGGTCTTTGTTAGGGTTTTTATTGCTGTGATGAAACACTATGACCGAAGGAAACTTGGAGAGGGAGGGGTTTATTTTCTTATACGTCTGTGTCACAATTCATCATCAGAGGCAAGAACTTAAACAGAGAAGAACCTGGAGGCAGGAGTTGATGGAGAGACCACGGAGGAACCCTGCTTACTGACTTGTTCCTCATGGCTTCTACCTTTTTTATCGAACTCAGGACTGTCTGCCCAGGGATGGCAATGCCCACAAAGGGCTGGACCCTCCCATATCACTAGTTAAGAAAATGCCCTACAGGCTTGCCAGCAGCCTGATCTCCATTATGGAGATGGTGTCTCAATAGAGGTTCCTTCCTCTCAAATGATGCTAGCTTGTGTCAAGTTGACATAAACGTTAGCCACCAAAATTAGTTACTATTCATATTTCTCACTTTATTTATTCCTGTGGGTTGAAGCAATATATTATTATGGCTTTGACTTGCTTGTCCCTGGTAACTAATGATATTATATCTCTTTCCATATGCTGCTAAGATTTTCTGTGTCCCATCTCTTCAAAGAGGAAAATATTTTTATTTGATTTCATATTTTATTTTATTTTTTTGAGACAGGGTCTCATGTCGACCATGGTCTTAAAATCACCATGTATGCAAGGATGACTCAGAACTTCTGACCTTCCCCTACCCCCAAGTTCTGAGATTAAAAGCACAAATGAATACCACCATCCCCAGTTTATACAGTGTCAGGAATGGAATTCTGGGCTCCATGTACTGTAGGTAAATGATCTACGAGTCTAACTACACTCCCAGCTGAAGGGGCATATTTTTAGAAGGCTCCACTTTGTGTCTTATTCTGGGAATAGTGTTCTAAATCAACCATAGTCCAACCGAGCAGACAGCCCACAGAGTCGGAGTCTCGGAAAAAGGGAGAGACGATGACGAGGCAGCCAAACATTATCTGCCCATATACACAAGCTGACGAGGCTTGACCCAAAATGACCTGTAACCTAAATAACAGCCCATTCCTGGGTACAGAAGTCTACCTTCAATGTCTTTGGTGCCTGTGTCTTCAAAAGTGAAGTCTAGTCTTCCTTTCTTTGTTGACTCAAACCAGATCATGCCTCCCTTCCTCTGTGTTCTCAACACTGCCCACAGCTCTCAGCACACGGTTTCTGACCTGTACAAACAGACAATCCCCATCATGGAGGCCTGTAGCATGCTGACTTCTGCTGCTTGGTGCATCCACTCCGTAGTGAAGTGCACTGTGTGAACTTAGTATTAGAACAGCAAGATACAAGAAATACTTTTTTCTTTCTTTCTCTTTTTGATACTCGCTTTGGCTTTTCTTTTGCTTGTACTGCCGAGGGCCAAATATTTGAAATTCCTAGCAGTAAATCATACCAAATTTTCTGTATCTTTAGTAAAAATGGGAAAATGCTCTGTTTTCGAGATCACTCACATTTGTTTGAAGATTACTATCTACCAAGCTTGTTTTATTTTGGTTTTAAGTACTTTGCTAGCTAGCCCGTACCATTGGCTGATTTCTCTTATTTTCCTATCTGCACCCAAGAGGGTAGGCTAGTGGGTCTTTTGAGGGTCAAGAATTTGCATGAAAGTATTCGTTTCCCTTCTACTGTTTGCTGTGTAAGAGTGACGGCCCCTGTGTATACAGTATCATTCCTTGTTGACTTAGGTCATCTTTTATTGCCATCATTTTTATCTTATGTAATCCTGGTAAAGCCAAAGGCTGTGGCTTTTGTCACACTCTGTCCCCCCAGAACATTAAAGTGCATTCCGGAGCCATCCAAACCTGCTGTAGACTGACTGTTTATGTTTTCCCAACATTGATATTTGAGGTGTGGATCCTCGCACAATGGTGTGTGGGGGTGTGTGTGGCCTATGGGGTGTACGAGAAACTTGGGAAAACTTCATGAGTATGAATCCTCATGGAGATGGTGCCTACATAAGGGTTTGGGAAGATCCAGAAGTTACCTGCTCTGATATCTGAGAAGACAGTGACAGGAGAGCCATCCATAAACCAGGAAATGCCTGTTGTAGAATGTATTTAATCCCAATCTGGGACGTCTACCCTGCCTTTGACCATTTAGTTCCAGGATAAAAGATATGCACATACCCTTTATATTTATAATAAGCCTTACATCTACCCTTTATGTTGTTAGAACCTACTTTCCTATAGAGAACCTCAAGTTATCACTTACTGTGTTTCATCTGGGCTGCTCTTAGCTCCAATTGGCCAGCCCTCAGGGCCATGTTCTCTAGACTCCTAACCCCCCCTTCCCCTTGAAGGTAGATATCTGCCCAGCTCTTGTGCTGTTTAAGCCTTATTGTAAACATAAAGTTTGTGTGTCTTTTATCCAGAAACTAAATGGTCACAGGTGGGGTAGAAACCCGGGATTGGGATTAAAACTTTCTATAACAATTGTGCTCCTCTTCCAAAGCCTAATGGGCTAGCCCCTTAATTCCAAACTTCCCAGGCTTCACCAAGATGAACAACAGTTAATTCTGCTTCCACCCAGTATGAAACTTTTGTCATGGTAGCCCAAACTAAAACCTTAAAATTTCAGTATGAGGCCAAAGTAAATTATAACCGATAAATACAAAAGGAACTTTTGTCTCCCAGAGCAGGACTGAAGATTTAGAAGCTACACCATATAAGAGTGACCTTATAAATATCTTCCCACTGGTCTTGGGCAGGTGTTCCGACTTCTCTGTATATCAGATTCTCACCTAAGAAGTGCGACCAAAATGACCTTTTCCATCTGATCTTAGACAATCCTGTGAAAATCAACTGATGGTGTAGGTGGAGCCACCTGTATTTATTTGGGAGAAAAGGATGCTATAGAGTTTATTGCACTTTATTTTTGTCATTGGCTATGTGGATGGAAATGAGGTGACAAGGTGACGGGTCATTGGGGGGCACTCAGTCACAGGACTCTGGAAATCAGGTCAGACCTTGCTGTCTGGTCCATAGCAGCTTCCTTAGAGCCAGCATCCTCCCTCAAACAGTTTCACAGCTACATCAATGAGGTCTAAAACTGGACCTGGGAGATTTTCCCGTATCAGCTCAGTTGGTTAGCGAGCAAAAGGGGAATACCCAGGAGCCCAGAACTGCACTGTAATACAAAAAGGTGCAGTCTTCCCTCTTGCCTTTGAGTAGGGAGAATACAGCTTGATCCAGTGAGGGATGAAGTTTTTAGAAAAATGAGTACTTTTCCTTCCCCTCTTCTCTTCCTCCTTCCCCCTCCCATTCCTCTTCTAACATTTCTTCTTCCTTTTCTCCCTTTCCTCCCCTCCCCTCCCCTTCCCTCCCTTTCTTTCCCCATCCTTCCCCTTCCCTCCCCTTTCTTCCCTTCCCTCCCCCTTTTCTCCTTTCTTCCCTTCCCCCTTCCTTCCCTCGCCTTCCCTTTCTCTTCCTTCCCTCCCCTTCCTTCCCCTTCCCTTCCTTCCCTCCCCTTCCTCCCTCTCCCTCCTCCTCCCCCTCCCTCCCCTTCTTCCCCTTCCCTCCCCTTCCTCCCCCTTCCCTTCCCTTTCCTTCCCTTCCCTCATCTCCCACTCCCTTCCCTTCCTTCCTCTTTCTGTTCTTCTAGAGGTAGAATGATCTTGCCAAATTAGAAGCTGAATCACTGCCCTCACGTGGAGCATTACTTAGTTTATCATATGTTCAACCTTTTGGGATGCATTCATAAGCAAAGAGGTCAATTAGCCCATCCTGCATCCTTGGATGTAGAAATAGCAGCCAGTCCCTGCACCTGAAGACCTGCTCTACTGCCTGCTTACTTCCTCTCCTGCTACTTGAAGACAGGGTTGAAAAACGGGATATTCCATAAGGAAAGGAGACTTAGAACTGGAAAGGGCAAAGTACCTTGCCTCTGGCTTCAGTGAGACCCCAAAAGAACTTGACCCTGCTGGCCTTTGGGGTAAGAGGAAGTAATCAGGGGAGCCTGCAGACCTCTGCACAAGAAACAGCTGCTGCAAAGGATGAGTTGTAGAAGACAACCTCTCCTACCTAGCAACTTCTTCATCTGTTCTTTATTTACATGCACTCGTGTGTGCATGTGTGTGTGTGTGTGTGTGTGTGTGTGTCTGTGTGTGTGTGTGTCTGTGTGTGTGTGTCTGTGTGTGTCTGTGTGTGTGTGTCTGCACACACGGTATTGAGGATTGAACCTACTGCCTTGCATGTGCTTTGTAAATACTCCTCCAGCCTCTTTCCACAACCTCCTTTTTACTACTTATTTTTGAGACCTGGTTCTAGTGTTTCCAAGGCTAGTCTTCAACTCACTCCGTGGCCCAAGCAGACCTAGAATTTAGAATCCTCATACCCCAACACACCCAGTTACTTGATGGAAGGCCTGTCCCAGCAGACCCAGCTCCCTTTCCTCCATTCTGCAAATTAGTAGTGTGGTAGAAGGAGAGGAACTCTGCTTAGTCTGGAGTAGTCCCTGAAACCTACCTCAAGCTCTTTGTTTGTACCCTGTGACTTTGCAGATGCACCCCCTACCTGGGTTCCCTGGTCTGTCACCCCTAGCATCTCCTGGACCCTTGCTGACTTACTCCCTAAAGTTTGCAAACATAGAAGGCTTCTGACCTCACGACCTTAGTTATTACAGCTCTCTGAACCTCAGACTTCTAAGACCATCACCCCCTCCTTGACTAGCTCTCCCCTCCCCAGCAGTCAGATCTCAGCTTAAATGCTCTTTCCTTTAGAAGGCATTCCTGACTCTACCCTGCATGACATGCCTCTTGTGATTGCCCGCCCCAATAGCATTGCCTGAAACCTCATTCAAACATCTGACATCCCCATTTTTCTAGAAGGCCCTCTTAGACAGAGATGGTCTACTGACAGAACTTGTCAGTAAGTGCTTTTCTTGGGTCCCTGCCTGATACATGATACAGATGAGGAGCTTTGGCAACGATGGGTGTGGATTTGGAGACTGGATGGACTCATTTCTGCATTCACTGCTGAGAATAGCCATTCATTGTTCAGTTCAGTTAACAGAGACTGCCCGCTCTGTGCCGGCCAGGATCTATGGATGGATAAGACTCTTTCCCAAGGTCCATGGGTGGTTTCAGGGGAGGACTAGCTGTCAGCTTGCCCAGTAGTAGCATGTAGAAGTGTGTGAAAGGCTTTTGGGTGTTGCTCTTGTCTTGTTGATGACAGGACACTATAGGATGTACTGAGCACAGCCAGAAGTCACTGTATCAGTTACTTTCCCCATTGCTGTTAGAGTCCCTGACAAGAGCCTGGCAACGGGAGTGTGAAGCAGTTGGTTGCCTTGTCTGCACTCAGGAAGCAGTGACATGAATACTGACAGTTGGTCATAAGTCTTTAGTCACATAAAAGATGAATGTCAGGGCCCACTCTCCACTTTTAGTTCAGCCTGGGACCCTCATGGAATGGGGCCACCTATGTAGAGGATGGATCTTCTCTCTTCACTTAACCCAGTATAGCAAGTCTCTCAGAGGCTCCTTTTCATGGTTACTCTAAGTCCTGTTTAGTTGACAATCAAAATACATGATCAAAGTCACTAGATGCCTTCCAGCAGCCATGGGGACCCCCACAGGGGGAACTATGCCAGTCTGCCCTGCTTCTGGGTGATGCTGTATGGCTCCTTACAGAGCAGAGGAAACATAACCTGCAAGTGGCCTTGCCCTGCCTTGTCTGCAGTAAGACACCTTCACAACAGTACATGGCCTGAGGCAAAAGGGTCACAGGTGCAAAGACAGCCCGGGTTACAGAGTATCTTAGTTACTTAGCTCTGTGAACAGACACTGTGACCAAGGCAACTTATTGAAGCATTTAACCGTGAGCCTGCTTATAGGTTCACAGGTTAAGTCTATGACCTCATGGCAGGGAATGGCATCAGGCAGGCAAGGCATGGCAGTGGAATGGTAGCTGAGAGTCTACCTCTTATCTGCAAGTGGGAGCAAGGGAGGGGAGAGAGAGAGAGAGAGAGAGAGAGAGAGAGAGGACCAAGACTTTCTCCAACAAAGCCATACCTCACAGTCCTACCAGGTAGGGACCATGCATTCAAATATATGAGCTGGTAGGGACCATTCTTATTCAAACCACAATCCACAGCGAGTTCCAGGCTAGGCAAGCTATACATACAGCGAGATCAAGAAACAAAATAAAATGCCAAAGAAAAGCTTAGCTTCCATGAGGCAAGCTAAAAGCAAAGCAGGAAAATATCAATAGCCTGTGAGGAAAGTCACACCTCCTTTTATGATAGATATTGAAAGGGGGGGAACCGAAACAGCGGCAAACAGAATTCCAGGTCTTTCTTTGGAGGCTTTGAGTTCCTTATACTTTGTGGGGTATGAAGGCTGGCATGGGTGATTGCTTCATTTCTTCTGGCCCTTTGGGGAGGATGTTCCTGAAGGAGGGAAGTAGTGGGGTACGAAGGTTAACTAGACCTGGGATCCTCCAACCCCAGATCTCTGGTGTTGGGGGTACTGTCATGTGCTCTACGGCATAGTGAGCATCACCCCAAGCCTCTGTTAACTAGGTGTTGGGAGCCCCCCTTGGTTGTGACAACCAGAAACACACACAAACGTTGCACAAATTTAAAGGTGGAGTGCAAAACTGTTCCCGTTTAGTGGCCATTGAGCTGGACCTTGCTTGCATCCGCTTTAACAGCCTGGTGCCCGGCGTTTGTGGGTTTTGAGAACTTGGCTTCACACGTGAGGAATGCAGCTGAACAATGGCTACAGATGTCCGAAGTGCTCTTGCTTCATTCCGTTTTCATCTTGCTCCTTTGAGACGGGCTCCCTCTGTGTAACACCGGGCAGGACTGGAACTCATCATATAGCTCAGGCTACTCTTGAGCTTGAACTCCATCAGCCTCAGCCTCTCCAGTGCTAGGATGACGTCATCACGCCCAGCTCATATGGACTCTTTCTTTAACAAGCAGAGAGAGTCACTGGGAGCCATGCTAGGGCTGGCTGCTTCTTCCTTTCTAGGAGTTATCAGTTTGCGCCATCTTCCTGGTACTCACAGTTGCTGTCCTTCCTGCCAGTTGTTTAAGGAGAAGCCTACAGGAGCCTTGGGGATGATGACAACTGCTCTTTGATGTCCCCAGCAGCACTCCCAGGTGTGTGAGTAATGCTGTCAGCCAAGCATCTCCCTAAGCCTCTGGAGAGAGCTACAGGAAATTACAGTGTGTTGCAGGGATCTCTGATGCTGGGGAGAGGAATATCCACCTCACAAATTAAAAGGGGGGGAAACAAGACAGTTTTCAAATGAGTGTGATTTAGCTTTCTTTCCGTGGAAAATCTCAGATCAGCTTTAAGGTGTGCATCTGGGACCTGGTCTTTGCCTGTGACTGGTCACCAAGGTTGCTCTTTTCTCTTTGGCTATGCACCTCTGTGCAGCTGCACCCCCATACATTCCTGGAATGGAAGAGGAGGCATCTATACCTGTGTCTGGTGGGAACAAAGAAGCTTCTATCTTACGTCCAGCTTTGAGTGTACTCTATTTTCCTAAG
Source organism: Mus caroli (assembly GCF_978045245.1). Taxonomy (NCBI): domain Eukaryota; kingdom Metazoa; phylum Chordata; class Mammalia; order Rodentia; family Muridae; genus Mus; species Mus caroli. The sequence goes on from NW_028227262.1 coordinate 51,180,104, forward strand.
TCCATAGGAAGCACTGTCTCTGAAGGGGAAGACTGAGCTTCTAGAAGCATTCTGGGGAAGCTGGAGCAAAGCATTAGAACTGCTCTCCAAGTCACCTCTGACCCTTTCCCTCAGCAAAGGAAAATGACCTAAAGAGTCATTTAAAAATTATCTTCAGAAAAGCATATTTGTGTGTGCATGTTTGTGTGGGTAATGTATGGGTACAGGCACATGTGCACAGGTATGTGCATGTTGAAGTCATGGACTTCTACCTTGTTTGTTTTATTTTGTTGAGGCATTGTCTGTTACTGGCCTGGAGTTCCTCGATTAAGTTAGGCTGGCTGGCCAGCACATCCTAGGGTTCTACCTATGTCTGTCTCCCTAGCACTGGGATTACCAACACAGACACCCATACCCAGCTTTAAAAATGCGTATCTGGACACTGAAGAGATGACTCAGTTGTTAAGAGCACTGGGAACTTTTCAAGAGGACCTGGATTCCAGTCCCAGCACCTACATGGCAGGTCACAATGGTCTGCGACTACAGAGAGTAGGACACCCTCTACTGGCCTCCATGAGCACTGCATGCATGTGGTGGATAGACTGTGATACAAGCAAAGTACACATCTGCTGGAAACAAAAAGTTTAATGTATATTTTACTTACACTGTTCTCCCTAAATCCAAAATGTTCAGGGAATTCCTGCTTTCTGTAGTGATGGTGGCCGGATGTCCTTGGTGCTTGCCTCTTGCCAGCCGCCATTCTACACACTTCCTGAAATGTTATGTTTACTGTATCTTTCCCTGACCCCGAGTAGTGGATTCTGATAATGTTCCCACGTTGTACCTGAGGACACTCATACTTTGCCTGCTTAAGGAGCCTTTTCAAGGTGCTCAGGATTGAAACCATGGTTACCTCCCATCCACCCTTCTTCTCCCCCACAGGGTGACAATTTTAATGTCAGCTAGATTCGTCTCAAGGCTTAGATGAAAAGCAAGGCCACTAACCTCAGTCCCCACGACTGCTGGCCCGCAAGTGGCCTAAAACCTTGCAACCTGAGCAAGCTCCCATGTGCTGTTAGTTGGCCTATCTGGCTAACGCTGTAATACCGTGTCTCACTTACAGGGAAGTTGTCCAGGCCTGGAGTGAGGGTAGGGGTGAGGGTGGTAGCCCAGTGGGTCAAGTACTTGCCATGCAAACCTGAGGGCCTAAGTTCAGATCCTCAGCCCCCAGGCCACTGCCAAGTGACCATATGTGCCTGGAACCCACAACTGGGAGGTGGAGTCCAGCAGATACTGGGGGCTCACTTGCTGGCCAATCTAGCCAAAAAGTGATCTTCTGGGTCAGTGAGAGACCCGGGCTGGAGGAATAAGGTGGAGGGGCTGGGAATGTAGCTCAGCCAGGAGCACACCCGCCTGCCTTGTATCCACAGACCCTGGGTTTAGTCTCCAGAACCACGTACCCCATGTGAGGTGGGGTAGCACGTTCCTGTAACCTCAGCGCTTAGGAGAGAGAGGCGGGAGGTCAGGAGTTCAGAATCATCCTGACTATGTAGCAATTCTGAGGCCACCCTGACTACATAAGCCTCTGTCTGGACAAACACGACTAACGTGGACAAGTGATTGAGGGACGAATACAGCATTGACCTCTAGCCTCCACATGAGCAGGCGTGGGCTCGCATGAGCTTATAGAGGGAAAAAAGGAAAGAAACGTATCGCAAGCACTAGCTTTGAAACCATGAGTCAAAATGTCCCGGGCTGCAATCGATGGCTGCTGACGTGAGAGCTGATCGGTACCTGCCCAGGTGTCTTGAGAGCGTCTTTTCTCGGAGGATGGTGTCACGAGACACTGGGAATTGACCTGTTGGGGATATTATTCTGGTATTCCCTAGGCTGCGAGATATTTCCGAGAACTCAGGCCACTGCATCATAAAAAAAAATAAAAAATAAAAAATAAAGCATACCATGGTTTAAAAGGCTTTTTTTTTTTTTTGACGTTCCATAATTTCCCATCAGGTGACTTTTTTTCCAAATTATGCTTAGTTCATTTTATTCCAATTCAGTAAAACCTCCTATGTCAGACTGTGTGTGTAAACACCATGACTGTTACCCTGGTAAACTACAACCAAAATGTTAATATGAATAGCAGATTCCTGGCCAAGAAGGAGCATCAGATCTCAGAGCGGTTGTGACCTCTATGAATCCCACAGACTCCCTTAAGCAATTTTTTTCCTGGTGGTGAAAGAAATTTCATTTTTTTTAAAAAATGTTTTCCAATTATAGCCACCTTGGAACCCACAGGTGCTCTGTGGACAGATTTTCCTGTTGTTTTGGATGCTCGTGGTGTTTGGCCGGAATTAAGACACTAAGGGCACATTTGAAACCTGAAATGAAGCTGACTGACTGGCAGATAATCTGTCCCGAGGCCTCTGGAGCTAGTTCGGAAGAAAAGCTTTAGCATCTCACCTCTCAGCCACTTAATAGCAAAGACAATAGCACAGGTGTGAGTTGGCCAATGAAATGCTCACCATTGTCCAACAAGGTAGATTCAGAGAGAAATACCTCCATCCTGAAATCTGGGGCAGTGGGTTATTTATCTCATCATCATCATCACCACCACCATCATCATGATGTGTTAATTATATAATAATGGGCTTCAGGACACTTTCACACATGGATAATGTAATTTGATCATAATCATCCCATTGCCTTCTCTTGACTCCGCCCCTTGATGCTGGATCCCTCCCTCTCCCCAGCTATCCCCACTTAACGCATTTGTGTCTCAGTGTACACGTGATCCAGTGAGTGTAATTAGGATTGCTTCCCAGCTGCAGTGAGCTTGCTCTGGAAATGGGATGGGATTCTGGGGACTGCAATGTGCAAACATTCTCAAGGAAAAATACAGGCTCGGGTGTGTGGGACTTCTTAGATTCCCTTTTGAAACTCCTTAGAGACTTACCATTCCCGGTGGAGACCTTAAAAAGCACAAATTGTCCCAGGGCTTCTCGAGCTGAGGACGAGTTTTTATTTTTCTATTCATGTACTTATTTCGTATTTATTTTTGAGCAGTGAGCTCCCCCGTCGGATGTGTGATGCCATCTGTGGCCCGGTATATCCTGAGGTTGAATTTTGTACAAACTGACCAGGGATCCTCTTTCGAAGCTTCTGGTTCCCAGGGAGTTTTAACTGAATGCTGTTTGCCAAGGATCAAAGAAGCCTTGTTTTCCTTCTGAGCCCACAGCTGCCCTGAAACTGGCCTCACGAGGGTATCAGGGAACCTGCTTTGCTGGTGGCCAAGGCAGGCTGGCATTTTCTTGGAGACCCTCAAGTTAGGAGCAAAGAGAGTCTGGAGGCGCGTACACACTGTTGCTTTGAGGCTCTTCATCTGGTTTCAGTAGAGCCAAGAAAACACGCACAATTCTCTCGGGAGTGAGATCTAAAGGGAGATGCTGCAGGATTTTTTTCTTCCTCGTCTTCTGCTTCTATAGCTTCCCCAGAGGTGTTTATCACTGAGGTGTGGACAGCGCAAGATGCAAGACAGAGCGACCTTAAAGAGTAAAATACAGGTGTCCCGGGGCTAGGTCTAGGGGTGTGTGTGTGTGTGTATGTGTGTGTGCAAGCGCGCTGAAATGCAGCTCCCCACTAGGCTTGCAAAGAGTTGCTGGGCTTTGCCTGCGGCCCTGTGCCCTGGAGCAGCGCAGCGGGGAGTCCTCACTGGCCAGGGCTTCCCGCGCCCAGGGAGCACCCAGGGCTGGCCTGGCGGAGCTTAGGAAGCTGGCGCTGGGTGGGGGCGGGCGGGGTGACACAGCCTCCGTGCCAGTCGCAGCCGTTGGCTGGCCGGCACCCAATCCCGGGGCATGCCGCCCCAACCTGGCCAGGACACACAGTGAAAGGCGAGTTCAGTGGCAGATCTGACCCCCCCCCAACCCCCCCGGGGGCTGTCAGCTACAGCAGAGCCTGGCGAGCCCAGGATCGCGGAATCCAGGCTCCGAGGGAAAGCAGCGGCATGGCTTCGGTATTCATGTGCGGAGTGGAGGACCTGCTGTTCAGCGGCAGCCGCTTCGTGTGGAACTTGACCGTGTCCACGCTGCGGAGATGGTACACCGAGAGGCTGCGGGCTTGCCACCAGGTGCTGCGGACGTGGTGCGGGCTGCGGGATGTGTACCAGGTGAGCCCAGGAGCTGGCGCCCTGGGGCCATTGCGGGGATGCCCGGCGCACAACTGAGGGCCGGTCCACCTGTATGATTTCATAACCTCAGGCTTCCCATATCTTTGTTTTCAACTCCTCACGGGGAGCTTAGCGCTTGGGTCAAGTCAGCAGCTCTAGCTAACTGTGGCTTGATAATTTTTTTTCAGTTGGGCATGGGGGCACTTGGGAGTTATCCGCCCCCCTACCCCACCCCAAGCAGACATATATTATAACGTGATGGAAGTTCCTGCTGGCACTAGTAAAGGGGCTTATAGCCTTTGCAACACGTCGTTTGTGGAAAGCGACTTTGAGGTTGAGAGGATTATTTCTGTTTTATTTCATTTCATTTCATTGGAGGTGGCCATTTCGGAAGCTATGATTTCCCGTCATTGCTTGCTGTCAGAGCATGTCTTAGTGAATTTGTCTTCTTCCTTCTTGATTTTATTGCACTTTTCCACCAGGCAGCCCCTGCTTCCAGGGCACAGCCAGGAAAAGCTGATTCTGTGTTGCCTGGCTTTGGGACGGAAGGGCAGAGGCGGATTGGGAGCACTTTGTGGGAGGCTGACAGGCTAGGGAAGGGAAGGGTGGCTTGGCTGAGCGCTGGAATGCTTACACTTGGATTTAATCTGTCGCACAACACAGCCTCTTTATTGCTTTGCTGGCTGGCCCCATCTTGCAGGCAAAATCTGCAGCAACTTTGCCCAATGAGGAGACCATTCATCCTCTCTGGGATTGCAACTTGCCTGCATTTTTGTGAACAGTAGTAAATGTATATAAAAGTCCTCTGACTGGGTGATTGATACCTTTAAGATAAAAGAATAAAAACTGCATTGTTGAATTATGAAGATTCATACCTGGGCTTCTTTCCTGGGTATGGTTTGTTACAGTTCTCTGAATCCCTTACACATAACCTATTCCTAATAGGGCTGAACTATATCTGTCATAGAATGTCCCATATGCGACTCAAGCTTTGATTTTTGAAAAGTCATAGTCTTCCATCAACCAGATAGAATAAAAGCCAACTAAGGACAGACTACAAGAGTTCTAAGGAATGAATGTTCCCTTGCTGTTCTTGTTAATATATATATATATATGTATATATATATATATATATATATATACATATATATACATACATACACACACACACACACAAACACATTTTAACCTGTGGTTTCAGTGTTCCTGGTTTGCCTAACATATCTGTAATATGTTTGAAATAGACTTAGCAAGGCGCACTGACTGAGAGCCCTGGAGGCCCGATGGGGCTTGAGAGCATTAGGGAGCTGTGCCCATAGCCCATCTGGCCACCAGAAACTGCACTCCTGGCTTTTTGGAGTCAGACATGTGTCTATCTTTCAGTCCTTTTCTCTCTTGGGAAGTCTCTGCTCACTTTGGTTGGGAGTAAACACACCCACCCCAGCCCCATCACGTAGGGCCGCCTTTTCTTTTTAAATATTGAGGAACTTTCAAAAGGAAAGCACAAATACTGTAGCCAATCAGACAGGCTCCATGCCCAGACTCCCCATGGATTCAGTGGATTTATGGCTTACTGCTAATGCTGTTACTGAGCAATTCGGAGATGACGGTTCCAAAAACCGGAGAATCTTTGGCTTCTCTAGATGATTGGCCAGTAGTTACTCTTTTTAATTTTGAAAATGTTTTGTGTGTACGTGCTCATGATTGTGTGTCCAGAAGGGTCACTCCTCAGTAATACTGTCCACCTTAGGTTTGAGACAGGGCCTGTCATTAGCCTGGGGCTTGCTAGTTAGGTGAGGCTGGTTGGACAGCAAGCACCATGGATCTCCCTGTCCTTGCCTCCCAAGCACTGAAATTACAAATATATAGCACAAATCATCAATCATTCATCTTAAACACAACAGCAGTTTGAAAGGGTAAGCTGCTCAAATATTTTGTTCTCCCCTGTAAGGCAGGTGTTAACTGAGCATCTCTCCTCTCATCCTCCTGGTCAATACGAGCATGCAAATAATGATGGCTTTATAAGTATTGTCATAAGCAGAGAAAAAAATATGACATTTACATTAAAGGCCCCTGTACTATGGAGAACTAAGATTTAAAAAGCAAAGCTAAACAAAACAAAACAAAAAGACAATTTCCACCCTAGGAGAACTGTAGGATCCCAGGGTGAGCCAAAGACCTAGATTGCTTGATTGTTTGTGAAGATGTTTGTTTGTTTGTTTGTTTGGGCAGTTGCATGCACGAAACCCAGCGCCTTGGTGATTCTAGGGTGAACACTCTACCTCTGAGCTCCATTGCTATCTTAGAAAGATCATTAAAAAATGTTTTTTTTTTCAAGTGCTTAGCAGTAAAATGGCAGCGCAGATTATATTGACTGTGAAGCAGTAGAGAGAATGCTTTCTACCCTCCGCCCCTGAGATACAGGAGGGATGAATCCAAGCTCTTCCTGTGTCTGACCGTAGAGAAATTAGCCTTCCTATGCTTCTCTTCATCCTCTGTCAGGTGAAGACCAGAACAGCACTAATTAAAGAGGCTAGTAAGAGTTAATTGACACGCAGAATATTTAGCACACTCCCAAGAGCTTAGGACGCATCCAGTAAATAGTATCTGTTCTATCATCTAGGATTTTTTTTTCTTTAATGGTAAGAGGTCCAACTCAAAACTAGCAACAGAGTAAGAAGAGGTGACAACCACACAACTTACAACTCTCCATGTAGAGTAAACATGAGGGGCAGTTAGAAGGAGACCTGGTGCTCATTTCCCAGCCTGGGTTATGCTCACTTACTGGGATAATGCCTTTCTGATTTCTTTCCTCCTGGTGTCTGACAACTGTAGTAGTTCATTAGGCCTTCATATTAACTAAACCAGAAAGAAAGTGAATTTCATATATTTCCCTATAAAATTTCCCTGTGTGTCCTCAGGGCCGCTCATGTAGGCTCTGCCCACCCGATACCACACACCACCCCAATGGCCATGGATCACCCTAATGCCAGGTACCACCCCGATGCCATGAACTAATTGGCACAGGGAACAGGATTACTTCTCATGCATTCTCAGTGGCATGATATAGCCCAAAGGGAGCAAAAATGATTTCAGGGAGAAGTAGAAAAAGAATGATGCCTCCTCTGGCTGGGGTGCAGCTTATAAGAACACTTGCCTAGCACATGCGGGGCATTGAGTTCAGTCCTCAGTGGGCCAATAATAATAATAACAATGATAATAATACATAATACACAATATGTAATACATTAGCAAATATACAGTGTGTGGCATTAAAGCTGTCTCAGCAGGTAGAGGAGCTTGCCCCCAAGTCTGACGACCTGATTTCATGCCCCAGAACCTACATGGTACACAGAGAGAACAGACTCCTACAAGGTGTCCTCAGACCTCCCTCTGTACACCTGGCACATAGCCACCCACATGCAAACACAAATAAACAAATGGTTTATTTTGTAAAGGAGAATTAATTGATTGCTGAACAAAAACATGCATTAAAATAAAAGACTATTTTGATAATGATGAACATAAGGGTCAAGAAACACCAGATTATGGATTGGAGTGCAAACCTGTTTCTGAAAACTGAGAATGGGGTGGGGCCCACTGACCACATGTTGGCCTGAGTTAGGCAGTGTCCACTGCTCTGACACCAGGACTGGTAGCTGGTTCTATTCCCTTGGGCCTATAGCAAGGCAAAAACATGGTGGAGGACCATGGCGGCAGGGGCGAATGCTCACATCACAGTAGCCCTTCCCAAACTCTGTCAGACAAAGGAAGCAACCATGAGGAAGGGGCCACACTTGGTTATAATGCATCCATGGACTGAGGCAATGGTTCCACTAGTGAGAGAAATTGTTCTACAAGCATGAGGAAGCTGAGTTCAAATACTCAGAACCTATGGAAGAAACTGGGCGTGGCCATGTGTACCTTTGGGTAGTTGGGACTGGAAGATTGCTGGGGCTTGCTGGCTGCAATCCTATTTTCAGGTTCAATGAGAGATTCTGTTTCAAGGCAATAAGGAATAGAGTCATAGAGCAGGACACGCAAAGTCCTCAGGCACACACACACACACACACACACTTTAAAACGCAACCAGCCAAGTCTCCTATATCATGAGAATCTCAAATCTAGCATTCTCTCAATAAAGTTATTCTTCAAGGTCAGTTCAAAGTTAAAGACACAAATAACTTTCAAAGTTTTTGTTTTTGTTGTTGCTGCTGCTACAGTTGTTTGAATTGAGTGTGGAGCTCATGGTGAGAATGCCAGTGTTGCTATCCTAGAATTAGAAATTCTAAACCATGCAGAAGGACGTGCTTCCATTTGGCTCAGTTTGCTGCTGTATGAGCTGGGTGCACACCAGAGTCACAGGTGATACTGAACCCATATTTTCTTATCATCTTGTTGATTTTTTTAAAGGCATCATTTGTCTTGCTTCTAGTCTCAATAGTCTTGTTTGTGAAGAAACCCAATGCTGAATCACTCTAGAGAGATCAGGGTGGGGCAGGAGATATCCATTACCTGAAATATCTGGCAGGCCCCTAGAGTGTTTTGTTTATTCATATACTACACTTGAAAGACGATCCTTCACCTATTCATAAAGTATTTGGCCAGGACTTTATTGCCTGACTGGCAAAGCTGGGAAGGCACAATTTCTTTGGAATTGAACACTTCCTCCACTTCTAGATGTTGGAACAGCAAGTGATTTAATTTGCCAACAAACTATGAATAATGAAGGTATTTACTTACTATAGGGCGTTTTTGTAGTAATGTAACTAAATATAAAGCAGGAGGAGAGAGGGCAGAGACTGTTTGACAAAGACCCACTCACTGTATAAAGGAAGACTTGAGTTTGGTTAGGTACCAGATGAAGAGAACTCACCTTTAATTTAATTTAGGCAAAATTCTCAAAGCTCATTTTTAGCCACTTGCCTGTCTTTCTTATACCTCTCCTGGATAGGATGCAATGTGGTAATTAATTATCTAAGTCATGTGAGTTCGAAGGTGATGAGGGAGTATTGTTGACAAAGGTTTAGCTCCTTTTCCTTTTTGTGAAGTGGGACACGCTCTAACAAAGCCCTCAGTTTGTTACTTGGGGTCAGATTTTTTTCTCCTCGCCACAGTCCCCAAGGTAGAATTTCCTCCAGACCTTGAATGGAATCATCAATGGGAACAGAATCTGGGGTATTTAAGTGACTAGAAGAGGCTGGGTCAGCTCCTCTGGGACAGGCAACTGGCACAGAAGATGGGGCACGGCGTTCAAGGACTTGGAGAGTGTTCAGGTTCGACTTGACCTTGTACAAATGACTTCCCCTCTCTGGACCTCACTTCCTCCTGGGTAACAAGGAAGCACTCACATTATAACTACAGTAGAGATCAAATGGGGAACTTATGATATATATTCATAAAGCACTTAACACTTCACAGGCATAAGAAAATGCTTAATAAAAGCCAGCTCTTGGTTATATAAAGCTCTTAACATTGAACTCAACATGTCTGTGATAAAAGGTCATTGACAGCCAGGCAGTGGTAGCACACGCCTTTAATCCCAGCACTTGGGAAGCAGAGGCAGGGGGATTTCTGAGTTCAAGGCCAGCCTGGTCTACAGAGTGAGTTCCAGGACAGCCAGGGCTACACAGAGAAACCATGTCTTGGAAAACGAAATAAAGAAGGAAGGAAGGAAGGAAGGAAGGAAGGAAGGAAGGAAGGAAGGAAGGAAGGGAGGGAGGGAGGGAGAGAGGGAGAGAGAGAGAGAGAGAGAGAGAGAGAGAGAGAGAGAGAGAGAGAGAGAGAGAGAGAAAGAAGTGTCACTGACAGTATTGCTATTGGTTTTATACCTGAGACAAGCTGTGTAGAAATTAAGTCCCCATCTTCAGTGGGTAAATGATCATTAAAAAAGAAGACAAGAATCTCTTTGGCATTGTGTATGGGCGAGATGTAGGCTATTTGAAGCATTCTCTTCCAGAAGTCTGATATTCTCTCTTAGGTTCATATATAAATCTAGGAAGCCATGAGCATCTGGTTGTCAGGTTTCTGAGTTCACCTTTCACTATGCTGAGCTAGACTGGTTGAGCCATGTGTATCAATAACTTAATTGAAAACAGCCACTCCCACCCCTCACCCAAGACAATTCCGCACCAAACACTTGCTCTCTGTCATTTCAAGGCGCATGCACTTTGCTTGCTCTGGACCCATTGTTTGACATTCTGGAAGCTTGTCTGCCTCCTGCTTTTATAAATAAAGATTTATTGTCCCAGGACCATGTATGCATCTATGGCTACTTTGTTCCTCCTGGGAGGATGGTTATCCAAGACTCAGTTACTTAGAGTTGAGTGATTGGTGTAAATCTGAAAAAAAAAAAATACCATCTTCCCCTTTACATAAAACATCTGCCATTTTAAATTTGGAATTTTAAAAAGGAGTGGGGTTTTTTTTTGTTTGTTTGTTTTGTTTGTTTATTTGTCTTTTTTTGTTTTGTTTTAGAAATGTTAAAGGAAGAAAAGTCCACAGTTCTATCACAGAACAACACAGTTTGAAACCTAAGGGCTGGGGAGATAGCTGACTGGGTAGAGCCCTGGCTACACACACATGAAGAGCCAGGTTTGAATGTTCAGCACTCACGCAAAAAACTTAGCATAGCAGTGCATAATTGTAAGCTCAGCCTTGGAAGTCACAGCTCATTGGTCAGCCAGAAAACCTGACCAAAATGACAAACTTTGGTTCAGTGAGAGACCCTGACACAAGGAAATAAGGAAAGGCAATAGAAGAAGACACCCAGTCCTCTCTGATCATCTCCCCCAACACACAGGCACCACGCACCCCCAACTGCAGAACTCCTGCCAGTGGAGGGGGGACCCTAAGATTTTAATTAAGAAATGTTCAAGGCAAGTGCTGAACTTCTACTCAGTTCTTTGTTCTACACATAATGGCTGATATTTCTGGTGATTCATTAATTTGATTTGCCTGTTCATTCACAGCTGAAATAATTAACAATTGCTCACTAAGTTACCAGTTGCCACACCAACAGTTAACAGCAGGCATTTCCCTGCCCTCCATAAATGTAGTGTTAAGTAGGGGAGACTGTTAAGAAAACAATCCTCTAGAGAAAGGCCTGGCTTTCAGGCAATGCTCAGAGAACAGACAAGGGTAATCATGACAGGCAGACAACAGGAGGGCTTCCTGGAGGAGGTAGTTCCTTTGAAGGACAAGTTCAGTTCTGCGGGTAAAGGCAGAAAGCAGGGCATTCCATGCACAGGTGATTGTAAAAACAAAACAAACAAACAAACGAGTTTTTTCTTCGGAGCTTGATGAGCTGAAAGAGTGACAGAGCAACTTCAATAGAGAGTAACGCCTGCCCTCAAATGATCCTGTACTTTTGACATGTTCCTCCAGACTTTTAGGAGAGGGAGAGCTTGGCTTAGAACTATTGCTGGCAGTGGTGAGACCGGTATATTTTGAGAGCGTAATAGTGGAGGCCAGAAGGGAAGGGAACCAAGGTGGTAGTGCCTGCAATATTGGTGCATCACTCAGAATAGAGCTTAAGTCCCAGCACCCAGGTGATGGCTCACAACTGTCTAGAACCCCAGTTCCAGGGGATCCGATGTCCCATTCTGAGCTCTGTGGGCACTGCACACAAGCAGTGGTGACAATAAGCTGCCCTAGGGACATACAGAAGATTCAGACTTCCCCATGATAGCTAGCCAGTCACATGGTGGCAAACACGGTTCACAGATTCTCACAGTCATGCCAGTTACCTGGATGGAGAGAGAAGTGCTTTTGGGAGGGGGCGGGGAGGTTGGTCATTTAGTACTTGGCCTCCAAGGAGCTTCTCACAGATCACTGGTGAGAACAAGGCAGTAACAGACCCAACTCACCACACACAGGAGCCAGGCCGCAGCGTAGACGCTGGTGCAGAGTGTGTTGCTTAGCAATCAGATTGAACTGGGGTTAATAAGCAGGAAGGTTATTAGCAGGCCTGGGAGGATTGTTCCCAGTGTAAGAGACTAGGAAGTGAGCAGAGTTAAGCAAAGAGAGAAGTTTAGTTACAGTTCACGGTTACTAAAGCCACAAGTGACCTCACGGGTCACTCTGAAGCCTAGAGCTCTCCCTAGCTGGACCAGAAACACTGGCTTTTCTCTCGAGCCCCATGGTGGCCCTTGAAATGCTAGGCTGACCTTGAAAGAGGCAACGCTCTTTAAAGGAAGGGCGGGAGCTGAAGCTGTTAGGTCACAATGCTCTCGGCAGCTGTGGAGGATTGGCCTGGCAATACATCATAACATCGTCTACAAATACCTCCCAGCAGGTGCTGGACGGAGGCCGGACCTAAATCAGGGTCAGCAGGAAGGAAGTTAAGGGTGAAGTCCACATGGTCAGGAGGATGCTGAATTCAGCTATTAAAAATTACACAACCAGGGCTGGAGAAATGGCTCAGCAGTTAAGAACACGGGCTGCTCTTCTGAACCCAAGTTCAATTCCCAGCACCCACGTGGCAGCTCACAACTGTCTATAACTCCAGTTCCTGGAGATCTGACACCCTCACACACACACACACACACACACACACACACACGACATGCAGACAAAACACCATCGAACATAAGATAAGAATAAACAAAAGTCATTTTTTAAATGTTTTTAAAACATTGCACGACCTTCAGAGTGGCCACTTGACAGGTACCTACCCTCTGCTGAAGAGACTATACAGTCATGGAATCAAGTCATAGTTTACTACTACTACTACTACTACTACTACTACTACTACTACTACTACTAATGCTAACTTCCACCTAGCAGCGGGGAACTAAGACAGCCATTTATCCTCACCCTGAAAAGCACGGAGAAGCAGAATGACCGTTAGTTTCGGAGACCCCCTTACATAACATAAATACACTTCTCAAAAAGTCCTATTATTTCAGGTCAACAAGTTTAGTCTCATGGTCTTTAAAATCCATTTGTGGACTTTCTCCATGGAGCTCGGCAAACAGGAGGTTAAGATCGGACTCTCCTGCCATTTCAAACGAGTGTTTGTTTTTCTTTTTCCATCTTGCGGGATAAAAAAAAAAAGTTCCTGCTCATCTCCTGCTTAGGTTATTCTGAACATTATATTTTGGTGTTCTGACTGGCTGTTGGGAAAGAGCTTGCGTGTCTCAAATAAGGAATAGGATCTGTTGTTCTAAATTATATAAGCAAGACCATATGAATTACAGAATGGAAAGAAGGCAAAATTTAAGCCTCTGTGGAAAGAAAAACAGTGACCATTCCCTCGCTATGTCCCCGGCATTGCGTGTGTGCTTGTTCATGTCTTCATTTTGAAATAGACCCTACTATGAAAGAGGCAGGTAGATATGGCAAGCTCTCTGGGCTCATTGTCTCCTAATATCCCAACTGGTTTTAGTCAGGTGAATCTTGTGTTTAGGTAGAGTTTTTGCTTAAGGGCTGTTCTCCCTTTGTCTCGGGCTTTCACTGAGCCTTACCATCTGAATTTGACTATACTACGAGGTATTGAGTTGTGTGTGAGCAAGGCCTACTCTATGCTAAGCCACCTCACACAAACAATGTTAGCATTCAGGAGGCAAGAAAAACGATCTTAGAGAGCCAAGTGGTTCCACACACCTGGAATCTGAGCTCGTGGGAGACTGAGGCAGGAGAATCATGAACTGTCTTTTTTTTTCTGTTTTTGTTTTAAAGTAGCCTGGGCTATATTATGACTTCCTGTGAAAGGGGGGGGAGAATACAAAAGCATATAGATGGATATTTACAACTCTGTTTTAAGGGAGATTATTGGTCTCAAACATTTTTTGTGGTGTAATACAGTTACAGAGTTAGATGAAGCCTAATTTGTACCTCCCCCTTTCCCTAGAAATAGTCCCACCTAGTAGAATGCCTCTCAGCATTTGCAAGGTCCTGGGTTCAATTCCCAGTGAAGAGAAAGCTTGTATCTATAATCCCTGCACCCAGGAGTCAAAGGAAGGAGGATCACAATGAGTTGAAGGGTATTGGGTTACACAATGAGAAATTATATCCACAGAAAGAGTTTTACCCAGACATTGACAGGCAACATAATTTTGTCCCCTTTGCTTTTATTTATAAGTGACACATACTATTGATACTTTGTCATATCTTTGTCAAACATGTTTATGAGCATCATTAATCGCCTGTATTTTTCTCTCAGCCTACTTTTGGAATACATCTCTAAGTTCCATTAGCTCCAGACTCCACTGAAGAATATGCCCATCTCTTGTTAAGGGACATTGAGACCTTCACAGATTTTCAGTATTCTAAAGAATTTCAGTAAAAGTTAGTTGTAGTGACAAATTTGGAATTTTGTTTTCTTTTTTAAAAAACCACACAGAATAAGAATATGTTCTCATTTTAATCCTAGGTGTGGAATATGGGCTGCTTCAGATCGTCCACAGTAGCTATGATTTGCCTTGTGTGCTAGCAGGGGTGTGATTTTGTCTTCTGTAGATAGATTCTGAGAGCATGTGAATTTGGAATTCTGGGGACTTATCAGAGGGTATATACATGCTAGGGCCCTGAGAGGTTGTGTGGATTGTTGGTTGTTGGTGGTGGTTTGTTAAGTAGTCATGTGCAAAGAAGAAACAAGAAGAAAAAAAATAAGATTTCCTGATGGTGAAGATCAAACTTGCCCCCAAGGAACTTGACACCCCTAATCAGAAGGAGATAGTCTAATGATAACGTGACTCCCTTTCCAAACCCGACTTTATTCAGGGATCTCTTTCCTTTTCCATCTATCCTTTTTTTCTGCTTTATATAGACTAGGGAGTTGAAAGGGTGGAAGAAAAAGGGTGGAGAAGGGTAGAAGAAAGAAGAACCCACAAAGTAGCCAGAGTCCAGCGACAGTGTGTGTTTCATCATGACTTACAAAAGGAGCTTCTCTGTGGTATGTGTAGAACACACGTATCACTGGACCCTCCTGCCTTACTGCATGAGGTGCCCATCTTTGGCCCAGCGTGATGGTGTCAAAAATCATTTCACTGGTTTTATGACTGTATTAGCCAATAGATGATAATTTTCCAAACAACTCATCATGAAGCCTCAGGTTACCAACTCACTTCTTCAGCTACTGAAATGTAAATAAGCTATCATAATCTGATTGGTCGAATCAGATCCATCAGTGTCTTCTTATTCATCCATTCAGCATGAAATGGAAGGAAAGCTTAAAAAGTGATAATGTAGAGACTTGGGCTTCAAGAGTTCAAATTCTGAGCTTGGGAATAGATCAGTCAGTAAGGTGCTTCCTTGAAAGCTCAAGGAACTGGGTAAAATTCCATATTTTTGTAAAATCCGTATTTTTGTAAAAACAGAAATAAAGAAAGGAAGAAAGAAAGAGAGAGAGAGGGGGGAAGAGAAGGGAAGGGAAGGGAAGGGAAGGGAAGGGAAGGGAAGGGAAGGGAAGGGAAGGGAAGGGAAGGGAAGGGAAGGGAAGGGAAGGGAAGGGAAGGGAAGGGAAGGGAAGGGAAGGGAAGGGAAGGGAAGGGAAGGAGCAGAGCTTTAGTATCATGGCATGTGCTTGTAATCTCAGCACTGGGCAGGCAGGGAGAGGTGAGCTAGAGATCCTATCTAGCAGTGAGCTGTACACCAGTGAGAAACCGTCAGTCGAAAGTCAAGGTCGAGTGTACCCAAGTAAGGTTGTCCTCTGGCCTTTACACATGTGTACGTGCACACGTGATGTTTGTTAGCCATGCTAAGGTGTCTAAAGCCCAGCCTTTCTCTGCTGTAAATGTGGGCAATGATAGTCTCTCTCCCCCACCCCACCCCACCCCACCCCCGGAAGAGCTGGTTTTCTGAGATTATTGTAAAAATTTAAGGCACAACTAGTTAAAAACATTGTTACTCTTTTTATGGTTAGATAAGTAGGTAATAGATGGAGGATCGACAGATGGATGGGTAGTTGTAAGTTATATGGCACTGGTTGGCTGGACAATAAATAGATGATGGATGATGGATGGATGGATTATAGATGGATGCATGTTGAATAATTGTCTTCAGATATTCATGACTCTCAATATTTATGCATAGTATAACTTTTAGAGCTTCTAAAATATACAGAAGCCTTGTCCCTCTTTCTCCCCTTACGCCAAGTGAAAACTTAACAGTCAGTCTTTATAAGCACTGAAAAGGGGGTGATTGACAGCTGTCTGGGAACATCAGGACCACATCATTTGATGGCTCAGCTTTATGTTAGGTTGCTTGAGTCCTGATGCTGATGCTGCCCTGTTTCGTTCAAGGAAGGTAATATACCTACAACTCATTGTTGTACTTTATCTCTAAATGGAGCCATTAAACTCCATTTTTCCCAGGCCTGAACCTAACTCCAGAGGACGATAGACCCTAGATTCCCACTTGTAACCAGTCTGGCCACTGTTGCTTGTCATCTCTCTGGGTAAACTATACCACACTGCCCTTAGGTAGTGGCCAGCAAATATTTTTTTTTACAGAAATTATTTTGTCTCATTAAAATGCAATGCAATATTCGTTATCTAAGTGAGGGTAGGACCTTTACTTAAAAAGGAAGGCTAGAGAGATGGCTCATGCTTGAGCACTAGCTGTATAAACCTGGTGGCCTGAGTTTGATCCTTGGAACCCACGTAGCATAGGAAGGAGACAGCAAGATCCCTGGCTGTTTTGGAATGTTCACCCAGTGTGATGGGAAGCCATTGAAAGTGTAGACAATGGAGGTTGATGAGATGGCTTAGTCAGTGAAGTGTTCACCTTGAAGGCACAAGTGGAGGCTCCAGCACCTGAGCCAGGGCTCCAGAACCTACATTGAAACAAAATAGCAACAGCAGCAGCAAGGCAGGCATAGAGTATAATCCCAGAACTGGGGAGGCGAACACAAGCATATCGCTGATGCTCATTGGCCAGCCAGCCTAGCCTACTTAGCAAGTCCAGGCCAATGAGAGACCCTGTCTTAGCAAAACAACATGGGCAGTATCTGAGAATAACAGCTTGGCCATGTTTTTCTGCCTTTCATGTGTGTATTCAGATATGCATGCACACACACATATACACACAGTGTAGAAATTACATTTTCCTTAATTCAGCAAATACTTACCAAGAACCCACTATACCTCAACTGGAGTCTAAACTGTGGACACACAACAGTAAAGAGGAAAAGTACCTGCCCTCACAGAGCTTGCTTTCTAGTTGGTTGGCCTTTTCTGATAAAATTCGGGTGTATTTTGAGCTGCCTGTACTCCTTGACTGACTTTTTAATCTTAAACTCGCTACCTACATTGCAGCACCTGGTCTCTTCCCCTACACCCGCTCCCCCCTAGAAGATGGCAGCCGCATCCTTCCAGCGGAACTTCTCTTCCACAGTCCCACCACATACCTACCTGGCTCCGCCTTCACAGTGAACACCAACCTTCCCCTCCTTCAACCCCACTGCTCTGTGCCAGCTTCCCTTCTCACCCCTTCCTGTCTCAGATGGACCTGTGCAGCACCTTCCTGATGGGTCTCTCCTGACAGTCTCTCCCTATAGCCTGTTCCCAACCTTGCCACCAGAGAGGCCATTTCAGAGTAGTTCAGAACAAGCCACTGTCCTGCCCAGCCACTGTCCTGCCCAGCCAGACACTAAGAAATAGTTTTACCTTTATTATCCTGCAAGGACTCCTATGATGAGCACCTCCATGACGGTCTTCCCGACTCCACCCAAGGCCCAGCCAACACACCCACCTCTGAGCCTTATCCCTAATGCTGTCCCATCTGCCTCTCAATGATACTGTCTTGCCATCCCCAGTACAACTTCCAAGCCTTCACTCCGTGTAGTGTTCTCTTCCTACAAGCTCAATCCCCCCACCTCACCGCCCCCCCAGCAGTGCACAATGCTCTTCTGCCTTCATTTCCTGCAGGGTTATCTTTAGATGTCCTCTACCCAGAATACAACCCATTGCTATTGACATTCCCATACCCACAATATTTTTCTCTATGACTGTTAGCATCTCTGTCTTTATGAGTCTACAGATGTGCTTATTTGTACCTTCCTGGCTGGACACTAGTGGGAGGGAGGGAGGGAGGGAGGGAGGGAGGGAGGGAGGGAGGGAGGGAGGGAGGGAGGGAGGAAGGGAACTACAACCTTGCTGTCCTCTGGAACAGTGCTCACACCTGGTGTGAGCTCCAGAAAGTAATTGTCTGATGAGCCTGTGGGTGTGCTTGCTGAACACATTGGTGGCTCTAGGGTGGAGCAGGTAGGAGGCCGTTTGTGATGACCAGCTCCAGCAGAGTTCCTGCAGCTCTGTCTGGTGGAGGGAGCGTTGCTTGTATTTTGGAAAACTATGGAAGGCTCATTCTGGAAGAATGCCTTCTGGATTGATATTTGCATGTGTGTTTAAACTCTTTCCTTATTGAAAATAATGAGTCAGTGCAAAGTGCTACAGAGTACACTTGTGTGGCTCGTCTGAGGATCATGTCATGAGAGGTATGTGTTAGGGACAGAGTAGACAGGAAAGTAGACACACCCAGGGGCCGTTTTGAAACTTACCCATGACCAGAAGCCTCTGTGCCCACCCCAAGGCAGGAGGCTGGCATCCCTGCAGCCCTCACTGCGTGCCAAGTGATTGTCATTTCCTGCCGGGGCCCGTGGTTGGGCTCTGGAAGGTATCCTGCTTTTCCTGGCAGATGTTGACAGCTCCATTCACTTTCTTTCTTGATGCCTTTTACCATTTGCCAGGCATTGCTTATCCATCAGCCCCTCTTCTCCCCTTTCTTATCCACTAAAGTTTAAGGTAGTGGAACCTGTTTTTGTTTGATTTTCTTGGGTTTCTTAGGAGTAAAAAGCAAAAGTACGTCTCTCTCTTTCCCTATCTCTCTGTCCCTGTGTGTCTCTCTGTGTCTCAGTCTCTCTCCCACTCCCAACCCTTTCATTCCCAGCCTTTCTTAGTGTTTAACTTAAAATGTGCTTTGCCTTCCTCTTGGCTGTGTGCAGGTGTTTTCTAATTCTGCAAGCACAGAGAGTATAAAGAGACTCCAACCCCAGAAGTTACTGTTAAATCATCAACCTCAAATAATCACAGAATCATAATCTCAGGAACAAATAAAATGTTAGGTGTTTTGCAAATATTTACTAAAGAGAGGAATACTTTATTTTTAATAAATAAGCTAATTCCAGTGCTCTCTGGATTCTTAGCCTTGACCTCCTGTGATATTCATGGGCACTTTCTCCTGTAGGGTTTGTATATATTAAACTTTCAAGGCAACGATGTCAAAAATAGATCCAGCCAAGCTCATAAATGTTGGCTGTTAAATTTATTTTGGAAATATATATATTTTAGTGAAGGCACCTTTCTTTAATAAACTCCAGAAGCCAATATTTTGAGAGGCTATTTCTGGAGTCTAGACAGTGGCCTTTGTCTCTTAGTTGGTCCTTCCAGTGTGATTTTTTTTTCAAGATCATATAAATAACAGCAAAGGTTTGCCACACTATAACCTGGATAATGTATATTTTAAATAAATCATATTTCATTGTGTATTGTCTTACTTTGTCTCTTTCCTTTTATATTTTTTTACTCTCAACCAATAGGAGATTTTACATGTATAAATAAACTGTTCATGTCTATAATCTACATGTATGTTAAATAAGTATTTATACATGTGTGCATGTGTGTGCTGTGTTGGTTTGATTCCCACTACTACCCAATGTCCTACATAAACAACTTAAGAGAGGAAGGAATTACTTTGGCTCACTGCTCAAGTCCATTGTGGTAGGAAGGTCTGGTGGATAGAACAGTTTGTTTCCTGGCAACCAGGAAACAGAGAACATGCCTGGGGCAGGTGAGTTTCTCCTATTCCCTGTGGATTTTACTCTGGGCCCCCAGCCTCTGGATACTGCCTCCTACATTTATCATTGGTCTTCCTCCTTGAACAAAGCCTCTCTGGAAATGCCCTTACACACACACACACACACACACACACACACACACACACACACACACTGGCATATACCTCACCAGTCTCCTAGGTTCTTCTCTATGCAGTCGAGCTGACAGTCAGGATCAACCGTCATATACAGACAGGTGCATGTGTAAACCCATGTGCCGAGGCCATCACTGTGCATAGAGGTTGCTTTCTTATCCTTGGTCAACATCACTTCTAAACTTATAGCCCAACTGAAATAATCTACCACCGAAGTGGTTAGAGTCCATTGCAGGGATATTCTTTAGGAAATGCCTATCAAATTCACAGAAGTTCAGCAAAGTGACAATTTGATGAGGGGCATCCACATCCACTGTTTAAAGCATATGTAGGGTGGGGGAAATAAGAAGATATAAGAAGAAGAAGAGCGGAGGACTTGCGGGGTGCTGAACCCCGTACTAGCTTGGCTGATCTACTAGTCTGTGAACCTGGAACATAATGGTGACTGAATTTCAGGTGCCAAGGCAGAGAGCCAGCTACTAAACACATAGCATGGCAGGTGGGTTGACCTTTAGCCTACCCCTGCGTGAGATCAAGATAGGCAGTCACAGACCTGAGGGACCTGCAAGGAAAAAGAGAGGAATCAGCATGGGGCCACACAACACAGTGCCTTCCTCAGTGATGGGTGGCTTCCTTACGTGCAGGACCTAAATGACACCAGTCTGTTCTGATAGACCTTTCAATAATATGAACATCATCTGTTTCCTTTAAGCAATAGTCACACATCTTGTGGGAGCCAAGGCTGATAGACAGCATGCTTTCAGCCCTGTGCCTCGTTCCTTACTCCATTTATTACCCAGAGTTCACGGCTAACCAACCCCTTGGAGACCAGTGTGCTCTTCTAGTATGTGGCTGCAAGATCTCAAAATACTGTTGCCAAGTAAGGTGTGTGCAGGTGCAAACCTGTCCTCCCAGCAGTAGGGAGACTTGGATGGGAGGGTCAGGAATTTGATGTCAGCCTGGAATATCTGGTGAATTCCAGGCCAGTGTACCCATAAAGGCATACGACTTCAAACAGAACACGGGTTGGATGTGTCTCAATGTTACAGTTACTCATCTAGCACACACGAGCCCCTGGGTTTGACCCCTAGCATACTCAGACAAACGTTGTTGAATTTAAATGGGAGGAGACAAATGACTACTTAGAGTGATGTCCTAACGTGACCCAAAGTTCTACCTTACAAAATAAAAAAAATAGAGCAGGAAAAGCATTCTGGAAATGAGAGTCTCTCTTCTCTCATGTAGGTGAAATTACCTAAGATGGCGACTAATGGAGATATTTCTGAGAAGAAAAAATATATATTTAGTTTGATAAATTCTATCTTTTTGTAGGACCATTTACTTGTATGCAACCAAATGTAAGGTATATCACTCTTGACCAGATATTTATTTGGGTGCAGGTTGTTATTGTCCCATTATTAGCAAACCAGTAGGTTAAGTGACAGCCCTCTTGTGTGATGATTAGCTTGACACAGTGTAGAATCATTTGTGTCAATAAAGGATTGTCTAGATCAGTTTGGTAAATGGACATGCCTTTGGATGGGATTATCTTGACATTTATGCTCTTTTGAAAACCAGAGAATTGTCATTAAAGTAACATAGACTCACCAGTTTAATTGTTAAAGGCACACATGACTTAGAGGATCAAAGTTCAACAATATTTTCTAACACACCATGACCCACATATCAGAATATTACAACACAAATTTTAAAGCAGTGAGACCATCCTATATTATTACCATGAAGTCTGCTTATGGGATTTCTAGTACATCTTTCATACAGTGATATCTTACTGTTTCTCACACTGTTGTGTAATCAGTGCACCACCATTTCATCAGTTAGCTACTGATGGATATTTATGTTGTTTTTATCAAGGCAGTGCTATCATAAACGTTCATAGACCTGAGATGCTTGTAGTCAGATTTCTGTAAGATGAATGGCACGAAGCCGCATGACTAGAGGGGTTTGGATTTCCCAAATAGATTGTGCCAATTTATGCTGACACGGAATGAACCAGAATCTTAGCCAGCATCTTTTGATTTACACCAGTCTGGTAACCCAAAACTGAGTCTTTCTTATCTGTTTTCATTTTACTACACTTATGAAAAAGGTTTTCCAATGGCCATGACTTTCTCAAAGGCCTGATTCATGGACCTCTTTCCAGTCTTAGAATTCACAAAAGATGGTAGCACCTCAATGGCACTGAACACATGGGTGAGGCTATTCATGATGTATAATGCACTGTGGGTTGTGGCAGAACTGAATCCTCAGAAGACCTAGAGCTTGTGATGCTGTAGCTGAAGTTGATCCGAATACCTTTACTCCTCTGCTAGTGATGGGATTGGAGTGAGCATATGACTTAGGGTGGGCAAGGGCAAGCTGTCTATTCCTCACAAACTGTATGGTAGGGTGGAGGTCTCATGTCTGGAAGAGTGGCACCCACGTTGCAATCATGAATGATAACTTGCAGAAAACATGCTAAATAGAAAAACACAAGAAACTTGGGGCCTTCAGTACATTGCTAATGGTAGAACTCACCAACCTTGAAACTGTCTTAGACCTGAATACTGAAGTCAATAGGTTTATAGTAGTAAGAGAACTGTATTAGTTACTGTTCTACTTATAGCAGCCAAATCCCTGGCAAGGAGAAACTTAATGGAGGAAGGGCTTACAGTTTGAGGGAGCACAGTCCATTGTTGTGGGAAGTGATGGTGGCAAGAGTTGAGGGGTCTGGGCACATTGCAGAGTGAAGGTGTTCATCTCATGCTCTCCTTTTTCTAGGGCCCATATTTAAGGTCAATCTTCCCACCTAGGTCAATGTACTGGAGATAATCCCTCACAGCTATACTAGAGGTTTGTCTCCACAGAGTCAAATATACAATATAAACTGTTGCAGACACTTTCCATTTGGTTTCATTGTCGTTACTGCAGAAAACATTTTTTGTATAATATCCACTCAAGATTGGGACTTGGAAAAGTCTTGCAACAACAGAAAGAATAAAAGAAGCTCAAAATAGGAACCCCCTGAGGAAAGAGATAAAAAACAGGGGATATGTCGATAAAAGGAAAATGTTTAAGCTCAAAGGAAGATGGGTTGAAGTAAGAGGAAAGCTGACAACATCAAGGTCATTTACATGAAAGAGTCCAGGCCACTTCACATGTGATGCCCATGGGCACTTCTTGGTTAAATGTTAGAGGGAGGAGAGGATTCTAGGGGCAGTTTGACAGGCAGAAGAGCATTTCCACAAGGAACTGCACATGGAGACCTATGGAGGCTCAGACTCTACAGCCCATTTCCCAGCTGGGTGATTTTATGTAAATTGAAAACACAACAGTTATAGGAAGGCACGTTTTTAATTCCAGTACTCAGGAAGCAGAGACAAGCAGATCCCTGAGTCTGAGGCCATCCTGGTCTATAGAGTGATTCACAGGACAGCCAGAGTTACATGTAGAAACCCTACCTCAAACAAACAAACAAACAAACAAACAAAAAAGTTTGTGTCTCAGTTTCTCACTTTTAATAATAGTTCCAACCTCAGACTACAAAGTTTTATTAGATAATCCTTCAAGGTTGAGATGGGGACAGGGCTTGGTGTATATGAAATTGTATGTAAGTATTTAGTCTTCCTAATCTTCAGTTACCATTTCAACTTAAGTTCTTGAAAATAGTCACCCAGTGGTGTAGCCTCTGCTGCTGCACTATCTTATATGACTAGTTTTCTGAGAACCTAGGTTGATGAGATGGCTCTGTTGGTAAAGGTGCTTTCTACCCAGGCTTGGCCATGAGGGTTCAATCCCTAGAGGACAAGTGGTAGAAGGAGGGAATTGGCTCCAGAAGACTGTCCTCTAAACTCTACACACACACACACAAACACACATACACATACATCACACTCTCACACATGGAAGAAGGAGGGATGGAGGGAAAGAGGGAGGGAGGGAGGGAGGGAGGGAGGGAGGGAGGGAGGGGCGAAGAGGGGGAGAGGGGAAGAGGAGAAGAGAGAGACAGACAGAGAGAGAGAGCAACAATAATAATTTTTAAAAGAGAGCCTACCTAAGAGTGGACGGGCAGGCATGTAATCTCAACACTGAGGGGAAAGTTGAAACAGGAGGATCACAGGTTTGAAGGCAGCCTGGGCTACATGGTTTGTTCTAAGAGCCACCCTAAGCTACAGAGTAAGGCTAGTCTCAGAAAACTGTCAAAAAGACAGAGAGGGGGGAAGAAAAGGGAAGGGAAGGGAAAGAGGAAGAGACATAAAACATCAAGTTCTGGTGATAAGTAGGGACAGTTAGACTATCCTTTATTACCTGGCAGGAGAGTGAAACAATAGATAAGACAGTTGGCAGAGAGGACTATTTGGAGTTTTCATGAAAAATTTAAGGCATGGTTGTCCTATTATCTGTTTGCTCAGCTCTTGCATATTTATTGAAGAAAGGTAAACATATTTATGTCTGAGTGCATACACACACACACACACACACACACACACACACACACTTTGTTCAGGATGTGAAGCCATGTTTAAAAGAACTCATCTCTAAATCAAATTATATCAAATTCTAGAATAAAGGGAAACAATCTCTGTTGGCCTAAATCTGAAGCATGTCTGTAAGATTGTCAGAGGTAACTTTCTAGATGTGTTCTCTATCTTGGTAGCTGCTTATACCATTGATTTAATATGTAGGGGCGCTCCTAGCTGACCAGTCATTCAGCAACGTTGAACAGAGCATCACCCATTTGCAGATAAGGGCAGAGCTGTTCACACTGAGGTACTCGGCTAGCAGGATTAGAAAGTTGTCATGTTGATGTCCTTGATTGAATAAATGACCTTGGTCATGAATATTGGTTTTGTACCATAACAGAACAAATATCCTTCCAAGGCAAGAACGCACAGGCTACAGGATCTAAGAGAGAGTCCTGATTAAAAGATCCAGCCAGAAGCCGAGGCCTTCAGGAACCACAGTAGATGCCTTAGAAACACAGTCAGCAAGCTGGGTGGTCTGAGAATTGATGGGCTAAACAGCTCCACATCTTCAGTAAATAAATAACAATGGGGTACCTATAGATTACTCAAAATCTAAGAGAAATGTGAGCCTGTGTCAAACTATGGCTTCTGTTTTTGGATATTATGTCCAACAAAGTGAGGGGGGAGGAATGAGGCCAGCCATGTAGTATACACCCTTAATCCCAGCACATTTTTGTAGGCAAAGGCAGACAGTTCTCTGTGAGGTCAAAGCTAGCGTTTCTACATAGATAGTTCCAGAATAGCTAGGGCTTACATAGAGAGATAGAGAGACCCTGACTCAGAGAGAGGAGAAGAGGGAGACAGAGATGTAAGGCAGGAGGGAGAGGGAAAGAATTGGATACAGATGCAGTCATATATGTTTATAATCCCAGCACTCTGGAGGCTGGAGCAGGAGAGTCATGAGTTTGAGGCCAAGTTGTACTACATAGTGAGACCTTGACCCAAAAATGAGCAAATAAGGATCATTATCAATCAATTGGAAATCTGAACTCTTAACAGATATTTGAAGATAGTGAGATTTTTTTTTCTTTTAGCTATCTGGGTTTATATTTAAAAACAATGTCATGATCTTTTACATTGAAATCTTTACAGACAAAATTACCTGAAGTTGTAGATTTGGTTTACAATGACCCAGAGGACAGAAAGGAGGACGCAATATAGAGAGTGGCTCTTAACCTTCATGATGCTGTGACCCTTTAACACAGTTCCTCATGTTGTGGTGACCCCCGACCATAGAATGATTTCTTTGCTACTTTGTAACTGTAATTTTGCTGCTGTTATGAAGCGTACTGTAAACATCTGATAGGCAGGATATCTGCTATATGACCCTGCGGGGGTCAAGAGCCACAGATTTGAGAACTACTACTCTAGATGTCTCAAGAGCGGCCAGATTAAAAGGTGTGTGCAGAAACGGATACAATGTGTGATGCCAGTTCAGCCACTGTGTGTACCCTAAAGTCTTCCTTCATTAAAAAAATGATTTTAGGCAGGAGTAACTCTAACTTAAGACTAGTCTGGCTATATACAGAAGACCCCTATGTCAGAAGTAGGGGAGGAGGAGGAGGAGGAGGAGGAGGAGGAGGAGGAGGAGGAGGAGGAGGAGGAGGAAGAGGAGGGGATAGTTTTCTTTTCAAAGCACTGCAAATGGGCAGAGAAAGGGGAAACCGAAACAGAACAAAAAAAAAAAAAAATCAGACTCTGCAGAAAGCCAGGAAGGAAGTGAGATGGAAGGCTGCGTGGAAGGTCATGCTACTTTCTTCCCGTTGTCTGTGCAACCTCTGTGAAAGTCCCTGCTTGGGAATCCAGACTCTGGGTGCAGAGTCCGTTTTCTTACCCCCAGCTGGGAGGCTCCTAGCACTGAGTGCTCTGGGTCTCGGTCCCTGTGTGTGAAGTGGACTTCAAACACGGTGTTCAAAGGCCTTTTTGTCTTTATTTTTCCAAACATGAGGAAGTTATTAGATTTTACAGTTTGTGTCCAGTGCTGCACGCGCCTTTGGCCTCTTGCTGTGAGACAGTCCTGAGAAGCCCGGATGCCTGCCGCTCTCCCCCAAGCTTTTCACCTAGGCCTTTCCATTTGTGGTTAAGAAAGCAAGAACCCGCCCTGTGCAAGAAAGTTCCCTCTTTTTCAGCCTGGAGGAGAACATGAGTAACAGATTTTTCCATCGGAGCTGTTTTTCCTGGACACGGCGTACCGTCCAGTCCAACGGCTGCAGCATGTGATCTCTGGGAGACCTTAAATAAACTTTCAGTGTTATCAGCCCCAGTTTTAGGAACTTATGAATTCATTTTCTGTAGTTGGTGATTTTCCTTTTTAAACAGAAGTTCTTTTTCATTCAGTAGCTGCTGAGAGCTTCCCAGGTGCCGTACCACGTAGCCCTGAGCATAACAGACACGCCTTGTGCTCAACCCACGTCCCTGTGGCAGCCGCCTCTCCTCTGTCTTGCCCAGAGTTTTCCTTGGGCAGGGTCCTCGGCCCTCTTTATCATGACTTGTGGTCATAGTCCTTGCCTCTCCTGCTCAGCACAATGCCAGGCAGAGAGTCCCTATGCAAAAGCAAAACATACAACTCCTTATTCAACAAGAGCCAAGCATGGCAGGACCTATAACTCCCATACTTGGGAGGCAGAGGGAGGGTCACGTGTTCAAGGCAAGACGTTTGAGACTCTGTCTCAAAAATACAAGGGCTGGAGATGTACTTGACCAAGTAGAACATTTGCCCAGCCAACACACAGCCCTTAGTTTGAGCCCAATCAACACAAAATAATAACAATAGTATTAAGAAGTGTAATAGCTGGGTGGTAGTGGAGCATGCCTTTGATTCCAGCACTTAGGAAGCAGAGACAATCAGATCTCTAAGTTCAAGGTCAGCCTGGTCTACAGAGTGAAGTCCAGGATAGCCAGAGCTACACAGAGAAACTATCTCAAGGGGGGGGGGGGGGGGAAGAGCCGTAGTAAAGAAGAAAAACATCAAGCATGAGGTCCTAATGAGTCTAGGATCCTGTGCAACCACAATGCTAATCTGAACACCCATAATACCAGCTCTGGTGCCTGGCACTTTATGAAGAGCCAATGTCATAGTCCTTGTAATGAACGAAAACTTAAGAAATGAGCCCTCCACGTGGTTGTAGGTTGGCATCAATGAAGAACAGATGGCAGTAAGTATGGAAAAGATGCTTGTCCCAGTCAGGTATCAGATCCAGTGGCCGCTTCTCTCCTCCAGGGCCACAAAGTCCAATCGGTTGAGGCTTGGACCATGATGTTTTCCAAGGTGATTTCTGATTTCCCTACAGCACCCCTGTGTGTGTGTGTGTGTGTGTGTGTGTGTGTGTTTGCTGCCTGAGCACATTTGAACTGAACCAAACACATTCTTGGGACTGAAATCTGAAGGGAAGTACTCCTTTCTTTACTGCAAAGCTTGCTGCCATTTAGGAGTGCAATTCATCACTTAGTTATGGCAGATGGCTTGGTGCTTCTCCAGGCTGTTGGTTTTGAAAGATGGCGACACATGGCCTGTGTTGGTGTTTACAGGGTGTCTGTCATTTGCCTGGCATGTGAAGTGTTTGGTGAAGAATGAAAAAGATGGTTTAGTGATGATGCAAAGAGGCCCTATATTCCTTTAAAAGAAAAAGGGACCCTGAGAACTAGAGAGATGGCTCTGCAGTTAAGAGTACTTGATGTTCTTGCAAGGACTCTGGATGGGTTTCCAGCACCCACGTGACAACTCAGATCTGTGTCTAACTTCAAATCCAGGGAATCTGACATCCGCTTCTGGCCTTTGA
The DNA here is from genome assembly GCF_978045245.1 of Mus caroli. Taxonomy (NCBI): domain Eukaryota; kingdom Metazoa; phylum Chordata; class Mammalia; order Rodentia; family Muridae; genus Mus; species Mus caroli. The sequence goes on from NW_028227262.1 coordinate 51,208,483, forward strand.
AGGCCATATGGTGCTCATACATAATGCAAGAACACTTGCACATATAAAATCAAAAATAATTAAAATTTTAAAATAACCTGGACCTATCTACACATATTTCCCCCTAAACTCTGCGTACCTTTCCTCATCTTGCTTCCAGGAACAGTGAAAGTCCCCGGGGCGCCTGCCTGGGTTCACAACCTGTGAATTAAGTTCACAGTATGTGAGTCTGCAACTGCACCATGGTGTGAGTCCCATAGTCTCGCCTCACAGATGCTCATCTTCGTTTAGAACCACTCAAGATGTCAGTTGGCTTCCTCGGGGATTCCACTGTGGGTTAGACACTGACCCCTCAGTCTTTGAGTGTTGGAAGCTTACTTCCCAAAACTCTGTGCTAATGGTATGTGGAAGAGGGGCTTTTGAGGAGTAGTTTGGATTACATGAGGTCATAAGGGTGGAGTACCCATGACGATATTAACTGGGTTTCTACAAAAAGGAAGAGGAAACCCAAGTGAGCAAGCTTGTTCTGTCTCTGTGCATGTGATACCCACATTATGATGTAGCAAGAAGGCTTTTAATGGATGCCACAACCGTGCCCTAGGACTTCCCAGACTCTAGAACCATGAGATACATCTTTGCTTGATAAATTTACCTATCTGTAGTATAGCAACAGAAAATTAACTAAGACAGGGTTCTTAAACAGGACAGGCTAAGTCAGCCCCAGAGCTGGGTGCCTGTCAGCAAGCATTGGAAAGAACAATCAAGTCAGATAGAGACCACCCACTCCTGATCTCTGAATGCTACTTGTCTAGGAGTATTTTCAAACTGCCACCCCATTCCTGGTCTGATGCCTAACGCTGCAGGGGTGAACTACTTCACTCCAAGCCTACCCTCTCCCTGGGCTTCCCCCATCATTAGACCTAGAATCCATCCTACCTTGCATTGATAACACCCAGGACCCAGAGCCACAAGGCTAAGGACGTCAGAGTCACACTGTCTCGCAAGTGGCGGGATACAGAGAACCTTTTTATCCACAGGTTGAAGTGGAAACTATAAACTTAGTAACAGGAAAGGTCAGGGAATGACTTTGGGTACAGACACATCCAGTGATCTAGTCATCCAGAGCTTGTCAGTGAAGCCTGTCTGCCTCCAGCCCAGCTAACTTTTAGGGTGTGTCCTGGTGGCTCTAGGTTGCCATCCCAGTCACTTTGTCGCTCTAAACAATTATAGAGTGCTCCTGGAACACTAAAGTAGGAGATGAGATATTAATCTAATACTTATGAGCTTTCAGAGCCTAATTAATAATGTGAGGACTGGTAATAGCTGCTGCTCTTTGTGCAGATGTGGGGCTGGAGAGTAAATCCAGACCTTTGTGCACGGCAAGCCAAGCTCTGCCACATCCCAAGATTTTGCCTTCATACCCCTTCTGCATATGTGCATTGGCACTGATTATTTTTTAAGTCCCTCTCTGAGTTATCTTCACAGCCCCCCAATCATGCCACCTTCACTTGGGTCCAGGTTGTTTGAGACTCACGACTTTCTGAATGTCCCCAGGGACATCGTTACAGAGCATTCTGTATACATCCTCATTTATCCTATAAGCATATGTATGTGGGCTCCTCAGCAACACCACTGACTGTGCAGCTCCTTAGATTGCTTAATCAATCTATTCTAGCTTCCAGCTCTTTCAGTTGTCAGAATGCACGTGCACCAATAATTGCTGAGTCCAGAGTAAACTTTTTGTCACGTTTTCTATTGGTGTGACCTCTGTCTGCATTCAAACTTGTTGTTGGTTAAGTTGGCTTCTGGAGGGGGCTGGAAAGATGGCTCAGCGGTTAAGGGCACTGACTGCTCTTCCAGAGGTCCGTGGTTCAAAATCCAGCACCCACATAGCAGCTCACACCTGTCTGTAACTCCAAGATCTGTCACCATCACATAGACATACATGCAGGCAAAACACCAATGCACATAAAACAAAGTTGGCTTCTGGCTGAGTCTTCCCTAGTCTGCTGTAAAAGTAAGTAAATTTTTGGAAAAACTTGATGTTAAAAACCATTTCCAGTGCTTGGCGGGTAAATATGGGGGAGCGGCGGAGGCTGCTCACCCTTCAGTATTGGGGCATCTGATCCTTTCTGCCCATCAGCTTCCCAGTGCCCGATCTGTGCTACCTACTTTTCCTCCTCCAACACCCTTGAGACAGAGGGATTTTTGTCTCCAGTCTACAAAAAAGCAAATAGGTTCCCACAAGATCAAGTAGCTCTCTCAAAGACAAACCACTCACAGACACTTAGGTGTGTTTAACTCTAGAACTTAGGTTTTCACCCATACTGCCAGCAGGCTCTTACTCTTCAGAAGGAAGAACCACAGTACCATGGTATGAGCCCTTTCTCAACTGCCCTAAAAAAAAAAAAAAAAACACGTCAATTAATTACATTCCTGTGTATTTCTCTCATTTTACAATAAAGTATAACATAATTTGAATATCCCCTACCCCATGAATAATTCCATTGGTAAACTATTCTGCAAAATGCAAATGATGTAATGAGCCCTCTCTGAGTCCACAGTTAGCCTGCCAAGATTCTCTGTGCCTGGCATCCCTGATGCTGAAGCGATGTTGATGTTTTCACCGTGGACCTCTGAGTTTACTTCTGAGTGGAAAAGCCGTTGGCATGTGATGACTCTAAGAAGCAAAGTCCATTAAATACTCTATTCCACATATTAAATCCCCAGGCTATCCCAGAATAAGCACAGGCTGGGGAGCCAGACTAGACTTTGAATGGTACCCAGTATAGCCCATCTCTTGAGTAATTCTCAACTCCTCTTGGACATTGTTTTTGAAGTTGAGAATTCAGGGCACACACAGTATGTCATCATATGTTTATAGTGTATAATGAAGAGAACCTTCAGGGGGCCAAAAGAAACAGCAGCCTTTTTAGCTGGCTTTTCCTCTGTTGCTTTCCTGACTCATGTTGCAAGGCTTTTGTTTCTAATCAAAGCAACAAACAGTAAGGTCACTTCCTTGTGATTATATGGCAGCGGAAGGTGTCGGGGGCTTTGGGTCCTCACTTCTACCGGTTTGGAGTTGGAGGACACAGGCATACACACCCCACAGCGCTAAATACATGTGTCCTGCGTCCTGCGCCTCCTCGCCAGTCCCTTTAAATGAGTCTCAATCATGGATTGGAGGTAAGAGGAATGTCTCTGACCGTCAGATGGCAGGCAGGCAGTGTTCTGGAGCATCTTGAGCAAAATGCTGGACAGGTTTTAATGTTATATGGGGGGAGGTTCCTGTAAGCCGAGCATCTCAGAAACCAACTGTTAAGAAACAGAACTAACAAGGCATGTTTATCTCTCCACGTTTTCAAGGAATTGCTCCTTTCTAACTCCTGTAGGGTAAGGTCTGGAACAATATCCTAACAGAGACAGCTCTTCACGCCCATCTTCTGGAAGGTTATCTTGATATGTGTAAGAAACGTCTTGGCTTCTTTAAGAGACTGAAAGGGCTGGTTTTCTGATTTTCTTCAGCACTTCAGTGATTACTGGAGTGTGTCATTCCAGGTCACCATCAGCCTCAGACACCTACTGTTTTTTCTATTCTTTCTTTTCTCTCAATTATTTTATAATTTGAACGATTCGGGCTCCTTCCTTCACTCATCCTGGAAAGAGCCGTGGAAAGGGTCCCTGCCTGCAGCACAGAAATGCTTTTGATTTGTAATTGTTAATCTCCTCATCAGCAAGATGAGGCTCCCTCTACTTTTGTCTGGAGCTGGGCAGCAAAGGTCCAAGTGTGCTAGAACTCATTAGTGTCCTTTCTGAAAGGACCCTTTGATGTGTGTGCCCTGCTCTGCCTCGGGGAAGCAGGCGACTGAATCCTGTCCGTTACCTTTACGCTATTTCTTGGTGAAGCTTCTGTGTGACCAGAATTCATCAGCTCACAGAAGAGACCTCGGAGATGCCATTTTTGTGGATAGCTATCAATTAATTAATGTCCTCTTCGGATTTGTCAGAGGAAGTCTTACATCCTTATTAAAGGGAAGCTTTTGGTTCTTTCCCCCTCGTAATGTGGTTATGGTAAACTCATTAAAGGCCAACACCGTGTTCAGCCTCTCTTCCTTAGTCAGTTGTTGGCAATGGGGGGAGGGAGGGAAATCTGGGTAGACTTCAGAAAAGAAAGGAAATTATCTAATGCAGTGGAGTGCAAAGCTGGGGGAGGGTGTGGAGAGGGGGGATAGGAGGAAGTCTGTGGAGGAAGTAGGTGGGGTTGAGTAAAAGGAGAGAAACCTTAAAGAAACAAACATGTCACAGTGGGGACTGTGATGGGACCTCCCACCATAACAGAACACAATGGTTTGGCCTTAGAAAGGAGCCATCTGTCTCTAAATCGGCCCTACCTACGGTGTCTGATGTCTGAAAGCATGTGCTATGTTCTGAAATGCAGCCTTGTGGTCTGGATTGACCCAGGGACTCGTGTGACTTCATTCACACAAGAGATTCTCCTTGCAAAGTAAAGCCACTCTGCTCTCAGCCCCTTTAAGAGGTCAGAAACGAACTCCTTTTGTTAGTTAGTTAGTTAGTTTGTTTGTTTGGGTTTTATTTTGTTGTTGTTGGTTGTTTTGTTTTGTTTTGTTTTTGAGACAGAGTTTCTCTGTATAGCGCTGGCTGTCCTGGAACTCACTCTATAGACCGGGCTGGCCCCGAACTCAGAAATCCACTTGCCTCTGCCTCCCAAATGCTGGGATTAAAGGCATGCACCTCCATTGCCCGGCCAGAAACTAACTCTTATACAGGGCTATCAAGCTTTGACCTTCCAGACTCTATGCCAAAGGGCATTCTGTTTTCCAACCTGCTATTTACTGGGTCCCCCATCTGGAGGCTGTTACAGTGAAATGCAGGATAGACAGGAAGGGGCTTTGCCCTCCCACAGAGAGTCTGCTAGATGACCAGAGACTATGGGGAAGTGGGGAAACAAACACTGCTGGTTTAGGAGAACTGTATTCTTAAGCCATGAAGTGCTTAAGCTGGAGTAAAGCCTATAAATCACTTTGTCTCATCTCCACATCATGTGACTGAGGCTGAGGAAGTCTGACTCTCCCTCTCCCAGCAGCTACCAAATGCCAATCGCTTGTCAAGCCAGCAGTGGGATGCCATGTCCACCTTCTGTCCTCTATGCTGGGATTCTTGTCTGGCTAAAGCTTGTGGGGGCCATGGTGCATGCTGTCACAGTTGCCATGAGTTCCTGTGTGCAGTTGCTCCGTTGTGACAGGAGAACACTTTTTCCTTCATGTTTGTTTGTTTTGTTTTGTTTGAGACAGGGCTTCTCTGGGTAGCCTTGTCTATCCTGGAACTCACTTTGTAGACCAGGCTGGCCGCACACTCATATAGATCTACCTGCCTCTGCCTTCCTAGTGCTGGGTTAAAGGAAGGCGTGCGACCCAAAGGAGGTCTTTTGAAGAGCAACTGCTTGCAGAAACCTGTATGCTCTTTCAGAAAAGTCCCTAAGAAACAGGCTCCAGCCACAGTGACGGGTAGCACTGGGTAAACAACAAAAGAAAGCGATAAAAAACTTGACCTGGAGACAGGGTTTTTTCCTCTCTGGGGTTCAGAGTCATCTTCCTTGCTAGGTTCAGAAAAGGGACTTGTGCTGAGGCTCCTCAGCGCAGCTTACAGCTCGGAAATTCTCCCTCTTGCTTCGAAAATGTTTGATTTACTTCCCTGGCACCCCCATAAATGAAAGCAATGTATGTCTCTATGTTTGCTTCCATCCCCTTTCTCCCTCCATCCCTCCCTCCCTTCTCCCTCCATCTCTCCCTTCTTTCTTCTTCTCCACTAGTGTTTTTGCTTTTTACCTAGAAAGGAAATTAGGAGACTAGAAGGACCCATGTTCCTTAGAGACTGTGGCAGCATGCATGGAACCAGCAGAGCCCAGCAAAGTTGGGGATGGAGAATCGCTGCAGCTGTTAGTTGGAAGCAGAAGTTGGGGTTCGTGTGGGTTATGACGACGATAACTATTCCAACTATTCGTTGTTCCTTAGATCAGACTTCTATAAAAGTCAGCATAGTGTGGTGATGTGTACCCGTAACCCTAGCTACATGGGAGGCAGAAGCAGGAGGAAGAGCCCTGAGCCCAGAAGTTCACAGTCAGAGCGGGTGAGATAGTGAGGTGGCGTTGTCCCCCAAAACAAAATGAGAAATAAGAGCATCAGACACTACACTCAGCAGTTCAGAGCACTTGCTGCTCTTTCAGAAGACCTCAGCTCGATTTCTGATACCCACATGGCAGCTGACAATCACCTCTGTTTCCAGTTCCTAAGGATCCGACAGTCTCAGTGAGCGCCAGGCACACAAGTGATGCACAGGCATGCAGGCAGGCAAAACACCCACACACATAAAAGTAAGATTAAATAAGAAATATAAAACTACTTCTCCCTCACCTATTTCCTAGGTTCTTTCTACACTAGTACTATGTCAGGCTGAAATTAATAAAGATGAGTTAAGTGTGGCCAGAGAGTCTTGAAAGCCTCCAGCAGTCGGCAAGGACAGCCAGCCACTCCTGCCACTCTGTGTCACCCAAGATTTACTGATAGTTCATTGACTACTCACTCGGTGAGTATCAAAGCCCGTGACTTGAGACAGCTGTGATCAGTAGAATTTAATTGATATGATTTTGAGGTCAAAGGATTAAATCGACTTTTGCACTAACCACTGGATTAGAGTCATAAGAGTCATGCATATTTAGAGAGAAATCAAATCAGGTCTGTTCGGGCAAATGGTAACTCTCTGATACATTTGGAAATTATGCCCCCCCCCCCCAGAAACAAAGAGAAAGGAAAAGTTGAGTCTATGCAGTTAACAGCAGTGTGTGTGTGTGTGTGTGTGTGTGTGTGTGTGTGTGTGTGTGTGTGTAAACCCTACCTTCCTACTCTCACACTGAGTGGTCCCTTTGAGCTTCTGATGGAATGATTAAAACACATTTATAATGCTGAGGGGTAGAGCTGCCTCCTGTCTGTCATTAACGATGGGCCCTATAGATAGGTGGTGAATACTGTTGCTTATACAGTATCCAAATACAGCAAGTAAAAGCTACGATGTAGTGAAAGTATTCTATACATCACCAGAAGGACCAGTGTACAGCAAATGGGTAGTTTTTCAGGGAATGCAAGTGTTCGTGTTTATACAAATAAGAATCAGTGGTCCCTTTGGAGCCATGTGTGCATCTGCTGGTATCTTGCCCTTGTCAGAGCATCTTTTGGCCTTCTATCCTTTGAACACATTAGATTACTCGACGCTGTGGACATTTGTCTGGATGCACTGGGCAGAGATCCACAAAGAGAGCCAGGGAAAATAATATCGAATGTCTTTTGCAGACTTGGTATTGGCTTAAGGGTACTCTCTCTCCCAGACATGAGGCCCTGCAACTCCCAAAGCGCTGACAGAAAGCAAAGCTGTGCTGTAGACTTGCATTCCTCCTCCATGGGGCTGCACGATAAGTTTGTGGCTCTACTCAGTATCTGCCTGCCTCCCTGACCCTTGGGACGTAGACCAGGCCAGGCTAGGTTGCATGGTGTGGAGTACCTTACCCCATGTAAGAGTCAGAAAGTTCTACAGTACTGAAGAGTCCGTCCCTCTCCCGTCAAGACTCCCATCATGCATCACGGCAGTTGTCTCCTCCCATATTCTCCCACTACAAGGCCTGTTCGAGGCTGTCCACAGTTTTGGGTTCTGAGTCTGTCTCTCTCTCTCTCTCTCTCTCTCTCTCTCTCTCTCTCTCTCTCTCTCTCTCGCTCTCTCTCTCTCGCTCTCTCTCGCTCTCTCTCGCTCTCTCTCGCTCGCTCGCTCGCTCCCTCTCCTCTCGCTCTCTCTCGCTCTCTCTCGCTCTCTCTCTCTATCTCTCTCTCGCTCTCTCGCTCTCTCTCTCTCTCTCTCTCTCTCTCTCTCTCGCTCTCCTCTCGCTCGCTCTCCTCTCGCTCGCTCTCCTCTCGCTCGCTCTCCTCTCGCTCGCTCTCCTCTCGCTCGCTCTCGCTCGCTCTCCTCCAGCTCTCTCTCTTCTAGAGGGTAACTTCCTGCAGCTCCTTTCAGTAGACCTGCTGTTCTTTCTCTCTGGCACTGGTGAGGACCTTCTTACTGCATCCTCACACGGGAGAAGGCAGAAGACCAAGCTGTCAAGCTAACCTAACACTGCATGAAGCCTCCTTCATAAGGGAGGAATGGGCCTGAAACCTCATTATCTTTAAGACCTCATCTGTTAGTTCTTTCAATGAGGGTACATCCCTAGCAACCTGGTGCTCCAGAAATGCTGTTACTACCTTTATTTGCATGCACCCCAAATGTGGTGTGTTGTCACTGACCAGGACTCTGGAGAAGGTGTTTTGCATCTGAGAGCAGGGACTGCTACCTCCCTTCTGCAGCTATTTATATTGCTCCTCTGAGAGGAAGAACCATGCCTTCAGTGACACGCAGGTCCAGAGGTAGCCGTACCCTCTTGGTACAGGGCCTTGTGTTGCACTGAGAGTCAGGTCACCCTAGTGGGACCAGAGAGCAATTGCTCTGCTCTGCTCACCATGAAAACAGCCATCAGCTTTGGAGGACTTATCTGTACATCTGCAGAGATTTTTATGATCATCTCTGTATTGGAGTTGGGGTAATAGAAGGTTGCTCAAGTAAGTATGCCCATGCCAGATGCCCCTTGAGATGTAAGCACTCCACATCATTAGACAAATACTAAGGTCAGATGTGAAACATTTCTTGCTTTGTCATATTCATTTCTTCCTCTTTTTAAAATACGTTTAATTTATTTATATATTTATTTAGTGTGTGTGTGTTTATTTATATATTTATTTAGTGTGTGTGTGTGTGTGTGTGTGTGTGCAGTTTTGCCTACATGTGTTTATCACATGTCTGTAGTGCCCACAAAGGTCAGAAGACATTGAATCCTCTGGAACTGGGATTACAGATGGGTATGAGCCACCTGGTGGGTGCTGGGAATTGAACCTGGGTCCTCTGCAAGAGAGGACAGTGCTGTTAACTACTGAGTCATCTCTTCAGCCCCCCACTTTCTTTTTAAGAGAAATAACTTAACATCTCATGATACATTTACTTATTTATTTATTTTCTGCCGTCTGAGTTGGGTCCAACTGCATATCTCAGACTAGACGTGAATTCACTGGATAGCTCAGGCCAGCCTCTAACTTCTCCTCAAGTGCTATAATTAAAAGCGTAGGCTACCATCTCAGCTCTTCAAATACTTTACTTGACAAAAGGACTATGTTGCTTTCCCAGTTCATAGGCAAGTGTGTGCCCTCTCTCCACAGGTGTTTGTGAATTGGCTCCTTTTGCAAAGAGCAATTGCAGGCTTGGGGCTCAGGGCTTAAGCTGACTAATCTTGTCCTTGGGGGCAGGTAGCCCTAAGTGGAGAGCAACCGTGTGTTTAAATCTTTATCAAGCAGATCAGGAACCCAGGAAACAAAGATGTGAGGTCAGCTGTCCACAGTGGTGACATTAGCACGGGTGGTTCTCAACCTATGGATCTTGACCCTTTTCAGGGTCCAATGGCCCTTCCACGGGGGTCACCTCAGATTGCCAGAAAACATAGATATATACATTATGATTCATACAGTAGCAGAGTTACAGTTATGGAGTAGCAACAAAAATAAGTTTGTGGTGGGGAGTCACCACAACAAGAGGAACTGTGCTAAAGGATCGAAACATTAGGAAAGTCACGAGCATTAGCAGAATGGCCAAGCTGGTCAGTATTTGCCCATAAACATTCCACAATAGTAACTATAAGAAAACGGTTTTATGGTGTGTGTGTGTGTGTGTGTGTGTGTGTGTGTATGTGTGTGTCTTTGTGTCTGTGTATGTGAGAGTGTGTTTGTGTGTGTCTCTGTATGTGAGCATGTGTGTGTGTTCAGATATACTCATTGAGGCCAGAGTTTGATGTCAAATGTCTTTTTCTTCACCGAGTGTGTGTGTGGGGGGGGGGGGGGGTGTTGAGGACAGCATTTGTTGCCCCAAATAAATCAGAAAAGTAGCAGATTTTGAGATATTTGCTTAGACTAGGAAAGGTGACTTGAAAAAAAGTTTCAAATGAGAAGCTAAGTTTTTCTTCCCAGCCTAAATTATTGGACTTTTTGAACGAGTCCACTACTTGTATCTTATATAATCAAGACTTTCTATATTAAACATCTTTAAAATGCTGTCTTCTTTTGACAACACTTTAGTAAGATGTATTTGCAAGAGATCTAATAAGCTGTGAACATGAGTAATAACAATCTCTGCCACTTGGAACTGCAGAGATCAGTAGGCTAGTCACTAAATCAGATGAAAATACTACCTAAAGTTTCTAAGGCACACACATACCTACAACATCTAAAGTGGGACCTATTTGGTGGATTGCAATAAGTTCTCAGAACATTTGCTGTAACTCGGATAGAAATAGGTAAATATTCACATTAGTTTGTAGTGCAAAAAGGTATTTCAGCTAAAATATGTCAATTCTTACATCTGCAGTGGCTTAGGGATGGATGGTCAGCGTTGTGTTTCTGCAGCGTCTTCAGGCTGAGGTACAGTGCTCAATGCTTGAGAGGGTTAGGCAAATTCATTCCCTTTTGTTCAACAATGCCTCATCTCCACTATGTAAAACCTGGTCTCCAGTCCCACTATCCATTATCTGCCTTACATTAGGTCTTACTTCAGGGCTATTACACAAAGGGATTACTTTATAAAAGGCCTCCAGATCACTCTGGTCAAATGTTACACATGGTTTCAGTGATGATCCAGGAGCAAGGGAACTTCCTCCAACGGTTCTCAGGAGAAATTTGATTTTTCAAGTATTTCCACAAAATGGCTATGGATAAGTCCAAAAATTTGTTCAAATATTCCCAAACAAGAATTTCCTCAGTAGACAGTCCCTGAAACTCCAACCATAACTAATCCATAAGGAGAAGACGCACATTTTAGTCCTTGAGAATCAAGGTTAGGACGAGGAAAACAAATTCCTCTTTCTAGGGTACTTTCTCTAGCTCCTCCATTGAGGGCCCTCTGTTCAATCCTATAGATGACTGTGAGCATCCACTTCTGTATTTGCCAGGCACTGGCATAGCCTCACAAGAGACAGCTATATCAGGGTCCTTTCAGCAAAATCTTGCTGGCATATGCAATAGTGTATGCGTTTGGTGGCTGATTATGGGTTGGCCCCCCAGGTGGGGCAGTCTTTGGATGGTCCATCCTTTCGTCTCAGCTCCAAACTTTGTCTCTGTAACTGCTTCCATGGATATTTTGTTCCCTATTCTAGGGAGGAATGAAGTAACCACGTGTTGGTCTTCCTTCTTCTTGATTTTCTTGTGTTTTGCAAATTGTATCTTGGGTATTCTAGATCTCTGGGCTAATATCCACTTATCAGTGAGTTCATATCAAGTGACTTGGTCTGCAACCCTATAGGTGGAACAACAATATAAACTAATCAGTACCCCCAGAGCTCATGTCTCTAGCTGCACATGTAGCAGAAGATGGCCTAGTCGGACATCATTGGGAAGAGAGGCCCCTTGGTCTTGCAAACTTTATATGCCCCAATACAGGGGCACGCCAGGGCCAAGAAGTGGGAGTGAGTGGGTAGGGAAGCAGGGCAGGGGGAGGGTGTAGGGGACTTTTCGGATAACATTGGAAATGTAAATGAAGAAAATATCTAATAAAAAAATTAAAACAAAAAAAAGAAATTCCTCTTTCACTAATGATAGTAAGTGAAAGCTCACAACTTCTGCTCCATGGTAGTCTGTCATGTTTTGTTCTGAGATGTTATAAAAAACCTAAGCTGGACATAGGCAGAAGTGCTGTGGCCCCAGTCATCTTGAGTTGGTCCCAGAAAAGGATTCTGAGAACTAAGAAGGTCAAAGAACCAGGATTCTTCTTCTAAGCGACAAAAATCAACCTTTCCAGCCTCCTCCTCTTCCTTTGCCTGCTGCTCAAAGAACTGGATGTCCTCCGTCTCTGTAACTGGCTCTGCTGCCTCCTTCAGTTTTGATGACTGCTCTTCCCGGTAACCTTTTGCATAACTGAGTAAGATTGTGCTTTTCAGTAGTTGGAGTTGCAACCACTGCTTGTGTTGCCAAATACTTCCATGTGACTTCTCAGTGGATTTTTTTGCACCTCAGAAGTTCTACATTTTGGCTAATATTGCTCAAATAGCATCTTGGCAGTCCACAGGCTGCACCAGGTGGTTGATGACAGTGTCGCAAAGAGCCATGATCTCTTCATTGTCCAGCATGCCGAGTAGGTTTCAGCAGCCCTCCGACTCTTAAGTGGCTGAGCCCCGACATCTCTCCCTCTGCAGAAGTGGACAGAGGACGACACTGCCAATGTTGCTTGCCCTCATGGCCTTCAGGCTGGCCAGAACCCTTTCTTCACCTTCTGTGTCTGTGTCTCTGTCTCTCTCTGTCTCTCTCTCCCTGTGTGTGTGTGTATTATGTATTCATGTGTATATGTTTGTTGGTGCACACGGATGTAAAGGTGCACATGGATGTGTGTGCATATGCTTGTGGTGACCAGAGAGAGAGACGGGTGTCTTTCTTAATCACTTCCTTGTCTACTGAAGCAGGGTCTCTCAGTTGAACCCAGCTAGTCTAGCTAGCCAGCACACCATGGGTCTCCCCGGCCTCCACCTCATGTGCACTGGAGTTACAAGTAGGCTACCATGCCCATCCAAAATTTACCTGGGTGCTTCAGGGTACAAGCTCGGATCTTCACACTTGCACAGTGAGTGCTTTACCTACTGGGCCTCTCCCCAGACCCCTTGCCCTTTGACACAGATTCTCTGAGAGATTCTGGAGATCACCAATTTGGTTAGATTGGCTGGCCAATAATACCCCCAAATTCTTTTCCTCCCCCCTTCCTAACACTGGGATTATAGGTGCACTGTCAGTGTACTAGACTTTTATGTGAGTACAGGGCATTTAAACTCAGGGCCTTCCTGCCTGCAAGATCTTTACCAACTGAAACATTTCCTAGAAAATAATTTTTAATCTACATGCTTAAAAGACAAAAAAGCTAGAACCTGTCTCCAGCCTGCATTTCCTGAGGTAGAAAGAAGATAGGGTGGAGAAAACCCCAAAGGAGACCTGTGTGGCTACAGTGCAGACAGAGAATGAAGGAAAGTGGGTACAAACCGGGGAAAGGGATGAGATTGTGTAATGTGACCGAGATCAGCTCCAAAGCTAACTTTGCCCTTTTCTCAAGAAGACTTTCCCAGACGTGCATGAAGACATAGAGAGGTGTTCCTCAGGTCTGACTGAGGAATTTGAGATGCACGTAATGCATATATTGGAAGCAAGCAACCTGCAAGCATTTTACTTAACGTTCTGTCATGTGCCAGCAATGTCCATCCCAAACCAACTGTATTTGTATTTTGGTGGTCTACAGAATGGTGTTTTCTTAATGGTTCATGAAACTACATGTTCCCGTGGCCATTTCAGCCCTTAGTAATGATCTTGGTGGACAGTAAGGTCTGGGAACTGTGCTCAAAACTATACACACCTTCTTTGCCTCTGTCCTCTTTTATGTCTGTCAGATCAAAAATAAAAACAGACTTAAAGGAATTAAATGATTTGCTCCGAGGTCTCATCAGCTTCTGTGAGAATCTGTGCGAATGACCAGACAGGAATGAAGATATTCTAAGTAGCATTGTGTATGTCTCCTTTTGCCTATCAGGCAACTGAGACAATGGAGCCCAAACAATTGGAATTTCCCCAGAAATCTTATCCTGGGAGATAGAAAAGTCTGGAAGTCTGGTGCCAGCCAGCCAGGGAGCTTGTCTCCCAGAAAGAGGTTTCATGTTGTTTTGATAATTCGTCAGACCCCCTTGCGGGAGAGATGGAGCCAGGGCAGTGGTGATGAGTCATCCATGCCTTGGCCTGCACTACCTGGTTCTGCATATCTTTTAACCCAGTGTTAATGCTGGGACCATTTCATATGGTTCTTCGTGCTGTGGTGACCACTAACTAGAAAGTGTTCGTTGCTACTTAATAACTGTAATTTTGCTACTGTTAAGAATTGTAACATAAGCAAGGCGTGGTGGCACATGCCTTTAATCCCAGCACTTGGGAGGAGAGGCACCTGGATTTCTGAGTTCGAGGTCAGCCTGGACTACAAAGTGAGTTCCCAGACAGCCAGGGCTACACAGAGAAACCATGTCTCTAAAAAACAAACAAACAAACAAACAAAGAATTGTAACATAAATATCTGTTATGCAAGATATCTGGTATGTGACCCCTGTGAAAAGTCATTAGATGCCCCAAGGGGGTTATAGGTTGAGAGCCACTGTCTTCTCCTGTGTTTAAGCCTAAACCTTGTATTAAGATCCTAAAATCTGGTATAGGGGTCACTGGCTCTCTTTGCTCCTCTTCCCATGTAGCCACACGGGGAGAATCTCCTCTGTCAGTTTTCCACACTTACCTAGCTTACTTACTTGGCCTATTGAGATGGGCAGTCAAGCCTCAGCGATGCCAGGGTCAGACTGGTACATTAGTCTTAGACACCTGCTAGCCTGGTGCTTACCCCTACATCGCCATGCCTCCCCAGAGAAAACACTTCATACTTTACAAGCATAACGCCACTCCAGAGTCATCAAACTGACCTAAAAACTTAGATTTAACATTAAGTTTCACTCTCTGGGCCCTGCCAGTTAAATCCTACAGCTGGCGGGGGGGGGGGGGGTGCGGGGTGGAAATGAAAGGAAATTGAATAGAACACAGGGTACCGTCCTCTGACCTGAGGCTGCCTTGTAAGCATGTCACAGAGCTACCAGACCGCAAAGATACTGAACTAGCTTGCTGGCTCACTGCATTAGGTCATGCTGACACAAATAAGGGGACTCTGTCAGAGAGGTGTGGGGTGTGGGATGAATGTGTGTTCAACTTTAACAAGCAAAAGTTTGGAAGGAAGAACTGGAGGCCAGATCAAAATGGTTTTAGCATTTATCAGGCGCTTACTATGCACTTTGGTATCTGTGAACATTTAAATTGAGCTTAGCATGAGTGTGCTGAGTCCCTTACTAACATTCACTGCAATTTGCTCAACAGCCTTGCAGAGTTATTACCATAGCCTCTTCCTCCTCCTGCTTTTTTACCTTTGAAATTTGTATCTTTTTTTAATCTTATGACAATTTTTTAATTAGGCATTTTCTTCATTTACATTTCCAATGCTATCCCAAAAGTCCCCCATATACTCCCCACCCCCCACTCCCCTACCCACCCACTCCCACTTCTTGGCCCTGGCATTTCCCTGTACTGAGGCATATAAAGTTTCCAAGACCAATGGGCCTCTCTTTCTAATGATGGTCGAATAGGCCATCTTCTGATACAAATGCAGCTAGAGACACGAGCTCTGGGGGTACTGGTTAGTTCATATTGTTGTTCCACCTATAAGGTTACAGACCCCTTTAGCTCCTTGGGTACTTTCTCTAGCTCCTCCATTGGGGGCCCTGTGATCCATCCAATAGCTGACTGTGAGCATCCACTTCTGTGTTTGCTAGGCCCCGGCATAGCCTCACAAGAGACAGCTATATCTGGGTCCTTTCCACAAAATCTTGCTAGTGTATGCAATAGTGTCAGCGTTTGGAGGCTGATTATGGGATGGATCCTCGGGTATGGCAGTCTCTAGATGGTCCATCCTTTTGTCTCAGCTCCAAACTTTGTCTCTGTAACTCCTTCCATGGGTGTTTTGTTCCCAATTCTAAGAAGGGACAAAGTGTCCACATTTTGGACTTGGTTCTTCTTGAGTTTCATGTGTTTTGCAGATTGTATCTTGTATCTTGTGTATTCTAAGTTTCTGGGCTAATATCCACTTATCAGTGAGTACATATCATGTGAGTTCTTTTGTGATTGGGTTACCTCACTCAGTATGATGCCCTCCAGGTCCATCCATTTGCCTAGGAATTTCATAAACTCACTCTTTTTAATAGCTGAGTAGTACTCCATTGTGTAAATGTACCACATTTTCTGTATCCATTCCTCTATTGAGGGGCATCTGGGTTCTTTCCAGCTTCTGGCTATTATAAATAAGGCTGCTATGAACATAGTGGAGCATGTGTCCTTCTAACTAGTTGGAACATCTTCTGGATATATGCCCAGGAGAGGTATTGCTGGATCCTCCGGTAGTACTATGTCCAATTTTCTGAGGAACCGCCAGACTGATTTCCAGATTGGTTGTACAAGCTTGCAACCCCACCAACAATGGAGGAGTGTTCCTCTTTCTCCACATCCACATTAGCATCTGCTGTCACCTGAGTTTTTGATCTTAGCCATTCTTGGAATCTCAGGGTTGCTTTGATTTGCTTTTCCCTGATGAGTAAGGTTGTTGAACATTTTTTCAGGTGCTTCTCAGCCATTCGGTATTCCTCAGGTGAGAATTCTTTGTTAGCTCTGAGCAATTAGGGACTAGACAAGGCTGCCCACCTTGAAGTTTGTTTTTAAAGAACAACATTACTAAGACATGATTCACAGGCATTACACATCACCCAGTACAATCCAGTGGTTCTTAGCAGCTTGCACGCTGTTCTCCCGTTATGCAAATGAGGACCAGTTGCAAAACTTTGTAGATTGCTTCCCCCTCTCCCATCTTTGCCCACCTCCAGTCTCATCTCCCAGTAGCTAGACTCATCTTATATAAATAGAAATGTCCCCAGATTGCTTCCTCCATGCCCTGGAGCTTCCAGCAGCTTTGCCCTGCACTTGCCTTAGGTACCACAATCTCTGTGGCCTAAGTGAATGTTCTAGCTCAGTGACTTCAGGCTGAACACAGATCAGAGTTAGAGCATGCAGGAAGCCTTGTGGAAAGAGGTCATAGCCGCATCATGAGTATCTACGTTTGTTTTGAGGCAGGGTCTCATTTTTCCCAGGCTGAGCTTTATCTCAGTGAGTAGCCAAGGGTGTCCTTGCATGCTACCTACTGAAATGCATCCCCGCACCAATTCTGAGTTTCTAACTGCATGGTTGGTCTAGGAGACAGTCTTTGAGTACAACTGATGAACCTGAACCTCTCATGACTCTTGTATTTACTCCACAGTTCATTGGCCTTGCTCCAGTCACACTTTCCGCCATTGATTTCTTAAGCCAGGCAATCTCTGTAGGTGACTTGAGTGCCTAAGAAAATAAAAATTGCTTCTTGGGGGGGATAGAGAAAAGATTGAAATTGTACAGAACTTAGTTCTGCCTTAGAGATATAAACTGTGTCTGTGATATTAAAATTTCACAGGAATGAAGTATTTAGGGGGCAGGGAAGCAATTTTTTTTTAAAGATTTATTTAATTATTTTATGTATATGAATATACTGTACTGTCTTCAGTCACACCATAAGAGGACATTAGATCCCATTATAGATGGTTGTGAGACACCGTATGGATGCTGAGAATTGAACTCAGGACTCCTGGAAGGGCATCCAGTGCTCTTAACCACTGAGCCATCTCTCCAGCCCTGGGAAGCAGATTTTTCTGATGGCTATAATGAGGGAGGGAAGGAAGAAAGGAAGGAAGGAAGGAAGGAAGGAAGGAAGGAAGGAAGGAAGGTAGGTAGAAGCCTTGTGGGGTAGTGTCTTGAACTAAGCAAGTTTTTGTCTCATGGCCTCTGTGCATCTTGGTTTTCTCTTTCTGGAATGTTCTTGTCTCAGATTTACCAAAGCTGATTCCTCACCACTACCATCATAGATTAAATGTCAGCCTCCTCAAACAGCCCTCTCTTGACTGCCCTGCCTACAGCAACAACTCTCCCACAACTCCCTGCTTCCTGTTTGTGTGGTACTTGCTGAGCTGAAGTCATCTTGTGGGTTGGTTTGCTTGCCTCCTTCACTAGGAATCAAGGCAAGAGCGCTGTGACTGATCAGTGTATGCATCACTGCTGAGTCCTCAGACTATTAGAAAGTTCTAGAAAATGAGAACCTGCTGCTGTGTGTGAGGACATGAACGTCTGTTTGTCACACAGCCCATAGAGAAGTGGGGCTGAGATTTGAGCCAAGGCCTGTCTGCCTGAATGATGATGCATGGGAGAAGAACGACATCACAGTTACTGGGTTTGTAGATGACAATGGGCCCCTGATAGCCATCTATGGAGCCAAGACTTTCCCAGCGTTTTCCCAAATCTTTGACAGTGCTTCTTACCACTTAGTTTTCTCCCATGACTGTCACAAGCAGTAATAAGGGGAGTGAGTGTGAGACCCCAGTAGCCTGGGATGAGGTGGTCTATGCCAAGGACTATGGTGACAACATCCTCTCCTTTTACAAAGTCAGAGCAGAGAGTGGGGCTCAAAACCCTAATCAGATTCCCAAGGCTGCACAGTCAGCAGCTGTAGAGCCATCCTATTCTCTTGTCTTCCCCTGGAACCTGCCCATGAATTTGTTATACCTGACTCTACCCCTTCACCCTTAGAGTGTGAACTACCATAATCTAGAATATTTCCTTGATTTCAGGAAAAAATTTGGACTTGGATACAAAAGGCTCCTTTTTGGTCTTGTGCTTATCCCATCCTGGAAAGTGGGGAGAGTACTTAAAATGGTATATCTCATGACTCGTAAATCAAATATAGGTAATTTCTGGTCCCTTCATCTGTGACATGAGATTCAGTTGTCTGATATTCATCTGCCCAACCAAGTATGTGATCATTGTGTTAGACCCAAGAGAAGGGCCTGGCACAAAGTAGGTCCACTCACTAGGAGGGAGGGGGTAGCAGTGCAGAAAACAGGCAGAACATACCATGTTCCCAGTTTCGTGGGAATCAGATATGCTCATGGTCAGGAGAAGACATGAAACAGTACCATCATAGTCAACTAAAGAAGAAAAGCGTCCTTACTGTCCCAGGTACGATTTTAATAAGTCACTTCCTGTTACGTGTGCAGCAGGGATTTCTGTACCAGAACTCAGATTGTCTAGCACACTAAAGGAAAGAGGCTGCAGCTGAGCAAAACAGAGAGCTCTACAGATATCTGATTCCCCGACAGAACATTCATGAGCTGCAAGGACAGCATGGCTCACTGGTTCCCAGTGCTGGCTTCTGTGGCACTCTTGGCCCAATCCATATGACGAGAACATCTGTTTATTTAAACAAGGCACTTCAAGGCTGGTGTGGTGGCTTTGTGGGTGGAACCATTTGCTGCCTTGCCTGTCAATCTGTGTTCCATGCTCAGGATAGAAGGAGAAACTGACTCCGGAAAGTTGTCCTCTGACGTCCATACATCTGCTATAGCTTGTGTGCTTGTGTGCAGACACATGCCTGAGTGCATGCTCACATATGCATGCGTGCACACACACACACACACATGATTAATGATGATAATAATAATGAAAGTTTAAAAACCCTGAACAAATCCCTTCCCGTGATAGAATTCTTCCCTGCTCCAATTTGCTTACCAGGGCTCCTCCTGCCTGTCCCAGGGGGCCTCGTAAAACTGTTTGGTGCATTTATTTTCATTGACTTCAGGGTCATAAAAAAGATAAACCTCCAAGCCAGCCAGATCCACCCTGACAGGGCACTGCTGATTGCTGGAAACACACCAGGCAAGATCTAAGCGGGTCTCACTACATAGTCCAGGCTGGCTCCAAATATATGCTCCTCCTGCCTTGGCTGAGTGCCAGCACTACACATGTGTTCAACCACACCAACTCTGGAGTAGTTTTACACTTTTAATTTAATTTCCACTCAATTAGCAGGACAGAGTGAGTTTGGGTATTGCACATGAGTTTGTACACACACACACACGTTTTTCTGGTCTATCTCTGCCACGGATTGTTTCAATCTTAGTGGTGAGCAAGTACATGAACCCTACTCAATCCTGAAAGTGTCACGTTCAATACAAGGCTTCACAGCTTCTGTTCTGAAGCCTAACTATAATTGTAGCTAAGTTCATTTAAGTTGTATAATAGTCTTTGGGTATGGTTAATTTTAGTGTGTGGTATTTTTATTTATTTCCAAGTTTTTATGATAAAGAAAAAAATAGTTTCAATATGTGGAAAGCATGCCAGAGCTGGCTTATGTTTGTTACCTTTGACTTTACTGTTTTAGAGAACTGAATAGTAAGACTGCCAGATCTATAGAAAGAGTGCTCCACCCCCACCTCATCCATCCCAGAGCCAGGAGTCCTGACACAGTCTAGCTGTGGAATCATAAAGAGAAGTCATATTAAGGCGAGCTCACTTGTAAATCAGAATTGTGACTCTGAAAGATAAAAATCATAGCCATGGTATTTTGACTCAGGTTACACTTTGGGATCCTGTCTCAAAATGAAAACTAAGCCAAAACAAACAAAACACCAGGTCTGGTGGCACATGCCTGTAACCCAACATATGGGAGAGCGACAGGAGAAACTAAAAGCTATAGAGACATCAAGGCCAGCCTGGGCTACGTGAGACTCTGTCTTAAAAGGAGAACAGGAATCAGGAACAGTGTCCCATGAGTTTGATAGCAACACTCAGGAGACAGAGGCAGGCAAATCTCTGTGAAATTGAGGTCAGCCCAGTCTATATAGCAAGTCCAAGGTCAACCAGGGCTATATATTGAGACCCTGTCCCTAGAAAGAGAAGGAAGAGGAGGTGGGGAGGGACAAGGGGGGATATCTTTAGAAGGTTACATCAGGAGCTTCTTGCTCCTTTTGTCCTGGGGCTCGAGGGCCCAAGAGACTAGCCTACCTCTCACCCAGCCCATGGACTTTGGAAGCATCTATTCTAAAGAAGTTCATAGCTGGTGAAAAACTGGCTTAGTACATGATGGGAGGAGAAGAGTGCTAGGACCACACGGGTAATACAGAGTGAAGCCAGGCTTAACCCCAAGCCTGTGCTCTTTACCCTCGCTCTTTGTTGAGATTTTGAAACAAGGTCTCACTCACTGTGTAGTTCTAGCTGCCCTGGAAGTCACAGTATAGAATAGACTGGCTTCAAATTTACAGCTGTTTTGTTGGGATTACAGGAATACCCCACCCCAGCTACTTCAGCTGCTGCCTAGGGAATGACTACAATGCCTTAAGCCAGTGGTTCTCAACCTTCCTAATGCTACGACCTTTAACACAGTTCCTCATGCTGGGTTAGCCACGACCGTGAAATTATTTTCATTGTTACTTCATAACTGCAATGTTGGTACTGTTGAGGATCATAATGAAAGCATCTGCTATGTGACCCCTGTGAAAGAGTCATTTTGATGCCCAAAGGGGACACAACCCACAGATTGAGAATCAACGCATTAGACAAAGGTCTATCCATTTTACAGCAGTTCCTTATAGGGTGGTATGACTTGGCCTAACATTGTCAACCAGTTTGCCATAGTCCAGGATCAGACATCCCAGACCTGTATGGTTCCTAAGGAACTGCTCCTCCCCCTGCTTGCCCTGTCCTAAATGGCTCAATGGCTAAAGCAGACCCCAGCATAAGTTTTCGCCTGGCCAGAGTGTGCTCAGAACTCTAAATTACCGGATTGGGTGACTGCAGAGAGCTTGCATGATGCATTGCCTGATAGGGCCATCCCAGCCCTGTGACCACACCCAGAGCCTCCCAACCTCCTCCCACTTTAGAAAGCCACACCAGGGGAACAAGTGTCAGAATGGGGCCATGTTGGCCACAAGGGAAAATATTTTGTTCCCTGGATACAGCCCTATGTGCTGGGTGAGTTTTCCTCTCCCAAGACCCGGGGGAGGGAAGTGAGAATAGGAGAGAGCAGGAGAAGTGGGGAGGAACTTGCCAACTCCACAGAACACAGAACGGCAGGACTCGTGAGAATGACACGTGCTCTGTTTTGCTGCCCAGAGAGAAATCCTGACTGTCCTGCACCAGGCCATCGGGTCGCAGCTGCCTTGGTTACTAGGGGGAAGATCCCGAAAGACACTGGCAGCACAGCTGTTTGGCACCTGGCAGTTCCATAGCTAAGGAATCTACCTCATGAATCAATTCAAGAAGTTTTTGGAGTTTTTGTATTTGGTTGTTTTTTTGGTTTGGGGAGGGGGGGGTTGTTTGTGTTTGAGACAAGGTCTCTTGTAGCCAAGGCTGGCTTCAAACTCCCTGTGTAGCCGAGGATGGCCTTAAATTTCCAGTCTTCCTACCCACCTGGGGTGGTAAGCATGTGGGGCTACGTCTGGTTTATGCATTGCTGGGGGTGCCAAACTCAGGCTTTTGTGCCTGTTAGGAAAGAATTCTACCAACCCAACTACAGTCCCAGGTCCACAAAAAAATTTCAAAGCAACAGGCAAAGGAAGCATAGAGTGACTTGTACTGTGGAATAAGGTAAAATCTCAGACCAGGGGCCAGAGATAGAAATAGGGTTCATTCACTCATTCATTCATTCATTCATCCGTTTATCTTGCATGTTTTCTGGTACCTACAGTGAGCTGGGTACCATTTAAAGGGCTCAAACAAAAAGCCAGTGAATGTGAGACAGTCTTTCCCTATAGAACTTGTATAAATGACAGACCATTTGACATAGAAGTGGGCTTTCCCAGGTCAGAAGCTTAGCAGCGAGCCTACCCATAGATGCAGTTAAGACACATCTGTGCTGTTGTGATGGCCTGTGTTTACCAAGCTCTGTGCCCAGCTCAAAGCCACCCTGACAGCAAGTGTGACTATCACCATTTGAAAGTTGTTGTTTTTTTTTTTTTAAATCCTTCAAAAGTTGAATTTTAGTAAGCTGTGGCTTAGACGTGGCTGTGTACATCTTAGTTTCTGGGATTTGATTGCTATCACACGGCCCATCCTAAAGCAATCTGTGCATTTCATTGCTCTTATGTATGTTCTTAAAGTACGTTAGACGTGTGCTTTAAATGTTACTATTTGGCCAGCCTGAGGACGGTCACTGGGTTCTCAGGCGCTGCTGTCATTGGTCCCATCACACAGCCTCTCGAAAAGGACTCCTTCTCCTGTCCTTCCCCTGCTGCTTGATGATTTTATTTTGTTTGTTTGTTTATAGAGGGGAAAGACCAGTCTCCTTTTCACAGCCTTGTCTTCTCCTAACCTGTGGTCTCCCAGCTTTTATTTTGTTTCATTTCGCTAACATTTAATTCCATGCTAAAACTTCAGGGGGACTCCACAAACCCAGTTAAAATCAGAGCTTACATAGCAACAAGACATGTTCATGACTGCGTGCTGGTAGCTTCTAGACTGAGAGGGATGTCTCTTCTGTGACGATATGAGGCCTGGGTTTTGAGATTCAAGTTTCTGTGGACTGGGGCAGTAGTGGACTGGGAGTGCACTAGCGTGGTGAGTGAAAGGCCCTGGGTTCCATCTCCAGTACAAACACACGCAAGCAGGAAAGAAATGAGGCAGGGGGAGGGAAAGGTTATTTTTCTAAAAGCCCAAATGAACTTAACTTTTTGCAATTTGGTAAACTTTTCCAAATCCTTTGTCCTGGTATATTTTCTACAAACTAAGTTGAGACAGGCCAGGACTCTGGCTCTAACACAGGCCATTTTTTACTAATTGTGAGTCCCCTGAGGACTTCTTTAGCCCGTGTTTGAACATAGATTGCAAAGAGCAGAGAGACTGATAGACACCAATCAGAGGTTTGAATGGAGTTGAGGAATGGACGCAGAGTCGTGTGCTCAGAATAGGGGCTGAGAGGGTTTGGGGACCTCTAAGGTTTATCCATGTTTCCTTGTGACATACATAATCTGTTTGCCCTGCAGAGGCTCAGAGTCGGGCTTGCTGGGCTTGTTATTCGGGCACTAAGCAGTGGCCTGTGCGTCTGTTCATCACAAGCACAGCCATTCATCTGGAAAAGCCCTTCCCCGGACAGCCCATGTCATTACTTTTTAAAATTTTTGAAAGCCGCTCTGCCCCCGCCTCTCCCTATTGGCTGTTTTTCTCAGGAAAGGAGAAAACCGTTGGCAGAACTATAAGTTTCCAGACCACAGGCTGTCTGCTTCTCACATAAGCCCAACGCCAGAATTTCCACTTTCTCCAACTCCACTGTGGAGGGCGGCTAACCTGTGCTGCAGACCTGCCGCAGCGCATCTTGGTTTCACCCTGGTTACGCGTTTGTGACTTTTCCTGTTTCCAGCATTTGCGCCTTCCTCATCTTTTTCTTCTCTTTCTTTTTTCCTTCTTGGACTCATTGATACTGTACCACAGTGTCTAAAAATACTGCCTAACCACTGGTCTTCAAGAAAGAGGAAGTAACTGCAGAAATAGCCCGAGGGACTCTGTGGCCATGAACTCTCAACGTGTCCTCTGGGCCCTCGGGAGGTGCTGGTTGCAGAAGCACCTTCAGCCCATTTCCAGGGAGAAGATGTGGTTCCCACCACACTTCCATCTGTGAAGTTACAACCCCAGCCTTGGCCCTTTCCTGTCATCTGGTGAGCCCCTTGTGGAGTTGACTCAGCCTCTCATTACCTGTTAGGACCTCAGTGAGTTATTCTCAAACTCTTGAGCGTCCAGTTTCAACCATAAAAGAGAAAGGTGAAACTATTTCATGGGGTGCTTGTGAGAACACAGTAGACAAAATGCACGTAAACATACATGATGTAGGTAGGCCTGGGGAGCATACTTGAGTCTGACTTTGATCCCCATAACACTTTTTTTTAAAAAGCCATGCATGGGGCTGAGCATAATGGTGCACACCTTTAATCCCAGCACTCTGTACTACAGAGACAGAAACTAGTAGTTCTCTGTGAGTTCAAGGACAACCTGCTCTACATAGTGAGTGCAAGCACTACACAGAGAGACCCTGTCTCAAACAAAACAACAACAACCAGGACAAAACACATATGCCAACCCTTACTTGTGATCCCAGGGCTAGGGAGACAGAGATGGGTGGAACCTTTGGACTTGCTGGCCCAGCAGCCTAGCCTAACCTGGATACTCCAGGACAGTGAGAGACTCTGTCTCACAAAACCAAGGTGGACAGCACCTGAAGAACTATGCTTACCCCTTGTCCTCCTTCTGCAAACACCCATGGGCATATGTACCCACACTCTCACATACAAAGAATCATGGTGTAAAATTGTGTGTCTATGTGGCCCGAAAGTGAGACTGAAACAGTCTAGGGACCCAAGTGAACTAGTGAGGGGGTGGATAGGGAAGGAAATGGGGAAGAGGGGTGCACTCAAAGCACATCATAGGCATGCATGAAAACGACCTTATGAAAGCCAGTACCTTATACAACAAATACTCCACTTTAAAAACATTTTTAAGGGAGGATCTGGTGGGAGGAATGGGGAGAAGGGAAAGAGTATTGTTCAAAATATGTTGCATGGTATTCTCAAATAATAAATAGAAACATTAAATACATATCAAGTAGGTAAATAAACACACTTGATAAAAATAATCTAGCTGCATATGTTAGTTTCTTTTTTGTGTGTGTCTGAGAGTTAAGGAGCTCAACTCTGAACGGTTACAATCATACAAAACCCAAGAGCTGGACAACAGCCTTCGCTGACTTCAGGCACAGGGCTGCTTTACCTGTTGTGTTTGTAGTCCTGGTGATGAAGCGTGGTGCCTCACGCTTTCTCAGCAAACACACACTGCTGAGCTTTGTCCTCATCCCTGAACAGTGGTTTTGAGTTAGTTTATTGGTTATGACAGGGAAATAAGAAAGGAATTAAACCCAGATATTAGATTGCTGCCCTCTCCAGGGTTTGACTAATGGGTTGATTTTCAACTTGAATAAGCCTGTTTGACATCTTAATATTCCAAAAGAAACATTTGAGAGTTGGGTAGAAGGGGAGAATACGCTATTTAAGCAATCTAAGCATTTAAGGTTAGCAGTATAGTTACTGAATCACATCTACTGACCAGGGAACTCCCTGCACTGGGGTAAAGGCCGGTGTCCTCCACTGTGTATGGTTATCCTTTGTTCCTTTGAGATTGGCTTGGTTTGAATACAAGGGGGACAAAGCTAAACAGGAAAGGCTGGAAGTCTAGGGGTGGAGTTTGGGCTTAGCATGAGCGGCATCCTGCCTTTAATTCCCAATGTCAACATGTACAGCAAAGAAGTACAAGAAACCAGGCACAGTGGCACACACCTGAAATCCCAGCACTCAGGAGTCCCAACACTCAGAAAACCAAAGTTTGAGCTGCATAATGAACTGACACCAGGCCAGCCTAAGCAGAATAAGGCCCTGGCTCAAACAACAGCAACAGCAATGTGTGTGTGTGTGTGTGTGTGTGTGTGTGTGTGTGTGTGTGTGTGTGATGTGATTGTGTGTGTATGCTGGTCAGAGGACAACTTTTGAGAGCCGCTGAAGCTGCTTCTTCCTTGTTCTTTCTGCCAACCAGCTTCTGAGCCAGGTACGTAGAGTAGGCAGCCTAGGGGCTCTCCACCACTCTTTCACTGTTAGGATGAAGAAATTACAGATGCCTGGGTCTCTTTATGCACTGAGCTATCTCCCAAGCCTTCTGACTGCAAATCCCATCTGCAGATCCTTGGCACCAGGCTGGTATCTCTTGTATGCCCTCACTCCAGGATCGATGACTTTATTCTTTTATTTTCAGCCAGCCTTATAATATCAGGCTACCATCTCGAAGGGATTACCTCTTGTGAAAATGCCACCCCCAGGGACTGTCCTCCCCCAAGGTATGGGTGCTAAAACCACAATACAACAACAACAACAACAAACTAGCTGTGCACAGAATCCAGGATCTAGAATTTAAAACATTAGCCCCCCTCGTGGGCTTTCCTTTTCAAACCTCCCCCAGGCAGAAAGGAGCTTGCAATTGCATGCTAATGCCCAGAAAAGAGGTTAGCCTTTCAGTCCCGGCTGGTGGCCACTTGTCCACAACAAAGAACAAGGAAACTTTCTCTCAATCCATAGCCTCATTTCTCGTGCCTCCTGGGCAGAGAGAAATTGAGCTCTAGCTGCGCTCTGAGCTGGGTTCACTGGCCAGCTGGATTGCCAGTGCCCCACCCCTGCCTTTTTTTTTTTCTTTTTTCTTTTTTTGCATTTGTCTGTCTGTCTGTCTGTTTGTTTAGGTAGGTAGGTAAGTCAGTAGGTAGGTAGTTATGTCTGTTCCCTGGGCACATCTGTAGAAGTCAGAGGACAACTTAGATCTGTTCTCTCTTTCCATCTTGTGGGTTTCCGGAACCAAACTCAGGCATCAGACCTGGTAACCATCCCTTTGACCTGCTGAGCCTTAAGCCCTTTGCCTGAACTGAAAACTTCTTACTGGTTTGACTGCTCAGACGTTCTCTCCTAGTCTCTAAAGCAGTTCTTCTCCAAAGGAATAATTCTGTCCAGGAGCGGACATTTAGCAATGTTTGGAGATGGATCTAGTGTCACAGTAGTGGGAAGTATCCACTTACTACTGGTCAGTGGCCCCACATCACAGAGGACACCAAAGATTCTGCTGCTGCAATGACCATGGTGCTGAGGCTCGGAACTCTAGGGCAAGCTCCTTTCGCAGTTGCCCTTGTGGAACCATCTGACTGACTGACTGACTGTACTGATAGTGCCACTCTCCTCAGAAGGCTGCTGCTTGAGCAGGTGTGAGCACATGATGGACAGCATGAATGCTTGAATGGCATTGTACACTGCACTCAATCCCAAGCCAAACTGATGTGGACTCAGGCCCAGGAGGCCGCACAACTGATCATCCTGCACCCATGGGTTAGAAGCAGGGTAGAGCCAGGAAGCTGCTCACTCAGAATGAATGAATTCCTTCTGGATCGAGATGTAAAACCCAGGAGTAAATTCAGGCAGTGATTTCAGGAGATACCCAGCCTAGCCATTCCTTCTTGTTACATTTCCTTACGACAGCGATTCACTGGTTCAGTTTCCTCTCTTCCTTTCTTGTTTGCTCTGACAAGAGGTCTCGTTTAGCCAAGGCTGTCCTTGAACTTCTGCCTCAGACTCCTGAGTTGTTGGGATTACACACATACACCGCCACACTCCTCATTCAACTCTTCATCTTTAGCAAACTGGATTCTCACACATTTTTTTCATTCCTCCCTCATCTATCCATTCTTCTGCTTTTCTTCCTTCACCTCTGTCTCTTTCACCATATCCACTCCCAAGGGTTCTGCCAGGGCCCCGTGAGTCCCACCCCGCATTGCAGCAGTGTGACCAGCCCTTTCAAGACTCTGCTTTGCCCTCTGCCTAATCATGGTAGCTGCGCTTCCTACTTAGGGGGCTGATGAGCAGCACGCAACAAGAGAGCCCCAGTTGTGTGCCGCTAAGTCGGTGCTTCACAGACAGTGCAGTTGCATGCTGGGAAGACAGGCTCTGTCTTGAGAGAACTAAAAGAGAAATCACAGCTGACTTTTCTGGAGACATCTGTGTCAGTGCAGGCCATTCACGGGATGAGAGTGTCAATAGCTCACGCTCAGTCACCACCCAGAGATGATATAAAAGGGCCCTGTTCTGCTGGAATTGACATCATCTGGGTGAAATATAAAACTCCATCCATTCAATAGATCTCAAAGTAAGACTGGCCTAGATCCCCATCCCCACCCCCTTCTCGCTCCAGAGACTCTCATCTGATGTGGAGTTTAATGGCTCACCTTGCTCTCTGGTTGGAAATTTTGTTTCCTGGTGTGTCAGGTTTTCTGGGCCATGGCTTGGGAGTTGCTTGGGACAGCCTCTCTTTAGATCACACTCTATCAGTATAAATCAGCAGTTTTCAACCTGGGGGTGGTCAAACAAGGGTCATCTCTTTTCACAAGGGTCACCTAAGACCACCAGAGGACACAGATATTTATCTTACAATTCATTACAGTAGTGAAATTACAGTTGTGAAATACCAATGAAAATAATTTTATGGTTGAGAGGGTCACCACAGCATGAGGCACTCACTGTATTAGGGGTCACAGCATTAGGGAGGTTGAGAACGACCTGTGTAAGTAAATGTTTATGGATGTGTGTTAGCATCTAGATTCAATTCATTCACTAGGAAGACCTGAGCAGGGGCCATGACACTCAGTAGAGGTCAAAGAACAACCCTGGGTATCTGTCCTCACCTTCTACTTGGTTTTGAAGCAGGGTCTCCTTTAGCTCGCTGCTTCATGGGCCAGGCTAGCTGGCCAGTAAGTTCCCAGGGACTCTTCAGTTTCCATCAATCATCTCTCCATAGATCACATAGATCTCTCCCTGGGATCACAGATGTATGTTCTATTGCATCCAGCTCTACATGGGACCTGGGGATCCGTATTCAAGTCTTCAGACTTGCGTGAGTTTCTTAGAAGCATGTCACTTCCAGCCCTCAGTCAGAAGATTTTCGGAGACCCTGTTTGTAGATCGAAGCCCTAGGGGAGCAATAAGAGACAACACAGTCAAGGTCTTCCATCCTGTGAAACGTAAGATCTAGTGGTAGAAGGCAGGCTGACAGATACAGCTAAATGAGAAAGTGTAGGTCTTAGGCACACAGAACAGCACAATGGAGTGGAGGAGGCTCCATATTAGATGAAGCAGGGAAGGCGTCCTAAGAAGGCGACAGACACCTGATCTCAGATCTGAAAGTCATGAAGGGACTTGAGAATGGACTGAATGGGGGGCAGGGCGTTCCATCCAGAGAGAACAGCATATGTGACACCCCAAGATAGGACCAAAGTTTGATGTGAAGGAAGAAAAAGAGACCAGTGTGGATGCACTGAGTTGGAGGTGAGATCTGAGACACAAAGAAAAGTAGAAGGGGTGGGCCCCTGGTTAGCATCTCTTCTTATCACTGTGGACAAGATAACTGACAAATGCAACTGATAGAAGGAAGTGTTGATTCTGGCTCACAGCTCAATCTGCTGTAGCCAGAAGTCATGGCAGATAGCTTGATGCTGCTGGTTACATTGTCTCCATAGTCAGAGATGGGGTGGGGTGGGGGGAAGGCTGGGGCTCAGCTGGCTTTCTTAGTCAGTCTAGGACATCATTTAAATGTGCCACCAACATTTAAGACGGGTCTCCCAACCTCAGTTAACTCATCTAGGCCCCCTCACAGGCATACTTAGAAAATTATGAAATGAAACCTGTTGACAATATTAACCATCATAGACCTGTCTTTCTCAGTGGGAGCGAAGTTAGTTTCTGGGTGTTTTGTGTGGGAAGAGATTGGACATCGGAAAGCAGAGAGGTCCAGTCCAAATTTAGAAGGTATCGCTCCCTCAGCCATGTCCTCTCAGAGATAGAACCGTGGGAACCCTGGACCTGGCCAGAGAGCTGACTCTGCCCTCATCCAGATAGCAGTTTTGACCTTGCCTGGGTCATACCCAAACCCTGAGAAACCACCTTTATGAAGCAAGGTCTCTTCTGCTGAGTCTCAGGAAAAGCCAGTAAGGAACCAGAAGGAGGGGAAATAAGAAGCTTGCTACTTCCTTATCAAGTGTTTCTGTGTTCCAAACATCAGCTAAAACAAAACCAAAACAGCCAGGAGTTTGCTCTTTTGCCATAGTTGTTTCCTGTTACTTTTAATCTGACCCCACATAGGTCCCTTCTGCACTGTATGGGATTGCCTTTCGGTTCCTTACCACCCAGCTCTCTTCACATCTCTTAGGTCAGGTAGAAAGGCTGGGGCTGGAGCCAGATGGTGAGTGTTCCCTCGCAAGCCAGACGGGCACCATGCACTGCCACATCTGGGTGCTTGCTGGCAGTGGAAGTCAAGGCTGGAGCAGATTCTCACTTCCCTGTAGGCCTTCCCCCCACATGACCACTGACCCACTGCACAAAGCTTTTCCACCCGTTACCAGCACTTGCAAGCTGAGGACCCGCTCTTATCAGCTGGGAAGCAAACGCAGTCTGAGGTGGGAGTTCTAACCCAGCATGCACCATTCTAACCTCCAGATACCTGGGGTTGGGTGAGGAAGAGGTGGGAGAAGGCAAGTCATCTGGGCGGGTGCTGCCCAGGGATCTCCAAAGAGATCACGTTTGAATGCATGCATTGTGGGATTTAATTTGAGAAGTTGCTACTATTAGTAATCATTGACCACTGACCGCTAGAGGTAAATTCTGAAACTATTCCCATGGTCTCTGTGGGGCTCAAAAGTGATTCTAGATTTAGAAATCTAATTAAGGAATTCCACATAGGTGTCGCTTAAACACAGCCCTGATAGAAATTAGAAAATCAAGTATTTCTGAGACATGCTTTATATAATTTTATTATGTATATAACATATCCTTTATACTTGTATGTCATATACAATATAGAATAAATTTATTATCATTATAAATATGTATATATTAACTGATCTGTTGAGATAACATTCATCTTAATTAGATGGCTTTTTTTAAGCTGAGTAACTTTAAATACTTCAATTATGCTCTGACTCAGAAGTCTCATTCCAGTCCAGTCTCATTCCCAGGTCTAGGTTTAGTGACTTGTGTGGCTTTGGGTGAATCTAACTGTTCCCCCCACCCTCTCAAACATTAATGGATGCTCTCCCTAGTCTATTTATAAAGTCCATAGTTCTAAGTGCTTCCTATGGATGTATGCTTATCTGAAAATGAGTTTCCACGCCTGCTTCGTAGTACTGTTTTTCCATTTCTTCCTGTTGATGTGATCTGTCCAGAATGGCCTTCACAGGAAGGCTTCCCCATGTGTGTCAGTGTGTGCTGGATTCACGACTGTGTGCAGTGCTATGTGACTAAGACCCGGGGGTTCTCAGCTGAGTTCTTGTTTCATTGTTGTGAATCTTGTGTTCAAAGGGGTTTGCCTTCAGTTTCTCTCACAGTGTTGGAGTTTGGAGAGTACTTGCCTCAGGGACATCACAGGGTTGACTGTGTGGTGACACCTGGATAATAGGGGGTACCTGGGAGCCATGCTGTTAGAACTGCTATTAAAGAGCCCTGGCTCTGCAGACTGAAGGCATGCAGGGACCCATGGCCCCTTCTCTTCCTTTATTTCCTTTCTCTTCCTTATTCTGTCAGCTCTGCACAATTTCTCTGTCATGTGCCTTCTAACTGGCTTGTTAATTTACCCTGCAGTTCAGCTTCTCTACCATGAGTGTGTATGGATTATAGAAAAGTTTACCTATTAACCAGTTTTCAAAGAAACAGGGCATGTCCTAGCATTAACTGCCAACTTGACACAACCTAGAAACATCTGTGAGGAAGAGTTGAGGAACTCTCTTTATCAGGTCGGTCTGTGGACGTGTCTATGAGGGATGGCCAAGAAGGTTCATTGCTGTAGGAGGAGCCAGCCCACTGTGGTCCCAGTGGCCCATGCCTTTGGACAAGAGAGCATCATGGAAGTGGAAGGCTGGACTGGAGAATTTATTCACCACATTGCCACTGGGGAGGGTGGGGACGGAGCAAAGGGCACAAACAGGAAGTGGGGGAGATAAGACAGAGTCCAAGGATACTCAAGTAGCAACGGCCCTCCTCCAAGCAGACTGCCTCCTGCCTTTTTAGCACCTCTCAATAATACCATTAGATGAATTCACCAAAGGCTTATTCCATTTGTCCGGGCAGCGTCCTTGTGACCGAATGGTTCCTAGGAACACCCTCACAGACTTATCCAGAAGTATGCATCAGTAACAGACATTGACTAATCTATCTGAACTCATGCTCCAGGTGAATCCCTGAGAGCGATTTCCTTGTGCTCGGCAGAACCTTCATTCGTACTTCGGTACCCATTCTGGTACCACGAAACTTTACTGGCTCAAGGTTTGCTCACTCCTCTGACAGGACTCCCCACAGTTCATCCACTTGGATGAACCAGAAACCATGACCCATATCCAACAATGGATCTATTCTGCCCTATGCTGCCACATTCTATGGAGGAAATCAAACCCCATGCTCCCAAATCTTCTCCTTGTCAAAGAAGCTCTCCCTTGAAATGTGTATTTGATGGCCTCTCTTAGTTTCTGTTGTCAACTATAGTCTATTCATAAGTATTGTTTTGATGAACAAAGTACACCTCTCACTTTTCAGCCTCCAAGTGACAAGGGCAGGCCCTTCTGTTCCTACTGACAATCAAATCATCCCTATGACATCCCCTCGGAAGCACCGTCCTGCAGGGGAAGGGATTCAGGGAATATTGAACAGGATGCTCGAAGCATGGGCAAATACTACTGTGCGCTCTCCCCCTGCCCTCCTCAGCTGACCCTTGTCATCTCTTACCGCACCATCCAAGAAGTGCCTGATACTCTCCTCTCTGCCTGTCAGTCTCTCCGAGGGCTATTTGCCCTCCATGACACATCCGAGATGGTGAGCAGATGGTGTGGGCCATCATTTTGGAGTCTAGCCTTGATAAATAACTTGTTTTGGTTAATTACAGAAACCCACGGTGTATAGACTGGAGAGCAGGCTTACTTGATAAAAGAAATGCCTGGCAAGTATGAGGGCCTGAGTTGAGACTCCTCAGAACCTCTGGAGGGAGCTCGGCACACAAGTCTGCTCCTATAATTTTAGGGATAGTAAGATGGAAGGCAGAAGTGGGCAGGTCCTTCCAAGATGCACTACCCTACCCATCTCCCACATACCCTGTGTGTCTTATCTGAAGAATTGAATTCAATGCAAGTCAGCTTAACAGAGACCAGAGGTGCCTCATTCTGAGACACTCGGGAGTCTTGTGGAATTCGAAGACATAAGTTCACACAGACCAGCAGAAGCATGAAAACTAGAAAGACATTAGAGATGGACAGAGATTCTGAAGTTTCCCCTTGACCCACCTGATTTCTTGGGCCTCCTTCAGCCACCTGTCCTCTGCTTTGTTCGTGCAGGATTTTCTCTGCAGACAGCAATCACCCCACGGCAGCCAAAGTTTCTGATCCAATTCTAGATTTTCTGAACTGAAGTTCTGATTGCCCTGGTTTGGAACAGGTGACCATTTATAGTTCAAATTATATGACATTGCACAGTTTGTCACAACAAAATGACAGTCACTGTTTAATAGTCTAGAGTAATCTATATCTTGGGAGGTGGAGACAGAAAGATCAACTACATGCTACATAGGAACCAGAAGAGCCAGCCTGAGCTACAGGAAGCCCTGTCTCGTTAAAATAAAACAAAAAAAGAGAGATGGATATAGAAATTGTGTGTTGAGAAAAGAATGTCAGTTGGTTGGAGGAGATGCCAAAACAAATTGGCACATAGCAAACAGATCCTTTTGTTTTGTTTTTTGTTTGTTTGAGACATACACAGTGTCTACATAGTCCTGACTGTCCTAGAACTCGATATGTAAACCAGGCTGGCCTCAAACTCACAGAGATCTGCCTGCCTCCTCAGTGGTGGAATCAAAGGTATATGCCAATGAATACATATTTAAAAGAGAGAAATAAATGTATTTGGATTATAAGGCAACCTAGTAACTTAAAATATTATGGTATTTCCTTAGTGAACTTACACTGCACGCGCATGTGTGTGTGTGTGTGTTTTCAACTTTCTATAGGGCACATATATAGTTAGTTCTCATGGGTACAAAGGCACAACAGTTTAAACCAACACATTTCTTTACAACCCCCTACACTATGAAGAACTAGAAAATGAGAGATGAGCCAGGGGTGGTGGCACACGCCTTTAATCCCAGCACTCGGGAGGCAGAGGCAGGCAGATTTCTGAGTTTGAGGCCAGCCTGGTCTACAAAGTGAGTTCCAGGACAGCCAGGGCTATACAGAGAAACTCTGTCTCAAAAACCAAAAAAAGAAAGAAAATGAGAATGGTTTTTGGTCACCTCTGTTTTTAATGTGTTATTGGGATTCTATTTTGTGTGTGTGTGTTAATTTGCATATTTAGTTTAATGTGATTTAGTTTTTGTTTTTTATTTTGATACAAGATCTCAAATTCACTATATAAATTCAAGGTAGCCCAGGCTGGCCTTGAACTCCTGGCAATCCTCCTGCTTCAGCCTCCTGAGTACTGTTGATATTACAAGCATTCACCACTATGTCTGTGACTGGGGGCCTTGCACATGTAGTCAGAGTAGCTATGCCCAATCACCTTACTCAGATTCGACTTGGTCTTTTACTTTCCTGAGTAATTTCGAATAAATTATCCTAAAGCTTGAGCGTCAGTTTACTAGCCCATTAAATGAGGTCATTGTTCTGGTGTTGCTGTTTGAAGACCTTTGCAGGAGAGATGATTGAGGCAGATTCTAATGTATCCCAGGCTGGTATCAAATTCCTGTGGAGTCCAGGAGGACCTTCAACTTCTGGTTCCCCTGCTGTTCTCTTCCTGGTGCTGAGGTCACAAGCATGTACCACCATACCCAGTGTGTGGGGGCACTGTGAGCAAGCCCCCCACAGTATGCACGCTAGGCAAACCCTCTCACCTCTGAGCTGCAGCACCAGGCCTTTCGGAAAAACTCTAATGAGCCTTTATACTTACTATGCATTGGCCAGCTCAGCAGCCGGAACTAACATCCCTATTGACAGAGCCACCCTGGGGGTATATTTGACCTTTACATTACTTAGTTAAGAATGTGATCTGTGGCTATGAACTATGCAAAGTTTGTCCACTCACCTCTTATCACCAGTTCTGTGGTTTTTGTGGGCCATGTGTCTATAACCCCATGATCTGACCTGCTAAGCTGGTTCACAGAAAAATAAAAATAAAAACAAAAAACAAACCAAAAAAAAAAAAAAACAGAATTCAATCAAAACTGAAAATGGAGATTTTCTTTTTGCATTGAAAATGGGTTACTTATTCCTACCTTGAACTCTCTTGCTTCAACTATTGAATATGGACAACAATAGGAATCGCAGAATGTACCATTACAGCTCAGAGATAATGTCTATAAGCCACCTAGGATAATGCATGTATGCATACAGCTGGTGTCCAGTAATGGCATCTATCATGTTTTTGAGGTAGGGTCTCTCTATGTTGCTCAGGCCTGTCTCAAACTCCTGCCCTCTAATGGTCTGCTTTATCTCAGGTGAACCACAAGCATGTGCTAACAAACACAACTGTCTTAATATTTATTGATTGATTCTAGTTGAATTTTTGAAGTAAGTGCTCTGGTAGCCCAGGAGATTGGCCTTGAATTCACTCTATAGCCAGGACTGATCTTGACTCTCCAATCCTCCTGCCTCCACTTCCCAAGCACTGGGATTACAGGTGCACGCCACCACCTCCAACTCAATTCATTTTTCAAACTAGCTTTACAAATGTCTGAGTACAATGCCTGAAAGGACAAGAATGTTGTCCAAGCTTTTCAAATGTAACCCAACAATCTCAACATTCGTGGCCAAAAAAAAAAAAAAAAAAAAAATAGACACAGCAACTGAGATGTTGCTCATCTTAGGACTGGAGACAAGTCTGGGTAGCTCTCAGAAGGCGACTCATACCATTGTATAGCAATACTTGATCCCACAACACAGATCATGTATGAAAAATAAAGCCCTAGAGGGAATTTTTCCAAAAATAACTGGAGTGAAAGGCACAGGAGGCAAAGCTGTGAGTTGTGGGGCCGTGGGTGTGGGAGAAAGAGGGGAGTGGGAGAGGACCCGCATCCTGCCAGAGTTCCAGTGCTCTTGGTGGGCAGACATGGGAGGACTGCCGCATGGTTTCCACACAGCCCCGGGTGGGTGTCTGGCTGTGTTAAGCCACTGACCCCACACGGTAGGTGGTGGACAAGGGGCAGCCCTAGGTACCAGGTTCCCAGCCTCCTGCATCCCACACTGGACAGGGCAGAGGAGCTGAAAACAGAATAGGGACCCTGGGGCAGCACTCAGCCCCTGGGATGAAGGGAGGAGAGGGCAGGGGGAGAGGGGGAGCTGGATGGTTCCCATGTGGGCGAGAGTCCCTGGTCAGGTCTGTGGCTGGAGCACAGGATGGCCTTCTGGTGGGAGGTTAAACATGGCTCGTTAGGAAAAAGCCCATCCCATCATTCAAGCACGGAGAGGGCCTTGATGTCAGAGACAGTCTATAGTTTTAGAGCTTTATTGTAGAAAGGTAGAGAGAAAGGAGAGATGGTAGAAAGAGAGAGGCCGGCTATGGCCACGTGGAGAGAGGGGGAATGGAGAGAGAGAAGGGGAGCTAGAGAGTAAGAAAGGTGAGGGCTTAAAGAGAGTAAGGAGGGGCCAAGCAGCCCCTCTTATAGTGGGCTGAGCTATCTTGCTGTTGCCAGGTAACTGTGGGGGTGGAGTCTAGCCAGAATGCCAGAAGCTTAGGACACTGCGTGACTGATAGTCACAGAATTATGGAGAGATGTCTGAATCTGAGAATGTGGCTCGCCTTTCCGTCCCTTGTAGATTTCTCTATTGGGTCACCGGAGCAAGCCCCATTCAACCAAAATAGGCTGCCTATCACAGTCCCACAGTGAGTGTGGCTTGATTACACTTGAACTGAAGGTTTATGTGAGTGTGCGTGCACCTACACACTTAGGCGTAATATGGATGGATGGCTTCACACAAAGAACAGTGCTGGTTTCATTTGGGTAAATGTCTATCAAAGAAAGACATTTAGCATACAAGTGTAAGCTAGGAGCCAGGGATGTTGTTCATTGTTAGAACATTTGCCTAACATGTATGAGACTCTGAATTCAGTCTCAGCGCTGCACCAAGAGAGGGGGAAAGGAAAGACACCCTGGGAACAGTGGCCTGCATCTGTAATCCCCCTGCTCAGCGAGTGTAGGCCAGGAGCTGTTAAGTTTGGGGCCAGACTAGACCGTATAGCAAGGCCGTGTCTGAAAAAGAAGAAAATACCTATAAATGTACATACCAGAAGTGAACGTAAAGGTGGTCTTCAGGGTGCCCCTCAAATGGACAGGGTGGCGACAGCTACAGACGGGACGGTTTGGAGGGTGAGTTTATCAAGAGAAGGGCCGTTGCTTTACAACCAGCATTTCCCAGAGCTGCGATTTTCAATGTAAAAAAAAATTACCTATTGAAAATTGCTATGTCAAACTGTCAGCTGTACACCTTAACTGCTAACTATAAACGGTGATCTATTAAAAGGGGGCAAAGAGTTCAAAAGTTGAGGCCTTTGGATTTGAACTTCAGTCTCGTGTTTCTCTTCTTGTAATAAAAGTATCGAATTTACCAGAGTGCAGCCATGATGGAAGGTGTTTGCGTTTGTGAATATGTCACCGTGACTCAAGGAAACATAGGCTTGTGTCTGGGAGACCTGCTTCTCTCCACATGATCTGTGCCCTGTGTGAGCTTGGCCTACTGTGTGGGCATTGGGTTTACTGCTGCTATTGTTTCCTGTGTGCATTAAGCAGTCTTTGCTTTTACTCTTACTCTTACTTTCAACCCACAGCATATTTCATCTCCAGAGTTCACAGTCAAAAGCCATACAGTCGAGTTATTTAAAAAAACAAACAAACAAAGCAAAGCAAAACAAAACAACCCTCCTGTTGTCTTAAGTGTGATAGCTGTCCTCGGCCTCATGTAGTCTGCAGACTGCAGTTTATAGCTAATTCTTGCAAGCCTATCGTAAGTCTGCTTCTGGGAATCCCACTGGTGAACTCACTGGAGCATGCCGCATAGATAGATAGAGTGAGTCTGAGGATTTCTGGCAGACCAGGTCTGATCCATCTCTTGATTGTTTTTGTCCCCACAGATGACAGAAGGCAGGCACTGCCAGGTTCACCTGCTGGATGACAGGAGACTGGAGCTGCTGGTTCAGGTAAGTACTGGATACACTCCGGTTGCCCTTCGCTGTCCTCCTTTGGAGCATGGTGGCCTGTGTCCAGACTGCTCTCCTAACTGTGCCTGGAACTCAGTGCTTCAGAGGGCTGAGAGAGAAAAGGTGGCTCTAAGGACAGTTATTGTAGCTTAGTCTTCCTGACAAAATCCTGATTAAGTCAAGATACTTGATATATGTGAGTGGAAGCTCTTTGCAAAACATGTGACACTACTTGAGTTTTATCTATTTTACTTGTTGGTAAATTTTCTTTCTATTTGCCCAACACACTGGGCCAAAAGTCTTTTTAAAGAAATGGTTGAGATGTTCTGTCATACTCCTAGATAGGTGCCTAGCCTGGTCATCATCAGAGAGGATTGCTCTGACAGTTAAGGAGAGCAGATGCAGAGACCGACAGCCAAACACTAGGCAGAGCTCATAGGGAACTGTGAGAAAAGGGAGGAAGGGTTGTAGGAGCCCAACCAGAGTGACCTAGGACACCAGAGGAACACAGCCCACAGAATCAACTAAGGGGGGGGCTCATAGATACTGAAGTGGCAATCATGGGGCCCACATGGGTCTGAGCTAGGCCCTGTGCATACACGCTGTGGTTGTTTAGCTTGAAGTATTTGTGGGACAATGGGAGAGAGGATGTCTGTGACTCGCTTGTCTGCTCTTGGGACCCTGGTCCTCCTACTGGGTTGCCTCAGCCAGCCTCGAGATGAGGACTTAGGCCTAGTCTTACTAAATCTTGTTATGCCTTGCTCTGTTACACCACTGCTTTTCTCTGATGGGAAACTGAGGAGCAGTGGATCTGGGGGAGACAGGAAGTAGGTCTGGGAACTGTGGGGAGGGGAGTGGGGGGAGGGGAGGCTGAGGTGAAGATATATTGTATGAGAGAATAACCAAAAATTAAATAAATAAATTGTTGAAGTCCTGTGGACAGGCTACACCTGTGGCTGGCCTAGACCCTTCTTTAAGACCACACCCTGCTTTAGTTTCTCTTGAAGACTTGTCCCTCATACACTGCACCTAAGCTGCAATTAAAATTAATAGGATGGGGTCCAGAGAGATGGCTCCATGGACCAGAGTGCTTGTTGCTCTTGTAGAAGGTTCCATTCTCAGCATGCACGTGATGGTTCACAGCCATCCGTGACTCTGGTTCTGACCTCCACAAGCACCACAGCAGCACACATTGTACAAACATACATGCAGAGAAAAGCCACACTCACACACAATGGACAATGAATGTCTTTGAAGTGAAGCAGAGGAATCGCACGGTAGTTTCACCAATCCAGATTTCTTCCTGCTTCCTCTCCTACCCCTGCTTTCTTTCCCGCCCTGCCCCTCGTCTCTTACTGTCTTTCTCCTCCCTTTCTTCCTGGCTTCCCTGCCTTGTCTTTCTCCCCCCATTTTGTCTCCTCCAACTGCAGACGTCCATACTTGAGACCATCATCATGAGCTGTGAGGTTGAGGGTTGAGAAGGGAGCCACTCAGGCTGCCGTCCAGTGGTGTCCGTTTTCCCCAGTCCCTGCAAGGCCAGCATCAGTCATCAGCTGGACATTCTGGCAGATTCCAAACCACACTTCCTCCCCCTCCCCAAGGCCCATAGTACCCCCAAAGCTCATAGATAGTTCCTTCTCTAGGTGGATGCTCCAAACTTAGTGACGGCTCAAAAAAGGGTATTTAAAAATCACAAAAGCAAACAAAAGCTGCTTTTGACTGCTTAGCGCGGAAGAAAGTGCTAGCGATGGGAGAGACAGGCGGGCAAACCGGTGCTGATCAGATTTGTGTTTTGACAGCCCAAGCTTTTATCAAGAGAGCTGCTGGACCTCGTGGCGTCGCATTTCAACCTGAAAGAGAAGGAGTACTTTGGAATAACGTTTATAGACGACACGTGAGTGTTTGGTTTGTTCACGTCTTTGCCTTCTGCCTGGACTATCTATGCACTTGCTGATTCTTGTGGTAGGCAACAAGGAGAAAGAATTTATATCCTGTCTACTTGTGAGTTTCTCCGTGTGGGAACTCTTTTCCTACAAATGTCATAAAGGAAGAAGCAAAGGAGCGCAGAGCATTTAAAAGTCTTGCAAATATTGCCAGGCGTGGTGGCAAATGCCGGTCATCTCAGCAGCACTCAGGCAGTAAAGGCAGGATGGTGGATGCAAGTCTACATCTAGGCCATACTGGTCTACATAATGAGCTCCAGGCAGCCAGGGCTGGGAAGCTGGATAGTGAAACAAACAAACAAACAAACAAACCTCAAATTGTGCTTAGAAATGCGTGTTAATGAGTTTGTAGACTATGTTACGTGTCTTTTTGAATGAGTGGTAATGTTCTCCAATTCGCTCCATATGTCAGTAATGAAAACACTTAACTTGTTCTTCATGAGTACCATGAAGCTAATTTAATGTTTTGGTGTTCACCGTTACACAGTTTAAAACTCAGTTTGTGACTTACCTTCATATATATATACATATATATGTATATATATGTGTGTGTGTACGTATTATATTTATATGTGTATATGTATACATGTGTGTATGTATGTATATATATATATATATATATATAGTTGAATATTGAATTAATTTTTTCCACAATCTAAGGCTCATTCACATTGCCTCAGAGGTATTTTGTTTGGTTTTGTTTTTCTTTTCCCATATATCTTCATTCCTCATGTTAACACATTGGAGTGTGTGTGTGTGTATCCCTGTCCGTTTTATATCACCTAATTTGTTCTGAAATATTATGAGAGGAATCCTTCCCTTTTCTGAAGATGTTTTTGCAAAGTCCCTTAAATACTAAAGTCCAAGAACATGTGTTCCAGACACAAAATATGCTGGCCAACCACAACGTTCTTTGCATAACTTTCTCTGTTTGAGCGGTTTTTTTTTTTTTTCAGTTTTCCCGTGAAACCAGGTGGAAAATAACCTCAAGAAGGAGTTAATTTGTTTTTAACACCTTCTATCCTGTAATGCTTCCTAGCTCAGAGCCTCTAGGAAGTCTAAACAAAACCATCAACTCTAGCTGTTAACCCCAGATGTACAGGATGCTTGTGAAGAGATGTACAAGCCCCAGAAAAACATAGAGCCTGACTCAGAATATTTACTGAAGATGATTTACCCAAAGCAGGGGGGAAATGCAGTGGCATTGTCCTCTTACTCAGAGTCGCCCAAATATATGTTCACTCAATAGCTGGTGAAGTACTTGATGGTCTGCCCTCTGCTGGATGAAATGGGAAATGTGTGTGTCTGATATTTTTCCACCAGTACTTAGCCAGAAGGCCCCAAGAAGTTCACATGAGTCAGTGGTTAGATTGCCTTACACACGTGGGCAGAATGCACGTGTGAATGAAAGCATGTAAGACTCATGGCCATGGACACATAGTAGCTGGATAATATGCTATCAACTGTAATTGTCATGAGCACTGTCATTCAGGAGACCATATTGAGATGGCGCTAAAAGTCTGAAGACTAGAATAATGCATTTCTGTAATGAATGTCTCCTGGGCGTCTACAGCTACCAGATGGTATTCTAGATCCCTGGGATTCAGCTGTGAGCAATGCAGTTAAGACCTCTGCCTGGAAGAGTTGCTAGTGCAATGCCGTGATCTAGTTTAACAAGCAAAGAGATGATAAGAAAATACCAGAAACTCTGAATGCACTGAGATCATGTGAGATGACACATTAAGGAAAGCTGGTGGGGCCAATTTTAGACAGAGTGGGCCAGGATGATGTCTGGAAGACAGCTTGCAGCGAACACCAAGAACTGGCTCTAGAAACAAAAGCCAAATTCTTCAAAGATGGAGCCCAGTTTGACTTTTGTGTTTTGTTTTAATATGATGATGGCTGGTTTGGGACAGGATCTCAAATATTCCAGGCAGACTTTGAACTCCTGATCCTCCTACGCTACCCTCAGTCCTGGGGTTATATGTATGTGCCACCATGCTTGACTTAGTTTCTGTTTTAAGGGATGTAGGGAAAGCCATTGTGGCTGATGTGCAGAAAGCAGGAAGGAAAGAGGTCCAAGATTTGGCTAAGAGCGAGATAGGGAAAATATCATGGAGTCCTGAAGCTGTGTGATCTGACAGCCATATTGGACATCTCGGACACTCCAGTTTCATACCTATAACCTGTGCATAACCATAGTGCTCACACAGCAAATGCCATTTGAGAGACTATTGTGGCTATTATTATTCTAGGGGCTTGCTACGTCCCCTTGTTGCTTTTGAATATCTACTAGGGGATCCTACTCCACTTTAGGTCCTTTAGTTCCCAAATAAAAATCACAGAGACCTCTAGGTTTATAATAAGCTTTGGAGCACTAGAGCTGGGCAGATATCAACCCTCTACGCTATTTTGTCTGTTTCCCTGTCAATAACGCCATGGTACTACTTGCCCTGTTTCCTTTAGGCCACTCCTGCTCCATCAGGCCGGCCCTTGTGGGCGTGATCTCACAGTCCATGCTACCCTGAGGTGACCTCTTCCTTCTTCCCCTCACTCTCCTGGTCATGGTCCCTCCTGAGACCCCAAGCCTGGGAACCTCACTTCACCCTCTCTTTTCTGCCCAGCCCAGGATGTAGGCATTGTATTTAGCCAATCACGGCTAACTTAGGGCAGGGGGCAAGGTTTAGTAGCATCATTTGGTGTATATGAGAATCTCCTCTGTGGGCGACACAGATCTTGGGGGACAGTATTTAGTGTTTGAATACATAGCAGCTGCAGTCCAACCCCTTACAGGATACCCATAATCGAGTGCTACACTCTGTGCTTCAGGCATATTAAGTAAGAATGCCGAGTCGAGAGCACAGGCACACATGTAAGAGAGGCTTTGCCCAGCACTGGCGCAATCTCACAGAATTATCTCTAGAACTGGGCGAGACACACAGCGTCCACAGAGGGGAAAGGAGGTGACAGTCTAGGCAAGCATCACTTGAAACAAACGGACCCTGTGCTCTTGCTAAGTGGGAAGGCACACAGCCTGGGAGTGGACAAGATCACAGATGAACCCCTCGAGGCACAGGGATGGCAATGCAGCCACTGAAGGAGGTCTGAGGAGGGAGAACAGGATTTAGAACTACAGCATCAGCACTGGAAAGAGGGGGCCAGATCATGTGGAGAGGCAGAAGCCCTAAACGCAGTGCTTTGTCCAGACATTGAAACTTGCTTCACGAAGAAAGGGAAAAGATCTGAGGGTGCTGCCACGTCCCTGTAATCCTAGCCCCTGGAGAGTGAAAACAGGTGTACTGGAAACTCTAGGCCAGCCTCACAGATATAGGAAACTCTATCAAGTAAAAGAGGGGCTAGGGTGAGGGCTCTCTGGGTAAGAGAGCTTACTACACAGTCATGAGGGCCTGAGTTCTAATCCCTAGAATCCACGTTAAAAAAAAAAAAAGCCTGGATCCGTGTGTCTGCGGCCCTGGGAAGGAGAAGGAAAAAAAGAATTGCTGGGATTTGCTGATTGACAGCCTAACTCCAGATTCAATAACAAACCCTGTCACAAGGGAGTAAGACCGAGAGTCATAAATAAAGCAAGATGCCCACTGCTCTCTTCTGATCTCTGCATGCATGTTTGCAGATATGCCACAAACACATATGTCACACACATACCAAAACACAGAATGAATGATTTTCTTTGAGGACTTGGCCACCAGATTCCTTGTCTACCCTGGGATTTGTGGGCTCCTTTCCGACATACTCTTCTTGGACCCCAGGAGTCAAACCTTAACAGTTTGCCCTGACTCTCGTACAGGTAGCAGGCAACACGAAATGTCAGGATTACAACCAGCTGTCGAAGGTGTCTCCTGGCTCTGGTTGTGTTTATTTTCAGCAGTGTGAGTAGGTCTTTTCTGTAAGACGGAAGGTCTTAGCCATTTACACCGTTCCGGGGAACAGGCCTGAAAACGTATTTATGTCTAAGGGTGTCTCCTCGGAAAGTCTTGGCCACAAGCCTACTTCTTTGTCTGGTGAATATTTTTGGAAGGTCCCTACCCCCCGAGCACTCCCTTTCTGTCCACCCCCGTGAAGCCAACACGTCGGGTCCCTCCCTTTCAGGGTCCTCATGCCGTCCTCGGTGCCACATCAGCCTTGAGATCGTGGTAAACTGAACAGAGGGAGGCAGGGCTGCAAGGGACAGTGTCAATGACTGTCTTTATCCCAGCTCCGAGAACCACAAGAGAAGCTGGAGATAGACCACAGTTACTTAAGGAAGGCAGCCAAGCCAACCAAGTAAAGCAGGTGCCTGACAGA
This sequence comes from Mus caroli, assembly GCF_978045245.1. NCBI lineage: Eukaryota > Metazoa > Chordata > Mammalia > Rodentia > Muridae > Mus > Mus caroli. Next base: position 51,253,141 of record NW_028227262.1, read on the forward strand.
GAGGGGCAGAATTCCTATGGCTGGGCTTGCTATAGGCGGCCTTCCGCCTCTAGAGGGCAGCCTCAGCCCTCCTTCCCCACAAGGGGCCCTTCCTGTCACCTCCCTTCATCCATTTTGGAAAACCTTTGCTGAGGGACTTTTGTTAATGTAGAAACAACATATAAGCTTTGCAACACAATGGCTTTGGATCGCTGTCCCTTCTGGTAAACAATGGAGCTTCCACCGTATAGAATCCGAACCAGAGAGAAAACAGGGCTTGTGGTTACAAGTGTTTTGTCTTTTGATCATTTGGTTGGTTGGTTTAGTTAGTTTGTTTTGTTGTTGTTGTTGTTAACTAGAGTTCATACTTATTGATTAAAACACTTAAAAACAGCAAGATAAAAACATTAAATGAGCCTCAACGCATCTTTGTATTTAGGCATAGGTCATTTTCTTTTTATTCCTCAGAGCCTTCATTCAAATGAAAGGACTGTAAATAGACTTTAAAAAACAAAATGAAGAAAAAAATCTAATATATGTATTGGTGGTACATGCCTATAACCTCAGCCCTTCAGAAGCTGAGGCAGGAGGGTCATGAGATTGAGGCTGACTTGAACTGCATGTTGAATCCAAGGCCAGAGACTTCATAGCAGAGGGAGGCCAGTCTCAGTGATAAACAGCAGAATCTAGGCCAGCGGCAGAGCTCATGTTAGAGCTCTTGCCCAGCATACAAAAACATTCAACTCCCAACAGAAGGAAAAAGTTAAATCTCTAATACACACTTTCACACTTTAAAGGTATATTTCTTTTTTTTTTGATTTTTAATATTTTTATTACATATTTTCCTCAATTACATTTCCAATGCTATCCCAAAAGTCCCCCATAGCACCCCCCACTTCCCTACCCACCCATTCCCATTCTTTTGGCCCTGGCATTCCCCTATATTGGGGCATATAAAGTTTGCAAGTCCAATGGGCCTCTCTTTCCATTGATGGCCGACTAGGCCATCTTTATATACATATGCAGCTAGAGACAAGAGCTCCGGGGTTCTGGTTAGTACATCATGTTGTTCCAACAATAGGGTTGCAGATCCCTTTAGCTCCTTGGGTACTTTCTCTAGCTTCTCCATTGGGAGCCCTGTGATACATCCAATAGCTGACTGTGAGCATCCACTCCTGTGTTTGCTAGGCCCCGGCATCGTCTCACAAGAGACAGCTATATTTGGGTCCTTTCAGCAAAATCTTGCTAGTGAATGCAATGGTGTCAGCGTTTAGAAGCTGATTATGGGATGGATCCCTGGATACGGCAGTCTCTAAATGGTCCATCCTTTCATCACAGCTACGAACTTTGTCTCTGTAACTCCTTCCCTGGGTGTTTTGTTCCCAATTCTAAGAAGGTGCACAGTGTCCACACTTTGGTCTTCATTCTTCTTGAGTTTCATGCGTTTATCAAATTGTATCTTATATCTTGGGTATCCTAAGTTTTGGGCTAATATCCACTTATCAGTGAATACATATTGTGTGAGTTCTTTTGTGATTGTGTTACTTCACTCAAGATGATGCCCTCCAGGTCCATCCATTTGGCTAGGAATTTCATAAATTCATTCTTTTTAATAGCTGAGTAGTACTCCATTGTGTAAATGTACCATAATTTCTGTATCCATTCCTCTGTTGAGGGACATCTGGGTTCTTTCCAGCTTCTGGCTATTATAAATAGGGCTGCTATGAACATAGTGGAGCATGTGTCCTTTTTACCAGTTGGGACATCTTCTGGATATATGCCCAGGAGAGGTATTGCTGGATCCTCCAGTAGTACTATGTCCAATTTTCTGAGGAACCGCCAGACTGATTTCCAGAGTGGTTGTACAAGCTTGCAATCCCACCAACAATGGTTGGGATTCCTCTTTCTCCACATCCTCGCCAGCATCTGCTGTCACCTGAATTTTTGATCTTAGCCATTCTGACTGGTGTGAGGTGGAATCTCAGGGTTGTTTTGATTTGCATTTCCCTGATGATTAAGGATGTTGAACATTTTTTCAGGTGCTTCTCTGCCATTCGGTATTCCTCAGGTGAGAATTCTTTGTTCAGTTCTGAGCCCCATTTTTTAATGGGGTTATTTGACTTTCTGGAGTCCACCTTCTTGAGTTCTTTATATATATTGGATATTAGTCCCTTATCTGATTTAGGATAGGTGAAGATCCTTTCCCAATCTGTTGGTTTTTTTTTGTCTTATTGATGGTGTCTTTAGCCTTGCAGAAGCTTTGTAGTTTCATGAGGTCCCACTTGTCAATTCTCGATCTTACAGCACAAGCCATTACTGTTCTATTCAGGAATTTTTTCCCCTGTGCCCATATCTTCAAGGCTTTTCCCCACTTTCTCCTCTATAAGTTTCAGTGTCTCTGGTTTTATGTGAAGTTCCTTGATCCACTTAGACTTGACCTTAGTACAAGGAGATAGGAATGGATCGATTCGCATTCTTCTACATGTTAAAAACCAGTTGTGCCAGCACCATTTGTTGAAAATGCTGTCTTTCTTCCACTGGATGTTTTTAGCTCCCTTGTCGAAGATCAAGTGACCGTAGGTGTGTGGGTTCATTTCTGGGTCTTCAATTCTATTCCATTGGTCTATTTGTCTGTCACTATACCAGTACCATGCAGTTTTTATCACAATTGCTCTGTAGTAGAGCTTTAGGTCCGGCCTGGTGATTCCACCAGAGGTTCTTTTATCCTTTGGAAGAGTTTTTGCTATCCTAGGTTTTTTGTTATTCCAGATGAATTTGCAGATTGCACTTTCTAATTTGTTGAAGAATTGATTTGGAATTTTGATGGGGATTGCATTGAATCTGTAGATTGCTTTTGGCAAGATAGCCATTTTTACAATGTTGATCCTGCCAATCCATGAGCATGGGAGATCTTTCCATCTTCTGAGATCTTCTATATTTTCTTTCTTCAGAGACTTGAAGTTTTTATTATACAGATCTTTCACTTCCTTAGTTAGAGTCACGCCAAGATATTTTATATTATTTGTGACTATTGAGAAGGGTGTTGTTTCCCTAATTTCTTTCTCAGCCTGTTTATTCTTTGTGTAGAGAAAGGCCATTGATTTGTTTGAGTTAATTTTATATCCAGCTACTTCACCAAAGCTGTTTATCAGGCTTAGGAGTTCTCTGGTGGAATTTTTAGGGTCACTTATATATACTATCATATCATCTGCAAAGAGTGATATTTTGACTTCATCTTTTCCAATTTGTATCCCTTTGATCTCCTTTTGTTGTCGAATTGCTCTGGCTAGGACTTCAAGTACAATGTTGAATAGGTATGGAGAAAGTGGACAGCCTTGTCTAGTCCCTGATTTTAGAGGGATTGCTTCAAGCTTCTCACCATTTATTTTGATGTTGGTTACTGGTTTGCTGTAGATTGCTTTTATCATGTTTAGGTATGGGCCTTGAATTCCTGATCTTTCCAAGACTTTTATCATGAATGGGTGTTGGATCTTGTCAAATGCTTTTTCCGCATCTAACAGGATGACCATGTGGTTTTTGTCTTTGAGTTTGTTTATATACTGGATTACGTTGATGGATTTCCGTATATTGAACCATCCCTGCATCCCTGGGATGAAACCTACTTGGTCAGGATGGATGATTGTTTTGATGTGTTCTTGGATTCAGTTAGCAAGAACTTTATTGAGGATTTTTGCATCAATATTCATAAGGGATATTGGTCTGAAGTTTTCTATCTTTGTTGGGTCTTTTTGTGGTTTAGGTATCAGAGTAATTGTGGCTTCATAGAATGAGTTGGGTAGAGTACCTTCTGTTTCTATTTTGTGGAATAGTTTGTGAAGAACTGGGATTAGATCTTCTTTGAAGGTCTGATAGAACTCTGCACTAAACCCATCTGGTCCTGGGCTTTTTTTAGTTGGGAGACTATTAATGACTGCTTCTATTTCTTTGGGGGATATAGGGCTGTTTAGATCATTAACCTGATCTTGATTCAACTTTGTTACCTGGTATCTGTCTAGGAACTTCTCCATTTCATCCAGGTTCTCCAGTTTTGTTGAGTATAGCCTTTGGTAGAAGGATCTGATGGTGTTTTGGATGTCTTCAGGATCTGTTGTTATGTCTCCTTTTTCATTTCTGATTTTGTTAATTAGGATGCTTTCCCTGTGCCCTCTAGTGAGTCTGGCTAAGGGTTTATCTATCTTGTTGATTTTCTCAAAGAACCAGCTCCTTGATTGGTTGATTCTTTGAATAGTTTTTCTTGTTTCCACTTGGTTGATTTCACCCCTGAGTTTGATTATTTCCTGCTGTCTACTCCTCTTGGGTGAATTTGCTTCCTTTTGTTCTAGTGCTTTTAGGTGTGTTGTCAAGCTGCTAATGTGTGCTCTCTCTAGTTTCCTTTTGGAGGCACTCAGAGCTATGAGTTTTCCTCTTAGAAATGCTTTCATTGCGTTCCATAAGTTTGGGTATGTTGTGGCTTCATTTTCATTGAACTCTAAAAAGTCCTTAATTTCTTTCTTTATTCCTTCCTTGACCAAGGTATCATTGAGAAGAGTGTTGTTCAGTTTCCACGTGAAGGTTCGCTTTCTATTATTTATTTTGTTATTGAAGATCAGCCTTAGTCCATGGTGATCTGATAGGATGCATGGGACAATTTCAATATTTTTGTATCTGTTGAGGCCTGTTTTGTGACCAATTATGTGGTCAATTTTGGAGAAGGTGCCATGAGGTGCTGAGAAGAAGGTATATCCTTTTGTTTTAGGATAGAATGTTCTGTAGATATCTGCCAGATCCATTTGATTCATAATTTCTCTTAGTTTCTCTGTGTCCCTGTTTAGTTTCTGTTTCCATGATCTGTCCATTGGTGAAAGTGGTGTGTTGAAGTCTCCCACTATTATTGTATGAGGTGCAATGTGTGCTTTGAGATTTACTAAAGTTTCTTTAATGAATGTGGCTGCCTTTGTATTTGGAGCATAGATATTCAGGATTGATAGTTCCTCTTGGAGGATTTTACCTTTGATGAGTATGAAGTGTCCCTCCCTGTCTTTTTTAATGACTTTGGGTTGGAAGTCAATCTTATCAGATATTAGAATGGCTACTCCAGCTTGTTTCTTCATACCATTTGCTTGGAAAATTGTTTTCCAGCCTTTCATTCTGAGGTAGTGTCTATCTTTTTCTCTGAGATGAGTTTCCTGTAAGCAGCAAAATGTTGGGTCTTGTTTGTGTAGCCAGTTTGTTAGTCTATGTCTTTTTATCGGGGAGTTGAGTCCATTGATATTAAGGAAAAGTAATTGTTGTTTCCTGTTATTTTTGTTGTTAAAGTTGGCATTCTGTTCTTGTGGCTGTCTTCTTTTAGGTTTGTTGAGGGATTACCTTCTTGTTGTTTCTAGGGCGTGGTTCCTGTCCTTGTATTGGTTTTTTTCTGTTATTATCCTTTGAAGGGTTGGATTCATGGAGAGATAATGTGTGAATTTGGTTTTGTCGTGGAATACTTTGGTTTCTCCATCTATGTTAATTGAGAGTTTGGCTGGGTATAGTAGCCTGGGCTGGAATTTGTGTTCTTTTAGTGTCTGTATAACATCCGTCCAGGATCTTCTGGCTTTCATAGTCTCTGGTGAAAAATCTGGTGTAATTCTGATAGGCTTGCCTTTATATGTTACTTGGCCTTTTTCTCTTACTGCTTTTAGTATTCTATCTTTATTTAGAGCATTTGTTGTTCTGATTATTATATGTCGGGAGGTATTTCTTTTCTGGTCCAGTCTATTTGGAGTTCTGTAGGCTTCTTGTATGTTCATGGGCATCTCTTTCTTTAGATTTGGGAAGTTTTCTTCTATAATTTTGTTGAAGATGTTTGCTGGTCCTTTGAGTTGAAAATCTTCATTCTCATCCACTCCTATTATCCGTAGGTTTGGTCTTCTCATTGTGTCCTGTATTTCTTGGATGTTTTGAGTTAGGATCTTTTTGCATTTTACATTTTCCTTGATTTTGTGCCGATGTTCTCTATGGAATCTTCTGCACCTGAGATTCTCTCTTCCATCTCTTGTATTCTGTTGCTGATGCTCGTATCTATGGTTCCAGATTTCTTTCCTAGGGTTTCTATCTCCAGTGTTGCCTCATTTTGGGTTTTCTTTATTGTGTCTACTTCCCTTTTTAGGTCTAGTATGGTTTTGTTCATTTCCATCATCTGTTTGGATGTGTTTTCCTGTTTTTCTTTAAGGACTTCTACCTGTTTGATTGTGTTATCCTGTTTTTCTTTAAGGACTTCTACCTGTTTGATTGTGTTATCCTGTTTTTCTTTAAGGACTTGTAACTCTTTAGCCATGTTCTCCTGTAATTCTTTAAGTGAGTTATTAAAGTCCTTCTTGATGTCCTCTACCATCATCATGAGATATGCTTTTAGATCCGTGTCTAGCTTTTCCGGTGTGTTGGGGTGCCCTGGACTGGGCGAAGTGGGGGTGCTGGGTTCTGATGATGGTGAGTGGTCTTGGTTTCTGTTAGTAAGATTATTACGTTTACCTTTCGCCATCTGGTAATCTCTGGGGTTAGTTGTTATCGTTGTCACTGTTTAAAGATTGGAGCAGAAGCTGTGTTCCACTCACCAGCAGTCTCAAAATCCTGCGGCGGGGGTCGTGGGTAGCTGGCGGTACCCCGGTGCTGGTCCAGCCGGAAGAGGCCTGTGGTCCTACTCAGGCCAGTTTTCTGCTTCCCTAACTAATGCAGTCTCTGGTCCCGCTTGCAATTGGATTGGAGCAGAAGCTGTGTTCCACTCACCAGAAGTCTTAAGATCCTGTGGCGGGTGTTGTGGGTAGCTGGCGGGTGTCAGGCGACCCTGCGCTCAAGCTACCCCTGTGCTGATCCGGCCGGATGAGGCCTGTGGCCCTACTCAGGCCGGTTTCTGCTTCCCTAACTAATGCAGTCTCTGGTCCCGCTTGCAATTGGATTGGAGCAGAAGCTGTGTTCCACTCACCAGAAGTCTTAAGATCCTGTGGCGGGTGTTGTGGGTAGCTGGCGAGTGTCAGCCGACCCTGCGCCCTAGCTGCCCCGGTGCTTTTTCTCTAAAGGTATATTTCTATTACATAGACATGACTATCTCCTTGGAGTATTTATTGTGGTTAAGGGCAGATCTCCCCACTCTGACTGTCCAAAGAGGTAACCAGAACCCACACCTTGTTCTATATCCGTCCAGAATTTTTTATAGCTTTTTTTAAAAGATATTTCCTTTATTTATATTTCAAATGTTATCCCCTTTCCTGGTTTTCCCTCTGGAAATCCCCTTTCCCATTCCTCCCCCCACCCCTCCCCATCACTAAACCACCCACTCCTCCTTCCCTGTCCTGGCATCCCCCTATACTGGGGCATTGAGCCTTCTCGGGACCAAGGGCCTCTCCTTCCATTGATATCCAACAAGGCCAACCTCTGCTACATATGCAGCTGTAGCCATGGGTCCCACCATGTGTACTCTTTGGTTGGTGGTTTAGTCCCTGGGAGCTCTGGAGGTACTGGTTGGTTCATATTGTTGTTCCTCCTATGGGGCTGCAAGCTCCTTCAGCTTCTTTGGTCCTTTTTCTAGCTCCTCCATTGGGGACCCTGTGCTCAGTCCAATGGTTGACTGAGAGCATCCACCTCTTTATTTGTCAGGCACTGGCAAAGCCTCTCAGGAGACAGCTATATCAGGCTCCTGTCAGCAAGCACTTGTTGGCATCCACAATAGTGTCTGGGTTTGGTGCCCAGATGGGGCAGTCTCTGGCTGGAATACTACATTAAACTTTTCCTCCATGTTTAATTACGGCTTGCCCCTGCTTCCGTGTCCAATCCGATGGCAATATGCTGTGTGTGTGGTGTGCACTCTCCTCATTCATTCCTACACAAGGTTCTATGCAGGCTCATAGAAAACATGTTACACATCTTAAATCATGCCACATCTGTGTAAAGAATAAAGGACATGCCTCTAGAGGGTGTGATGGTGTCTCACACCCTCTAGAGGCAGAAGGATTGATGTGCAAGGCCATCCTGGCTGCACGGTGAGATCCTCTTTCAATATCTCTCCCAAAGAAAAGAATAGAATGAGGGAGGGGAAAGGAAATGGGGAGGGAAGCAGGGAGGAAGAGGGAAGGGAGAAGGCGGAAGAATTCAAAGTTAGTCTTATCTGCTATATGGAACCTTGAAAGGGTTAAAACTTATGTGCCGTGTATCTTTAACAGCTTTGAAGCTGAAGTGTCCATAAGTCTCACATTAAACATGACAAAATATAATGTAAGAATCCTTTAACTTTTGCTTTTTGTTTTAGTTTTTTTTTCTTTTTTTTTCACTGATTCTAAGAAAACTTTCCCAAAGTTCCACCAAGAAAATCTTGAGACAGTTCCCAGTTCCCAGCAGCCATATCTTGTAACTATAGAAACAAACACACAGAAACTGAGCCCCGTACTGTATAAGGTAGGAAGTCCTCTGGTATCATTTATCCCATATTGAGAGCTCTGGGTTCAAATTCCCAGCCCTGACGTTTGTCTTGCATATTTACTATAAAAGATAACATTAATAAAGAAAGACTTCCAACTTGGTTGATGTATATGATGGGAGGCAGTAAAGAAACCACTGGAATGGCTGTTCCACAGTATGGTTAGGAGTAAGGGTATTTCTGTGAATAAGAACGAGGAAATGTCCAGAGGTATCAGGAGAAGTCCAGAGCAGAGAGAAAAAGAAGTAGACTGGACATGGCCAGGGTTGTCTATGAGAGAAGCTAGTGAGTGACGTAGATCAGGGGCAGCAGACAATCATGTGGGCCATGAAGACAAGTAGCTGTGAAGACAGAAGGGCAAGGAGGCTAGCCTAGACCTTTAAATATATAGCAGGGACTTGTAAGTGTGGACTGAGGGACTTGGAGGACAGCCTGGGTTTTGATGCGCGACTAAGAGTACATCAATGGAGAGCCATTTCCTTTCTGACAGGAGCCAGGATAATAACTCCTTTGTATGGGCAGGAGAGGACTTGTTTTACAAATGTCCAGGTCATACTGGCTTTTATCTGATCTGACCTGACCACCAGAAGAAATCCTTTTTATAGTCTAGCCTAAGCTCATTTCTAGACACATGGGCTACCTAAGACCTAAGAGTTGACAAAAAGTGCTTGCTTAATAAAGAGTAGCTCTTATCATCTTTTTAAAAAGATTTATTTATTTGTGTATGTGTATTTGTGTATTTCTGTAGCTCTCTTCAGACCCACCAGAAGAGGGCATCAGATCCCATTACAGATACTTGTGAGCCACCATGTGGTTGCTGGGAATTGAACTCAGGATCTCTGGAAGAGCAGTCAGTGCTCTTAACCACTGAGCAATCTCTCCAGCCCCAGCTGTTCTTATTTATACTGTTACTATTTGAGCCCAGCTTTCCCATTTGCCTTGTTGCTAACTTTTTTAAACTATTATGTGTAAACATATTTGCCTGCATGTGTGTATATGCACCATGTGTATGGAGTGCCCATGGAGAACAGAAGGAGGCATTGGAACCCCCATATGATTGGTTATGAGCCACCGTGTAGGTGCTAAGAACCGAACCCCAGGTCCTGTGCAAGAGCAGCCAGTGTTTGCTTCTGCCGAGCCCTCTCTCCAGCCCCCTTTTCTATCTACTTAAACTGAATGACAGCTTGGAATTTCCTGGGTTTGTCCTTTAATTATTTATTCAAGGACCAAAATAGGCTGGAAAATGTTTTCTAGCTTATAACGGATTTTGCTGGAATTTGACATCCCCTTCCCACCACCAGAAATGTGTTCTGAAACTGGAATTAGTATAAGCACATTCAAGGAGGCTTTAAGATGGATAGGCCAGTTGAACAGCGTTGGAAGTCATATAAACAATCCCCAAAGCGTCAAGCCAGAAAGGTCAAGGTCTTGAGAGAACTGTTTATACCTGTGAACTGATGAGGCTTGGGAGTAAATATTTAAACATCTCTAAGTCATGTGTCCACAGAAAGAGCTGCAGAAGAGCGCCGGCCTGTGCATACACTGGAAATTCTACTGCTGTGTTTGAGTCCCCTTTGTTTTATTAAACTGGAATCTTCCTCCTTCTTGACTAAAACGTGTCACATTTAACCTTTTATATATGTGTATAAAGATTATTTTAGTGTTGCTCAGTGTCTTAACCTCCCGAAGCATTTTCCATCTCTTATTTATTCTCTCAGTTTTTATAAATATGTGCATGCAATATATATGGATTTCCATTGGTTAAAAACTGGGCAAGCTGGACATGGTAGAGCAAACCTAGGTTATAGCAAGCCTTTGTTTCCATAAACAAAAGGCAGTATAGGTAATATATTATACTTACTGTTACTTTTTTATTAAAATTTTAAGTGTTTGTTTATTTGTTCATTTATTTTATTTGAGATGAGGTCTTACTGAGTAGTCCTAGCTGGCCCAGACTCGTATAGACAATGCTAGCCTCAAACTCCCAGAGATCCACTTGCTTCTGCCCACCCGCTCCCCATGCTGGGATTAAAGGTGTGCATCACTAGGCCCAGGGAATCTTGCTCTTATTTTTTTTCTCTTTAATTTAAGATTTGTATCTCGAAAATTGTTCCAAGCAACTTTGCAAGCTTGTTTTATTACCACATTGCCTTTGTCTGTACAAATTTAGGTAATTATTTTAACAATACCCTGTAAGTATTTAGATTATTTCAAGAGTTTTGACTATCAAAGTGAGTGACTTTTATATATGGGTCTTTTTTTTTTAATGTGCAAGTTCCTCTTGACAAGCTTCTCCAGTTGGAAATTCTAGCTCACAAGTAGACAGGTACAATAGGTGTGCCAGACATTGCTGAAGTGGCCTCACGGCCCCGTTGTCTTCCGTGCCTGGTGTGAGAGTGTGAGTGTTTCCAGGCAGCTGTGCCAGCACCGAGTGTTGCTGAACGTTCTGTGTCATCCTCTGCCTTTGCTTTGTTCTTGCAGGGGTCAAGAGAACTGGTTGCAGCTGGACCACAGAGTTCTGGAACATGATTTGCCTAAGAAGCCCGGCCCAACTCTTCTGCACTTCGCTGTCAGGTACGCGTGAGTGCATCCAGCCTTCGACTCCTTTTTTGTTTATTTTTATTTTTCAAGGTGTCTAGAAATCAGAGATAGTGAGTGTACTGGCTAGTTTTGTGTCAGCTTGACACAGCTGGAGTTATCACAGAGAAACGAGCTTCAGTTGAGGAAATGCCTCCATGAGATTCAACTGTAAAGGCATTTTCTCAATTAGTGATCAACGGGGAAAGGTCCCTTGTGGGTGGGACCATCTCTGGGCTGGTAGTCTTGGGTTCTATAAGAGAGCAGACTGAGCAAGCCAGGGGAGGCAAGCCAGTAAAGAACATCCCTCCATGGCCTCTGCATCAGCTCCTGCTCCCTGACCTGTTTGAGTTCCAGTCCTAACTTCCTTGGTGATGAACAGCAGTATGGAAGTATAAGCTGAATAAACTCTTTCCTCCCCAACTTGCTTCTTGGTCATGATGTTTGTGCAGGAATAGAAACCCTGACTAAGACAGTGAGTAAGAAGAGAAAAGACCCTATGAGAACATTACCATGAGAAAGAGATTGCCTACCGTCTTGGTTTAGGTTACCATAGAGATTATGTAGAGTTGTTTTCTTTGAAGATAAAGGAGAGAAGCATCCTGCTTTATTCCTCAACGACTCTTAGAGTAAATGGAAGGCTGAGGAACCTGAGAGATTTATTTTAATGTTAAGCCTGGGGTCTTTTGTTTTGTTTTGTTTTTTCCTAATTCAATAAGCCATTAGGATTCTTCAAATCTGAAATCTGGCAAACATTTACTATTCTACTTAATGCTGGGAATAATGTGTGCTGGAGATGTTGAAACAACTAAGTTTCATGTAATTCCATGTCTTAATTGAAATCAAAGATACAATGCAAAACAACTGCACAAGGAAAGAATTATCCCAACCGCTCAAAGATCCAAATCGTCTCCTGCAGAGATGGACAAGGAGAACTCTCCTGACCCGTGCCATGTCCTGTGATCTCTGTTTGGGAAAGCCCCTCAGCAAAGTCCTAAGACCCATGCCTTTAGCTAAATCAAGGATTTTCTCAGAACTGGCCCACCAGGAAGGTATATTAACATTAATTATTACCAACCTAAGAGAAGTAGAATATTTAAAGACTAATCAACCCTCTTGCCCTCTCCATAGCTTAAGATACAAAACACTGCCAATGGAGACCACGGCTCCTGTTCTTGTAGCCTGCCCCCACTTTAAACCCGATGGACAGCTTTGCCACAACTTTGTATTGCTGGTAGATTGTTTATAAACCAAAGTTATTTTCATAAAGCTGATTCAGATGCCTTCACTGGGAAAGGCGCTTGCAACCAAGTCGTGCTGCCTGAACTTGATCCCTGGCTCACTTGTAATCCCAGCCCCAGTGAAGTCAAAACAGGTGGATCCCTGAGGCTTGCTGGTCAGCCAGCATAGACTGCTTAGTGAGAGCCCTTAGTAGTGAGGGACTCTGGGTGCAGGATTTACACACACACACACACACACTATATAGCAGTGAAAGAAGAAAACAAACTCCAACAGTTGTCCTCTCTCCTCCACAGGCATGCACCCATACACGTAAACATGCGCACCCAGAAGAAATAAGTGTAAAATCATTTTAAACTAATTCAACATGAAGCATAGTCTAAGATCATGGGGAATTTTAATGAAGATACATCTCATTTTATACTATGATGTTGGAAACCCCACCCCAACCCCTCTACTCCCTCCCTTCGCCTCCTCTTTTCCCTCTTCCTCCCTTCTTTTCCTTACTCCTCCTCCTCCTCCTTCCCCTCCCCCTTCTTTCCCTCCTCCTTCCTATAATGTTCAGACAAAGAAAGTCCTGGTGAACGTTTACAAGTATCCAAATGTTTCCATTATTATTAACGCTCAAGAAGGAGGGTACCCAAAGTGACTTATATAGGTCTAAATCATAGCTGAAAGGTGTCCAAGGATCCTAAGGAAAACCTGGAGTACTGAAAGGGTATGGTGTAAGGCACATGTGCCCAGAGGTGAGCAAAGGGGGGCCCCACCAGAAGCAAGGAGAACAATGCCCTTACCCTAACCCTAGGGTTAGGGTTAGGGTTAGGGCTAGGGCTAGGGCTAGGGTTATTCAGAAAGTGAAGGGAAAGTTGGTGTGAATGAGGTTCCTATTTAACCCTGTGAGTATTTCAAACTCTGAAAACACAGAATGAATGAGAAGTTCCTCTCCACAGGAAGTTCCTTTACCTCCCTTTCCCACCTTGTGGGATAACTGGGTGGGTTGTTTACTGGCTTACTGTTTGTATCTTACTAAGGATGGGGAGAATATCTGTTTCTTTGCTTGTGCATACTTCAGCTGGCCAGCCTCCTGCAAACACATGGGCTGTCCCTGGCTATGCTAAACTCTGGGCTGCCCCTGGCTATGCTAAACTCCAGTCAGCCTCCTTCCACATTAATCTTTGTGGACACTCACCACGTTTTTGCTGTGTCACAGTACAGCCAAAGGAATGTGTCTTTGGAGAATCTTAACAAATACTATTTATTTAGTGACCACATTTGTGTGCCTGTTCTGCGACAGCTGCTGAGATCTAGCATGTGTCTGAAAATTCCAGAGAGCAAACCCTGCCTCCCCTTCCTGACAACCCCCCACAAGGCCTTGCTATCTTTTGCAGCAGGTTCCTGGAATTCCACAGCACTTGGCGGTGGCTTGTTCCTGGGGCTTTGGCCCCTACTTAGCAGTTATCTCAAATGTCCTGTAGCTGCTTGGTGTTAACTTTCTCTTCTCTGCTAGCATAATTGAAACCCTTATCAAGGCTTTAATGATTCACTTAACTCATCCTCCAAACAAGACAGTGACATCATCATAGCCTTTATTCTTCAAAGCAGGCAGTTGTTACTCCTGTTAAAGAAATGATCATGCTGAAGCCCACAAGGTAGAACTCTCTGAATCCTGAATGGGCTTCACTGAGGTCACAGAATGGAGGCTCACAGTCCAGGGACAGCTAGTGAATGGCTTTTGTCACAGTTGTTTGTCACAGTTGTTTGTCAGAGGTTCTCACACCACAATTAGAGAACATAGAATTGTTGGTGACATTTCCATCTGAAGAAGGAACCTGTCAGGTTGCTTGTATTGACTAGAAAATGTAACCAGGGAACTCAAACTAGAATTTTTAGATTTTTTTTTTTTTTACAGAAAAGAAAAGAAAAAAAAACTTTAATATTAGGCTTACTTGTAATCCCAGGCCCAGTGAAGTTAATCTGGTGGATTCCTGAGGCTTGCGGGCCAGCCAGCATAGACTGCTTAGTGAGAGTACTTGGTAGTGAGCAACTCTGGGTGCAGGGGTGAGGAATATTACACACACACACACACACAAATGCAACCAAAGATAGTATTTGGTTGTTTTGATCTTTGAATACTATAAAGGCATCTAAATTGTCAGGGGTCCCTCATGTGTGAACAGCAGGTGATAGGCTGGGAGAACACTGGGGGCCATAATGCATGGACACCTAGTAATGTGCTAGAAATACAGAGCACAGGAATATCAATAACATACTGGGATACAGAACACAGGGGTCTTTCATTCATGGTCATCAGTATAATGTGCTAGGGCATATTAGAGCATAGAGGCCCTTCATACAGGGCTGTGGTGATTTGAATACACTTGGCTCAGGGAGTGGCACTATTAGGAGGTGTAGCCTTGTTGGAGAAAGTGTATCACTGTGGTCATCAGCTTTGAGACTCTCCTCCTAGATAACTGGGAGACAGTCTGCTCCTAGCTTTTTTTTCAATGAAAATGTAGAACTCTAGGCTCCTCCAGCACCATGTCTGCCTTAATTTTGCCATGCTTCCTGCCATGATAATAATGGACTGCATGTCTGAAAATGTAAGCCAGCCCCAATTAAATGTTGTCCTTTATAAGAATTGCCTTGGTCATGGTGTCTCTTCACAGCAATGGAAACCCTAACTAAACCAGAAGTTGGTACCAGGGGCTATTGCTGTGATAAGCCTTGACCATACTTTTGTTTGGAAAAATGTGGATTTTGGGGACTTTGGATTTGGAAAGCACTAGAATACTTTAAGTGGGCCTCAATGGGCCATCCTAGTAGGAATATGGAAGACATTGGTGCGTAGGGTGATTTGAACTATGAGGGCCAGGCTCAAGAGGTTTCAGAGGAAAAGAATGTTAATATGTAGCCTAAAGACTGTTTTGTGGCATCTTGGTGAAGAATGTGGCTGCTTTTTGCCCTTGTCTGAAGAGTCTGCCTGAGGCTAAGTCTAAGCTGAAGAGAATCATATTAATTGCATTGATAACAGAAGTTTCGAAAAAACTCAGCATAGACTTTGTCCTCTGGCTGACTCTCATGAAGAACATTTTGATCAAGTGTAGCAAGCTTAGAAAGGAAAACTACAAAATGCTTGGTTCAAGTAATAAAGGGACACCAGGAAGTGAAATGGAGAGGAATCCTGTGTTCAAGGAGATAAACAAATTAAGGAAGTAGTAATCTCAGGGCAAGATCCACACAGCTAAGCTTATTGTTTATGTTTGCAGTTGAACAAGGAATATTATGTCATGTTAGGAGTTATGATGTGGTTATTGTTTTCATTTGGAGTTTTAATCTGGAATTAACTACTATCGGATAATGGAAGTCACACTTTTGATCTTGAGAGATAGTGGCCATGAAAAGCTTTGGATCAGGCATGATGGTACACACCTTTCCAGGAGACAAAGCCAAGCAGATCTTTGAGTTCAAGGTCAGCCTAGGACAGAGCAAGTTTTATTTGGGGAAAAAAAACAAACAAGAAAACCAAAACGTAAGCCCAGGGATGGTAGTACACGCCTTTAATCCCAGCATTCAGGAGACACCGCTGAACATTTTCAAGCCACCACAATGGCCATCCAGGTGGTGAGCTGGCACATGGTGAGAAATAATCCCCACCAGCGGCCACACATTGCCAGGATGTGTATCACTGTCATTCTTAAGGCCACAATTGGACACACCCAAATGCTGACACCAGCAAGCTGTGAGAAGAGTTGAGGGCGTGAGCTGTATTTCATTTTCTCAGAGGGAGAAGAAGTAGAGCCCAATGTAATCATATTGGAAACATTTTCAAACGATGCACTAGCTCTCCCTTTTAGAGCCAAAGCTTCTACCTTTTCCTCAGTCCTGGCCCAGGTTCTACTAGTATGCAGTGGGAGAGGGTTCTGTTGTGGACCCCTTCCCCCAATCCTCCCCATGTGAATCATAACTCCGTTAAGTCATAACTCGGGGATGTCCTTGTGCCTTGTCTCCTGGATGCCTGTGTGATAAGCAGGTTTTATCTGAACAAACAGAGAATCAGCACGTATGAAGGATGCTAATGGACCCTGGAGAGAAGCTCACAATTTAAGATGGTACATTTTATAAATATTAAGGGCCAGGAAGCCATCTAGAAGGAGCTACACTGAGCCTCGAATAAACATTTCTCCTCTCCCTTTTATTCATTATTTACTGGCCTCTGCCCTGTTTCTGCTCAGGAGAGACAATCATGGATAAGGAGACGTCTGTGCCATCTTTGTCTGAAAGTGGACAGCCTACCGTTGTGCCCATTCATCTGGTAGTTACTGAGTCCATGCCCTGAGTCTGGTTCTGTGCCGGAGCTGGGGCTGCAATGATAAATGATGATGATAGAATCCTGGTCCCACAGCCATTGGGAAGGCACTGACATTTAAAAAGTGAATGGGTAGGTTGTCCTATGTAAGAGATTCTGGAAAAAAGAAAATGCTCTCTGGGGGAAACGAGGATGTGTTGGTCTGCTGTTTTAATCAGAATGGTCCAAGATAGCTTATCTCAGAAGCTGTTATCGGTGAAGACATGGAGACAAGGCGAGGAGGTATCAGATCTCTGGGAAGGTTCATCCCAGGCCAGGAGACTAGGTAGTAAGCAGGCTGGGCAGTAGGAGCATGGCCGGTAGGGAGCTGTGTTTCTGGAGAGAACCCAAAGGAGAGAAGGAGGGAGGGAGGGAGGGAGGGAGGGAGGGAGGGAGGGAGGGAGGGAGGGAGGGAGGGAGGGAGGGAGGGGATGTAGCTTGGAGTTCAGGGGCACAGTACTGAGGCTTGTTGGGTTTAAGAGAGGAATTATTAGGCAGTTTCTATAAGGAACTCACTGGGGCTGCTGTGTTAAGTGGGATGGGGCAGGTGCAGAGAGGGCACTGAAAGGAACCAAGGTAGGAAGTAGTTGCACGAATCCTGGAAAAAAGTGAGAGAGTGGCGGGAAATATACTGCATCCCACACACTCCAGTCTCTAGGAGATGATGGAAGAGACCTTCAGCAAGGTCTTGTGAGGCTGCAAGTGTATGCAATGCCTTTACAAAACTTTACCAAATGCTTGAAAGTGACCATGTACTTTTTTCTGTGGAGAGGATTCCTCTTTTCCATGACGTAACAAGCCCTGTAGTGGGCCATGGGCTAAATGTGTGGCGTGTGTCACCTTTACTCCTGGGGTGGGCATGGCAGCCCCACCAATGAGAAAGAAGTGGCACAAGTGGCATCTCTGACACAGGATATTCCCTCACAGAGGAGGGATGGAAAGAATTGAAGGAGAAGCACACAGTGTTTTCTTTATGATGTCAGGGTTTTACACACACACAATTTACAAAACTTCCAAGATACATGTTAAATTATGTGTGTAAGGACTTTTGAGGGTAAAAATACCTTCTGCCAATCCTGAGTTCAAACCCAAGGATCTACATGCTTAAAGGACAGCATGGACTCCCAATAATTAGCCTCTGACATGTGTGTGCACGTACACACACACACACACACACACACACACACAACTAAATAAAGCTTTGAAATTTCCAAACAAAATTTGAACCAATATGCACATGACCCGTTTGTGAATGGGCATACTATAATTTATGAACGTGAAGCATCTCCATGCGGGCACAAACCTCCCCCAGTTTCCTGGGGACTTCTCCTCCCTGACTGGGGTTGTTATCTTACCGCTGTAAATTATCTTTGGCAAAGTTTGTACGTCTCTTTGGTAATGGAGCCCAGATGTGAACATTTGAAAGGCTGATACTGAGTGAGCTATTACAAGCCTGCCTGAATCAGGAGTGCAGAGACTTGCCTGACCTCACTGGAAAGGTTCCCAATCCCTCAGGGGAGGGCAGCAGCGGGGGGTGGTGCAGGCTGGTACCACCCTGATCCACCCACTGGGACCTCAGTACCTTTCACCAGCCTTATCCACAATAGTTCTTAGGCTCACCATTCCTTTCCTGTGGGCCTTTTTCTTTTCCCTTCCTTCCTTCATGTTCGCTCTGTGCCTGACTCATCGCATCCTTTCTCTGGCACTCCAAACATTGCTGGAGACACTCAGGACTGAATACTCCTCAGCTTGGAAGAGAATTCTGTTAGGAAATGTGAGGGGAAACTGCTAGCATTTTGTTTGCTATTGAAAACAAGAAGCCTTTAAAGGCTTACGGCATACTATGTGCTTTGCCATCCACCTCTGGCCTGCTGTGGGCAGGTTAGGCCTCTGGAGTGAGAGGTGCAAGGACTAGCAATGGCAGCACACACAATCTCTAATCCCAGCACTCAAGAGGTCAAAGAAAGAGGATCTTCAAGAGTTCAAGGGCAGCCTAGGCTGCATAGTGAGACCTTGTCTCAAACATAAAAAGTAAAAGGAAGAAGTTCTGCTCTAGGGAACATCACAACTGCAGCAGTGGGCTTCACTACTCTGCTAGATTAAAAAAAAAAAAACGTTATTTCTATTTTTTATTTATTTATTTGTAGACTGCCGTGAGGAGAGATTTATTGTTATAGAAAGATACTTTAAGCAAATTCTAAGTGGAAAAAGGAAAGACCACAAAATAGAATATTTAACATGAAAATCCTTTTGTGAAGTATTTAAACACATTGAAAAAGAGAGTTCCAAGGGCCAGAGAGATAGCTCTGCAGTTTCGAACTCTGGCTGCTCTTCCAGAGGACTCAGGGTCATTTCTTGGCCTCAAATATGGGCAGCTCACAACTGTCTATAACTCCAGTTTCAGGGGATCCGACACCCCAACATGACTCACATGCGGGCAAAACACCAATGCACAGAAAAGAAAAATCAATAAATCATTTGAAAAGGAAAAGGAATTTCAGATGTTAGCAGGTTAAGCCTCCAAGTAGAATGCCTGTAGTGACGAATTACTAACACCGCTTGATGTTCCTCCTGCAATGGGCAAGAGTAAATTATTTGAGTAAATCTTGTGGGTTTTTTTTTTTTTCATACAAGTGCAAAGAGTAATAAAAAGAAGCTCTCCCGAGGCCATGATGCGTTAGAGAAGGAAAGTGGCAGCCACAGGCAAGGAGAGGCCATCCTTTTAAAGAGGAGTGTGGTTAGCCAAAGGAGTAATGGACCCCTCCGAGACTCGCAAAGGGTGAGCAGGGGTATGAGTCTTCAAAGCCCCCACCCCCATGCCAGTCTCTTCTGGATGTAGAGCATCTCAGAGCCTGGGAGTAGCTGGGAATGCTTTAATGCCAATTGTGACCCTGTCACTGGCCGGACCGATTCTGAACTTCCCGGACTGCGTCTCGGTTTCCACTTCTGAGATTCCACCATTCTACCTCAAGTTCCCGAAAGACACAGAATCCCTTGAACACATGTCCAGACCAGATTCAAGTTTCTTATGGATTTACATGTCTGCTCCTCCATCAGATAGCAGGCTGTTTCTACCTCCTATATCCAGCTTTTAAAAAGAGGCCATGAATGAATGTCTGTCTCTCTGTCTCCCCAGTGTGTGTGTGTGTGCGTGTGCATGAGTGTGTGCAAGAGTGTGTATCTCAAGCCAATGAAAGAAGGCTTAGGGTGCAGTAAAAGTAAAATGAGGGGTAGTGAGCAAAGGCACTTGCCCTGAACTCCTGGTGACCTGAATTTAACCCCAGAACCCATGTGAAAGCGAAGGAGAGAACCAAGTCCACAAAATTGCCCTCTGACCACCACATGCACACTGTGGTAGCCTGAACGCTCCACCCCCTACATCCCCCCCCCCACAATCTCCCCCACCAAGAATAATAGAGATAATAAATTTTTCAAGTTAAACCTGTGGTATGCTCTTTGACACAGGTTTTCTCAAAGAGCTAATATTTGGGGCCAGCTTGTCTATGAACTATAAAACACTGAGAGGCATGCCTGGCCTCCTCCTCCTCTGGCCAGCACCGCCCCCCCCCCCACCCCCCACCCCCGCCCAAGCCCTTGATCATCACCTCAGTATCCGTATCCCTCAGCCCTCCCACCATGGGCAGCAGGCTTTCCCACCATTCTCAGTCCCATCCCAACCTTTTCACTTCTCAGCCACAAAATTTGTGGTGCAGAACAGGTACTGCTAGTCTAGTGTGGGGGTCGGTTGGAGCATCGCATGCTAACAGTGATGGAGGCTGCCAATGCATGTTAGGTACTTGTACGTTTTAAATCCCAGAGTCTGTCTCCATGTGCCGAGTGGGTAAAATAGCCCATTGGGTGATTTACAGCCTTTCACTGTGGAAGATTTGAGATGTCTGGCTTGGGTCCAACCTAGTCCCATCTGCTCAGGGTGGAGGACCTGAGCATTTATCTTCATTAGTCACCACACCCAGCTGCCCTCTCCCCACCAGACATGCCTCCCCTGCTATCCGAGTTCCTTGCAAAGCCTTAGCCTCTGTTTGCCCTCAGGAGGTTGGTAGGATCCTGCTTTGAAGAGACAAGCACTTAATAAACTGTCCTTAAGGATGCTCACTCCTGTCCCAAGCAGGTCATAGCCAGGACCTCGCATTCTTCATACAAGGTCACCGGCCCTTCTAGAGAGCTTGGAAACCTCAGTCTCCTTTGAGGGCAGCTACAGCCTCAGCTGGGTGTCCTGTCTGGCTCACTAGCCAGTCTGGAAATGCAGGGAGGAGGAAATGCAGTTCTGGCCCTGCGTGCATAGGAGAAGCAAAGAATGCTTCTCTTGGGAGTTCTCCAAGAATGTTCCCCTCACAGCAGTGAAAGGGAGCACGGGGGACCTCCTTCCATACTATACTATTACTGCTGGGCAAGAGAGAGAGAGAGAGAGAGAGAGAGAGAGAGAGAGAGAGAGAGAGAGAGAGAGAGAGAGGTGCTTGGAGACAGAGAGATGCTTTTAAACAAAATTACAACTCAGCCTTTAGCTTGCATGGTGAAGGAGATCAAGTCTGCACTGTAGGGTCATTACAAGTAATAAATAGGAATTGATTGCCCTGTTCAGAATGTGGCTCAAGATCTGATGAAAGGCTTCTGAGGCGTGTGGTTGCTGTGAGTTCTCTATCTATCCATCTATCCATCTATCTATCCATCTACCAACCAACCTACCTACCTATCTATAGGGGGCTCTCTCTCTCTCTCTCTGATGTGTGTATATATTCATAGGTGTAGGTGCCTGTGGGTAGGTGGATGCACCTGTATGTGCTAGCTAGTGGGGGCAAGAAGACAGGAAGCAACTTGGCTGAGTGTACCATCTCCGCAGCCAGAAGTAAGTTCTTACAATCATCCATGGCAGCCTAGAGAAACTACAGCGGGCTGTGTTGCTCTGGGCCCAGCTCTTGCCAGGTATCAGCTGAGTATTGTTATAACTACAAAATGATTGTGTGATTCTGGCCCACGTCACCTTTTGAGAACATTGTCACACAAACTCCGCTAAGACCTTAGTTAAGAAAGTAAACATGCTCACTTGAGGAGAATGTAAGTCACAGCTGACCAGGCAGCCATTTGTGTAGCCATATTTTCCCGGTCTGTTTCACATGGAGGACCAGCCTTAAGAGGTGAAGGTGGAAGCTTACCTAGACTACATAGGAATTTCAGGGCTGCCTGGCTACAATAGCAATATATTAATAATTACTAGTGCCATACATTCTATGCCATAAAGTGTGTGCTGCCCACTATGTTTGTCCCAAGGGAAGAGAGACACTGGGACCCAGACTGATGACCTGGCCCTCTGTAGGCTTTGAGATACAGACAAGTGTCACCAAGCCCCACAGCATTGTTTGACATCTATGGATAAATACTA
Organism: Mus caroli; assembly: GCF_978045245.1. Lineage (NCBI taxonomy): Eukaryota > Metazoa > Chordata > Mammalia > Rodentia > Muridae > Mus > Mus caroli. Next base: position 51,275,128 of record NW_028227262.1, read on the forward strand.
TGACACATAAATGGTGGCTGCCCAAACATTAGTAACTGTTCAAAGAAGAACCCACCCAAGGAACTCCAGTGATGTGTGTATGTGTGTGTGTATGCGTATGTTCATACATATATTCATATGGAGGTCAAAAGTCAACCTCAGATGTCACTCCTCAGGTGATGTCCATTTGGTTTTTAAGACAGGGTATCAGTGGCTTGGAGCTCGCTGAATAGGCTAGGCTGTCTGGCCAGCAAGCGCCAGGGATCCACCTGTGTGAAGTGAGTGCCACCATACCCAACTTTTTACATAGATCCCTGAGCTTGAACTAAGAGGACAAGCTCTTTACCAACTGAGCCACCTTTCCACACCCTGTTCTCTTCCATATACCATCTTGCTATCTGACCAGCAGGCCATCTTCCTCCAACTGTAGTCTGTCTTTGTCATCATGGCATTGAGATGTCTTGTTCTAGAGTTCCAGAATCCAGAATACGAGCAAGCCACGAGGAAGGTGAGAATGTGTCAGAAGAGCAGGAAAAATTGAGGACAAAAGCTCCCCCAAGCAATTCTTCTTCCCAAGAAATTATCCTTCCTCATGTCTGTGGCTTGTCTCCAGAGAGATAGATACCTATTCAAAGTGCCTGAGTTGGTCCTGAAGCCGAACATGTAGCCTGGCCATCAGATTAAAGGACTCACGGTGAGATTCCTCACAGTAAACCTACAGAAAATGAGCACTATCTGTTTTGAAAGAAGCTGAAGCAGTAGGTGTTCATGAGTGAGTCTAGAGAGTCATTATCCCTGAAGATCACCTGTGCTTTTCATACACAACCCACACACCCGAGGTTGTCACAGAGATTCCCTTGGCAGGATGGTGGATTCAGAGAGCTGGTAATCCGATGCCCAGGCAGAAGCCCTATCCAGGGAGCACTGGCAAGGGCTGGTGAGAAATAGGATAGGGACCTGTTCTCTGGAAGTAGGATAGAGTCAGGGGCCTGCGCATGAGGGATGAGCCCTGCGATCTACGGTATGGAGGGATCTATTCACAGCTGGAAGAACTACAGATCGATTTGCTGCTAGACCACCAGCAAGGCGGGTCCTTCAGCTCTCAAAGCCTGGCAAGAGAACTGCTCGGGCTGATATGTATTCTGCCTGGTGTGACCTTCCTGCCACTGTCACCTGCTGACCTCATACATTCTTTAAGAGTCAGCTCAATTGTCCCCTCTCCTGTGGCGCTTAGGCGATGGATTTCATTTTGGCAGCATTCTCCCTTTTATTTATCAGCTGCGTTAATGGCATCTCTCTTGTAGGCGCCCATGGTAATGTGCTTATAGTGTATTTCATTGAGGTTGTTACTATAGGAAAGAATTATATTTGCTTGGGACATACACTAGGAAGTCTATTAGACTCTGTGGACAAGAGAGAAGAAGAAGATTGCATCTCTGTACTTCAGCCTTCTACAAAGAATACTTAGAATTTGCTTGCTACTGTATCTGGTTTTACTGATGAGTGTGTGGGAGAGAGAGGGAGAGAGAGAGGGAGAGGGAGAGGGAGAGGGAGAGGGAGAGGGAGAGGGAGAGGGAGAGGGAGAGAGAGAGAGAGAGAGAGAGAGAGAGAGAGAGAGAGAGAGAGAGAGAGAATGCTGCTATCTGTAGAAGAGCACATATTGCAGCACTTAATCTGGTCCCTTGGATGCCAGCAAACAGGGTCCAATTGCAGCTAACATAGAAAGAAACATCATTGTAGGAAAATGAACAAAGCCCTCGGAGGAAACCCAGCTTCAGAGAGGGTCTGGAGAGCAGGAACTTGAGGACAGAGCCATGCATTGGATTGATACTGGCAGACCAACTAAGATCCAGACATCTTTATCACTCTACCCGTGTTAAATACCACAGTGAAAACACTGGCCTGGTCTAGCCTGGGCCACACACCTACACATCAGAGTATATTCTCCCATCCTCCAAGGATAGTCCCCTGCTCAACCTCACCAATTCATATCCAACCAGCAGCCTTCTGGCTTTGCACATGTGATTTTCCTTGCAGATCAATTCAGAGTTATTGATTCAGATACAGAATTTAAGAAGAAAGTGCTGGCGAGAGAGGGAAAATCTGAATGAGAATTGGATTTTAAATAGGGTGAAGGAATTGTTATGAACTCATCAGTGTGAAAGTCCATCGTGCTTACGGTTTCTGTACAGTTCTATTCTGTGAGAGGTAGTCACTGCAGTAGTCCAGAGTGACAGAATGCCTGAATGAGAGTAATCAGCATGTTGTGTTATGGCTGTGTATGCTGCTTCTCCTTTATGACGGATGGTCTTTGAAGGAAAACCTGTTCATCTTCAGTGTCTTTGGATAAGAATGGTGTGATATAGTTGATCCTTTTGAGCCAAGTAGGTTGTCACTCAGTAGCCAATTCTACAGATCTGAATGTTTCTATTTGGCATGTACGTTCTCTAGTTCTCTTCAACCTAAAAAGTGGAGATAAAAACAATATGGGGAATTCCTACCCAGTGGCCAGCTCCTAGAGCACTCTGGGTAAATGGTTACTATTGTCCTTATCAATACTGTCATTACTGCCCCTAACTTCCCCATTATCTTTCTCAGTGTTTGTTGCCAATCAGGTATTCAGTGTCTGGTAAAGGAATAATTTCTAGTCATAAATAAATTCATGTCTGGCTGGCTGATGGTATGTTGACAATGAATGTTCTGTTTTCATTGCTGTACTCTCAACAATGTACAAAATGAATCTTTTGGACAGGAGGTATTCTATTGAATACAGAGTGTGATTTTAAAAGGTAAAGGAGGGATAGAAATAGAGAATCTTGGAATGGAAGGTAGGTTTGGGAGTCTTTGGTATGGCAGGGGATTCTGGGCTAGGAGATCTCTTCTCTGGGGGAGCCTCTCCCTTCTAGGCAGCTCCAACTGTACACTTTAGCTCAAGATGTATCACCTGCTAGCCGCTGCCCAGAAGTGCTGGCTTTGCTGTTTTGAAGGCAGAGAGAAAACATATGTCCATACATGTTAGTACACTAATGATGACACCAGTCTTGTTTCTCAATAAGTTTATTAACATAAATGAGATAGCTGCAGTTCCTGAGGGCTTAGCTTCCTGTACAATTGCTCACCCAGCAGCAGCTGGAGAGGCAGCTGGAAAGAAGTTAACAGTATTCTCAACAGAGTCAAAAGAGGCCAAGTCAGATGTAGCCTATTCTTCAAGCAGAGCTCTGACTTTCCGTGGCTATACCTATGAAAGGATGGTAACAGACCCGAGCCTGTGACAGTTAAATGGGAGAATACATGAGAATTCTGAGCATAGCCCAGCACATGGCAGGAGGCCAGTCAACAGCCAGGATCCTGATGCTGTCCCTCCAGTCTCTTGCTGGAAACCTCCTTGGGTTATCTTTATAGAGTCAAAGACTGTGGGGAGGAGCATACCTGGCTGTTGCCAGGTAACAGTAGGGGTGGACTTTAGACAGAATGTTAACACCTACCATACCTAGGCATTGTACTGGCCACCCCATTTGTTGTGTAATGTCAGTAGCTCCCCCTTATACAAAAGGATCTATCTAGAGTAGATGGCACATATCACTTTATTCCCGCTCTACAGCAGCCATTCTTAACCTGTGGATGCAACCCTCTGGGATCAAATGACTCTCTTACAGGGGTTCCCTAAGACCCTCGTCATATCTGATATTTCTATTATGATTCATAACAGCAGCAGCAAAAGTACAGTTATGAGGTGGCAATGGAAGTAACTTTATGACTGGGGGTCACCAGAACATGAGGAGCTATATTAAAGGGCCACAGCATTAGGAAGGTTGAAAACCAGTGCCACGCATGAATCAGAAGGAGAAGGACAGGGGGAGAGATTTTCTTAGCAATCATAAGATTTAAAAAAAATAGTTCACACTTAATATCTAACTTCAACTCTCCAAAATTATAAGTTCAGTCATGACACTTACCTTAATAAAGATACAAGACTACACACCTCTGTTAATGTTAAACAGAGATGACAGTCTAGATTTTTCTTATTCAAAAGCCTGTTTTCCCATAACTCCTCATTTCCTTTCCTGCCCTCACACTTTTCAAAAACCAAGTCTCCCAGCCTTCATTAATCTCACTTAACAGTGAGCTAAACCCTTTTAAGTACAAATATCCCAGATTTATTCTCCTCCTGGAGCCTCCCCTGACAAGGCAACACACAGAGGTGCCACTTTCCAAACCATCTTAACATTTTGGTGACAACTCCTTTTACAGCTGCATTAGTGGCTCACATATTTCATTAACAAGAAAGGAAAAAAGTAACAAAATGCTCAAGCCCCATGTGACTTCCCCATGTGACTTCCCAGGCCTGAGGGGATCATCCCCCTACCACAGTCCTCTTGTGTTTCCATTCTCACTGGTTTGAGAGCAAGTTCCTTTTGAGGACCCCAGCTGTGTGAGTTGCCCTAGGACATTATGTCCCTCCTGTATAATTTAACAAGAAGATTCTAGAACTCAAAAAAATGCCAGGGCTCAGGTTTACCTGTGCTCAGCGCAGAGCCCCAGTCCTCCCTCGACAGCTTTTAGCACTGTGTGTTGATGAGGAAGGCTTGATGCCTTCCTCCCTTCCCACCTCAAAGCTGTCAGAACCACCCTTCCCTCCCCCCACCCCTCTAGCCCCATCCCCCCACCCCCAGCTAAGAAGGAACTTAGAATCTGTTGGCTCACACACAGTACAAGAAAAATCTTCGAAAGGACAAGGGGAATGAGGCCTGTTGTGCCCTGATTTGCATGAGAAAAGAGCAAAACTAACAGCTAAGGGGAGCTTGGCTTCCAGCCAAGGGAAACCCTAGCTCTCCAAAGAAAGGGAACAGCCGGCCTAACTGTAACTCTGTGTGAGATGGGGTAAGGCCTGGAGTCCCTCACCAACCCCAACCAGCAGGATGCCTTAATGTTCAGACTACACGGCCTGCTTGCTCTGGGCTCTTCACCGGGCTTGTGTGCTCACGGAATGAGTTCGGGGGTGGGGGGAGCACACACACACACACACACACACACACACACACACAGTGTTTGCAGGTTGACCCCGTGCTGAATCTCACTTTAACTCACGGCCTACACGCAGTTAATGCTCTGTAGGCGACTTCATCTGCAGGGAGGTGTGTGCGAGCACTGAGGTGGTGTGCGACATAAAAACCAAAGCAGGACCATGTGGCTCCTTAGCGCTGTCTTTGAGGAAATGGAATCATGCCAAGAGTTGGAAGTCAAGTCTGAAGGATTGAACTCCGCATACTGTCTTTCAGGTTCTACATCGAGAGCATATCCTTTCTAAAGGATAAGAACACCGTGGAGCTGTTTTTCCTGAACGCAAAGGCCTGTGTACACAAGGTAAGGCACTTATTTGTGTGTTCGTGGGATGTCTCCCCAGAGACTGTGACATGGTCTCGCCTGCCCTTTTACTTCCTAACTTGGGAAAGAATACAGTCTCTCTCCTCAATATCAGCTTCCCAACCTACCCCTCTGCAACCCCTCCCACCCCAACCCACTCCTCAACAGGCCCTCTCCCCAATTCGCTCCTCCCCAGCCACTCTCCTCAGCCCACCCCATCCCAACCCCTCTCCCCTCCCCAGGCGCTCTCCTCAGCCCTCCCCTCCTGGGCCCCTCTTCAGATGCCGAATGGTGAAGCGGGATAATTACACCTCCACTCAATCACTGCTTCAAAAGTAGCTAAGGGAGGCTCCCCACGGTATGAGCAAGAAAGACACAAAGATGGATCCCTTCAGAGTGCAGGAAGCCTCCTCGCTTTAGCATTCACCATACTTCAAAAAAAAAAAAAAGCAATCCCAGTTCCCGTCCAGCCTGCCAGTCCCTAAGGCCACGCCCACCTTAGCTCCAAGGAAACAGAGCTGGCAGCTGAGCTCGACTGACCACTTTCAGCAGCAGGTCGGTTCTCTTTAGTCATGGGCCAGCGGAGGTTGTTTTCCTTTGTTTTGTTTCTGTCCCTCAAGGACAAGTTACTTTTACAAACATCACTTAAACATTTCAGAAGAAAAAAATTTAAAAAAAAGAGGCTCGGGATTGAAGGGATACAGCTAAGTTGAAATGCCTGCCTAAAGTTTGGTTTCATTTGCTTTTGTATGGCGTTAGTGTGGGCCTTGGGGAGGGGGCTGGTTGGGTTTTGGGGAGACTGTTGTTATGCAGCCCAGGCTATTTTATTTTTTATCTTTATTTATTTGTATTGTGTGTGTCAAGGTGCAGGGCTGCACACTCCCTGGCACACATAGGGAGATAAGAAGGAAGCTTTCAGGGGTGGAGTCCATTCTTTCTTTTACATGAGTAACAGAGATAAAACTCAAGATCCTCAGGCCCGAGAGTCAGCGCTGGCCTTCACACTGTCTCTTCACTGGAGTATTTATGCTAGTTATATATGCTATGACTACTGACAGCCCTGGTCCAAGTCTGGCACTTTCCGATGTTTATTATTTCTGTTGAATTTGTGTGTGCGAGTGTGTGTGTGTGTGTGTGTGTGATGTATGTATCTGTACATATGTGAGTAACTATACATCCCTGCCATTGCACATGTGTGGAAGTTCAAGGACAACCTTGGGAGCTGATCCTCGCCTACCACCTGTCCGAGACCGTGCTCACATACTGTGTCTGCCAGACTGGCTGGCTCTTTAGTCTCCTAGCACTGTCTCCTATCCCCCGTGAGCACTGGAATTACACACAGACTGTGCCTGGCTTCCCATGAGCTCCGAGGATTAGTGATTGCACGGCAAGGGATTTAGCATCTCCCTGGCCTTTCACTGAGTGTTTTATGACCTCACTTTACCGCCCTGGTTGGATTAACTCTCTTTGGCTTGCTGTCTTCATGATTGCTTTTGAGTTGACGGTATACATCTTCATCGTACCACATCTGTCTCAGGGAAGCCCCAGCATTGCACACATCCTGTGAGCTCCTTCCGTTTCTCCGTGTAGACGGTTCCCATCATTCCTCACTTTTGGCTCTGCTGCAGATGCTGGGGACATCACTACTTCTGTGTGACATTTTGATCACCTTCAAAGATATTTAAATACTATAAAAGCATAGTTATCACTCGGGCCCCCATTTCTGTTTTGTCTTGATTCACTCTTTTCTGCCTGGCTTAACTTTTCTTCTACCTGAAAGACACTGGGTAACATTCCCCATACCATGTGAGTCAGCTGGTGACTTATCCTTCCAAGCTTCTTTCTGAAAGCACTGGCCGGCCTTTGTCTTCAGTTTTTGAATGTTAGTCCATAAGATATAAAAGCATACATTGGCAGTTTTTTCATTTCTACAAAAATAATGATTCATTATGATTTTTCTTATGTTGTTCCTGATGAGGGATCTGCCACCACACCAAGTCTTTGTGGCTCAGTGTGTGAAGTGTCTTTTTCTCCAGCTGTCTTTCCAAGTTTCCACTTTAGACAGTTTGATTATGTGTTAATGCCTTGATACAGCTTTCTTAGTGTTCCTTGTGACTTAAGTGTCTTGGGTCTCTAGGTTTATCCTTTATATTAGATTTAGAAAGGGGTGTGTATGTGGGGGGTGCGGTATTTGCGAGGTATTTGTGTATGCTTACATGTATGTGGGTCATATGTGTGCCAGTGCATGTGTGTGCATGTGCAGGTACAGATCAGACAACCCTGGGTGTCTTTCCTCAGGAACTGCCCATCTTGTATTCTGAGACAGATTCTTACTAGGACCTCGGACTCAACAATTTGGCAGAGCTGGGTGATCAGTAATTTCCTTGTGACCTCTTTTTTTAATGTGACTCTAGACATTTAGGTATATAAAGTAGGTATCAAAATTATTGATAACAAATCATATAGAGATTCATTTTAAAACAATTCTTTGATATATACACATATTTTACCATTTTTTAAAGATAAAAGTAAATGTTCATACTGATGAAATGGATGTGTTTATTTTTACATATAGAATTCGATCTTGGCTGAAGGTCGGGTATCATAGGATGTAGGAAATATTCAAAATTTTTCATAGTTAATTAACATTTTGGTGTTATAATTGTCAGTGCTAAGAACACTTCATACAACTGTGAAATGCAGATAGCTGAAGTGTTGTGTTTCAAGACCATTTGAGAAATTGTTGGAAATTTGGTCCTAATCCCAAGTGAAACTCCATGAAACTCAAGCCACCAACCCAAACAGCAATGTTTAAAATCAAGTGTTCTGATACACTGCAATCCAAAGAGACACTAATTTGGTACTTCCATGCTGAGACATCGTGGTAGGGAGGTAGCAGCATTCTTTGTTCTTCATAATGAAATCATTATGCTTCTGCAAGTGGAGAAAAGCTTGCACGCACATTCAAAACACTCCAATACCTAACACTCAGCGTTGGTAACTGTGGGTTGTCTGGTTTCAGGCATTGCTAGCTGGCATGTTGTTATGTAAGCTGTGCACAGGGCAAAGTATGCATGCTGTGTGTTCAGAACTGAGCCTGCAGTGATGTGGAGAGAGGCCACACAGGCAAGCACTGCCTGAAACAGCTGGTTCCTCACACAGCTGACTGTGAATCAGGCTTTGGTTGTAGCACATTCAGAAACCTTTTACTGTTGCCAGATTTTTTTTCTCTCGAAAACTCCACATTCAGTCATGTTACCCCACCTGGGTTTGTGGCCATAGTCTCAGGAGCTGGTACCAGGCCATTAGAAGTGACTCTAAGGCTTAAGTTGTTTCTTGGTTTTCATTTAGGGTTGCGGTATTCTGTTTTGGTTTATTTTGGTTGCATATTTGTTGTTGTATATTTTGCCCATGTGTGCATGTCTGTGTGCATATGTGGTGGGGGCAGTTTATGTGTGTACACATGTGTGAGGGTTGGCATGTGTTCATGTGTACGAGTGCATGTGTGTGTACGTGCATATGTGTGTGTGTGCATGTATGTGTGTGTGTGTATGTGTATGCATGTTACCTTATGGAGTTTCTGTTGTTGTATCCTCAGGGGGTGTTTGAGCATTTATTATAAGAAGGCTTTTTTAAAAAGAAATATTGTACAGGTAGATGTGACTACTTAACTTCAGACCATCTAAAATGTAATAGTGATAGGTATTTTCCTACCCTTGGCCACATAGACTAATATATGCCTCAGTTCTGGGTGGTCTTGGGTTGACTTCATTTTCCCTTCTAGCCATGTTTTGCCAGCCTGATGATATGTGATTGCTTGTTAGACAATTGCTTGTTGTATCTTCTTAAAAGTTTTAAAATTTGATGTGCCTGATTTGAGTGCGGGGAATGGAACCCAGATCCTCTGGAAGAGCAGCCAGTGCTCTTACCTTCTGAGTCATCTCACCAGCCCCTAGATATTACTAATTTTATCTTTTTGAACGCTACTTGCTTTTATCCATCCATAAATATTCTTTGTATTTGTTTCTGGGTGCAGTCTAGTCATTAGGATGCAGTTTGCTTTTTTCCAGACTTGTTTTTATGATTTGGTAGGCAAGCCCAGAACAGAGCTCACTCTACTGTCAACTAGCTGTTTCCCATCACCGGGCCAAGACTCCTGGGTCTGCTTCTGGGTACCCGGAATTCAAAGGTTTCCTAGTCTGCCTGGAGGCACCACATTCGCTTCCTGCCTTTCATGAGTTCCCACCTTCAGGTAATCCTTCATGCAGGGTGGTTGCTAGTCTGCCCAGTACCCCCCAAGCCCCATCTTGCTTCCCTCGGGGCTCTGTTCTGCAGAGACTTTTCAGTTCAGTTCTTCAATCTTCCAGCTCCAACTCAGCTCAAGGTGTCTGCTGTGCTCTGTCATGCTCAGAGCCTGGAAGCCTCAGCAGTAAGTAGGGACACTATGACACTTGGCTTGTTCCAGGCTCACTGTTTATGTTGCCAAATTGTCAAGTGTTTTGAAAACTGATAAGATTTGTTTTGGGGGGGACGGGGATGGACGTTTTCACAGAAGAGAATACATTCTATCTCTATTGCTCCATCTCATCTGGTAGCTGATGTTGTCAAAGCAGAATCTTTGGCTAGTTCTATGAAAACACTCAAATGTCACCACCACCAAAACTTTACTATCACCCTCTCTTTTGGGGTTCAGAATTCCCTAATTGTTGGCTGCTGAGTCAACACTTACACCCAAATGCAGCATTTACGAAGTAAGAAACGTAGCCTGCAGCCACACGGGTTGTCCCCTCCTGTGTGGAGAAACACAGTCACCCTGCGTGACATCACTGCCTAGCTGATCATGCTCTGACAGAATGGCTTTCTCTGTCTTGTTTGTGCTGCTATTTATTAATGCCAAGAAAAATAAAAACAAAAATGTAAAGCCTGCCGTTTTAAACTGATAGTATTTCTCTTCTGCTTTATACACTAAACTCTGCTTGAAGAATGTTGTGGAACAGAACTCTTTTCAGTCTGTCCCTCTGTAGCCTGTCAGTTGCAGGTCCTCCTCTCTCAATGGGACGTTTCTCATGCCTTCTCAGAGACGTTAGAATACTGTTATTTAGAAATGAGATCTTACCATATATCCCAGACTCTTCTCAAACACAGAGCATCCTACCTGCCTCCGTCCCCCAAATACTAGGATCACAGGCATGAACCACCATGCCCAGCTAAATTTTACAGTTTTTATAAAACATAATATGGACTATTACGTATGAATGTGTATGAGACTGTTGTTCACATAATTATTTTTTTAAAAACAATGGATAGGAATTTAGGATGGGTATTTTCTATGTAATGAGTATACAACAGTCAAAAGACAGCTTACACAATAGCTTGTCTGTTCACAGGATGGAGTGTCTGTCTGTCTGCCATTCAGTCATAAGTAATTCCTTAAAGTGTTTTGTTAAGGACAATTGACATAAGGAATATCACCTGAACCATGGCCACAGGAATAAATAAGTTCTGTGAGCACATAGCTTCAGCTGTGGATGTGTAGGTGGGTTTATTGATTGGCAAACATGACTCAGTGGAGTTGACAGCTAGAATTAGGGCTCACTGCTACATCTAAGAGCCAATGGGCTTCCCTTCACAGTGTGCAGGGCACATCCCTCACCCACAATGTGTTAACTTACTCTTACAACAATCCCCCAACTTCTTCATCTTTGCCAGAGAGCTAGCTCCCCTTGCCTTGTTATTTTTTTTCCTTCCACAGAGGACAGAATGAGCCGGAAGAGAGAGCTCTGATTTGCAAATACAAAGCCACACTGTTTACATACTTCATTATCAGAAATATGACTATAAGATTGAATACAGTAGCTGGAGCTTTGCATGCTGATATGAAAATAGGTTCATAGTCACCAGCTTTAGCTCAGTAATATACCAACCATTTGGAATGCTGGGTAGCACCAGTGGCTCTGTAAATATCATTGCCCATATGAATTGTGAATATGCTGCTAGTGACCTTTAACTGTGTTGAAAGAAATACCTCATTTTTGACTTTGCATATCTAGGAGAGTATGGAAAAGAGATAAAGACTTTTCATTGTTGTTTACCGCAAAGCAAACACGCGTATGCACAATTTAACACCACTCAGACATCCATTCAGTGAACTGCTGGTGATTATTCAGGAAGTAAATACGAAGAGCTGATGAGCAACATTTCTTACTTCCTAAGAAGTCAAGAGATAACAAAAGTGGCCAGGTGTGATGGTATGTGTCTGTAACCATAGTACCTGAGACATGGAAGCAGAAGGTTCAAGAGTTCAAGACCAGCCTCTGATCTACAGTGAATTCAAGACTGGCCTGGTCTCAGGAAAGATATAAACAATAATGTAGTGTTTTCTAGAGAAAAAAAAAATACAGGACAGTATCTAGGCATTTACACTTGGCATAATTTATACTTTCTAGGGATTGTTGATAACATTTACCTAACTCTGGTCAACTATAATTATAGATGTCATCAAAGGACGAATTCAAGAGAGATTAATTCTGCTCTCATCTTGTTTGGAGATGCTTCTTTGTGTAGTAGGCAACTGTTAATTACCAAGTCCTATAGCTGACTATTGATGCTCAACTCTAAATGGGACGTTGGTATAAACTACAGGAAGGCTCAGGATACATGGCAGAAAGAATGTAGGAGCTGAAGGATGGGGAGGGGCGCTGTGATATGCTGTCTTCTAGACATGATATGGCCATTGCACTCATAAACTCCCTAAAGCTATGGTCACATAAGTTAAGATGAGGCCAGGGGACCAGTCAACACCCAGTAGACAGCACTAACTGAACTTGGTGGGTTTTAGAAAAAAAAGAGGGCGGATGGACCTAAGTATGGAAGAGAGAGGTGTTGAGGAACGTCCAGAGAAGTGAAAGGGAATAGTTGAAGATGGATATTATCTAGATAGATTACATACATATGTACAATTGCCAAAGAATGAATATGTGTACATGTATATATATATATATATATATATATATATATATATATATATATATACTCATGTGTGTGTGTGTGTGTGTGTGTGTAGATACAAATATATGATTTTGCTTCCTTTTGACATAGAATCTCACTATATAGCCCTGGCTGGCCTGGAATTTGTTATGTAAACCAGGCTGGCCTTTAATTCACAGAGATCTATTTGCCTCTGCTGGGATTAAAGGTGTACACTACCACTCTCAGCACTAAAATTATTCTTTAAAAAGATTAATAATAGTTTTTGTAGAAAGAAGAATTTCACTGCCAGTCTAATGTTTTAAATCAAATGCCCATAGGTTTTCCTCTAATATTTTAGGTGTTAAATAAAGATCAGTTGTCACCTTATAGAAAGCTAGTGTGGGCTTAGGATAAGTTGGTCTGTTGATTGAGTGCTTAGCTGGTGTACACTGGGCCCGAGACACTGCACTGCACTGCACAAACCAGGCTTGGAAGTACAGGAATGTAACTGTAGCACTAGAGAGGTAGAGGCGGGAAAATTGGAAGCTCAAGGTCCTGCTCAGCTATGAAATCAGTTTGAGATTAATTTGTGATACCAGATACCCTATCTCAAAACAAAAGGAAATGCGAGCTAGTGTTTATTTATTTAAGACAAGGTCTGATTATGTAGCCCAGGCTGGCCTCCAATTTATAATCCTGCCTTAGCCTCCTGCCTCAGCCTCTCAAGTGGTAGGATTACAAGCGTGTGCCAGCCAGCACAGCCAGCAGAAAGCAAGTTCTTTCTACGTTTTTTTTTTTGTTTGTTTGTTTTTTTGTTTTTTTTTATGTGCATTGATGTTTTGCCTGTATGCATGTCTGCGTGAGGGTGTTGGATCCTGGAGTTACGGACAGTTGTAAGCTGCCATGTGGGTGCTGGGAATTGAACCCACATCCTCTAGAAGAGCAGCCAGTGCTCTTAACCACTGGGCATCTCTCCAGCATTGGAAAGCAACTTCTTTAGGCTTCAGTTTTGAAGTGCCCGTGCGCAAACCAAACTCAGCCATGGCTGGACGTGAGAACATGAAAAAGCATGTTCAACCAGCAGGATCTCCTTGAAACCTGTGGTGTGCTGTATTGGTGTATGACTGTTTATCTCTAGAGATGCTCAGTGGATCTCTGAATGTTTCTTCTGACATTTTAAATTCCAATTAAACACCAAGAAAAATGAAACAGGTTTCCTTTGGAAAAGAAGAAGAAAAAGAAAGAAAATCTGCCCTAGCAGTTTTTTTGACACATCCCCACTTCCTGTATGGCTATATTAAACACTGCCCATGATGGGATGTTACTGTTCGCTAGCTCTCATCCGCAGGTGCAGTTTGCAGTGTGAGAAAACACATTGCAAGCCTTAGTGTGCTTTGCCTGTAACCTTGACCTCTTTTCTGAGGTGAGGTTTCAGTGTGAGGGCTCCTTTGGGCCTGGGCTAGCTCTGTGGTTTAAAATGGTGCCTAACCTCTTCCACAGAGAGCTCTCTCAGGACAGCAAGGGTGAGGTTAGGGTGTCAGTTCTTATCACGGGACCTGTGAATACCTCTGTCATGTTTACGCCAAATACTCATGATTACTTAAACAGGAGGTGGGAGCAGGGAGTAGCAATGCATGACTTCAATTCCTGCACTTAGGGAGGCAGAGACTGGCAGAGCTCTGTGAGTTTCAAGGCCAAACTGGTGCACACAGAGCTATGTAGTGAGACCCTACCCCACCCCCACACTAAAAAGAAGAATGTTTGATTTTGTCTATGTGTGTTTTTATGATGTGTATATGTATGCGTTCATGTGTGAAGACACACTTGAATATCAATCTTTACCCTCCATCCTGTTGGAGGTGAGGTATCATGTGTTTTGAGACTGGAGTGTTGGTGCCTGGTCTGTTGGCCCTGGGGTTTCTAGGGAATTCTACTGTCTGTCTCGATTCTCACCATAGGAGCATTGCAATTACAGACACTCATCATCATGTCTGGTTTACCCACGTGCTCTATGGTCATCATATTTTCACAGCAAGTTCTTTCAGCTACGGCAGCATCTCCCTGGCTCCCCAAATGCTCATTATTAATGAGTAGACTTGTGGACCCTTGCCCCTCTCCAGCCACGGACTCAGAATGTGGAAGGAGTGAAAATTCAGTCCCCATAAACAAGACTTTCAGTGGACTGTTTGCACTCATAACTAGAAAAGCCCCTGGGATTTTGGTTGTGTTCAACCTGCAGAATGAATAATGTGTTAAAATTGCCTTTAAGAAAATGTGAATTCCAGAGCAGACACAGGAGTTTGGGAATAACCTTTTTCAATTCTGTACCTCATTTTGACTTGATGGGGTTGCGTTGAGATTTCATGTTAAGAATGCACAAAATCAGGCTGGAGAGATGGCTCAGTGATTAAGAGCACTGACTGCTCTTTCAGAGGTCCTCCCAGTAACCACATGGTGGCTCACAACCATCTGTACTAGGATCTGATGTCCTTTGCTGTGTGTCTGAAGACAGCCACAGGGAACTCATATACATAAAATGAATAAATCTTTTAAAAATGCACAAAATCCTTAGAATGGATATGGTAGCCCAGACCTTTAATCTAAGCACTGGGAAGCCAAGGTACTAGATAGAAGGGTCAACATGGGTTTGTATAGCACTGGGCCGGAGTCACAGAGAGAGTTCCAGGTCAGTTCAGGATAGATTGAGACGTTGACTTAAAAAACAACAAATAAGAATGTATGAGGTTCATTTCCTTCCTAATGGGAAGGAAAGGAATGAGAGAAGAGCCCCTTCAGTGCTCAGGATGTTGGGTGCTCAGAGTATTTCATTGAATTTGAACTCTGAGGCAGGGCATGAAGGAGCCTTTGGATGAATAAAAGCAAAAACACTGACCAGAGAGTTACCTTAATGACTAGTGAGTGGCTACAGGTAACTCCTTGGAGTTAGGCCAGTGGCAGACCCGGCCCCTTAAAAGCATCTCTCGCTTATCTTCTCTTTGTTTCAGTCTGGAAGACCAAACTGCCCTTAATAACTTAGGACTTGGGATACCGTCCTCACTGCTCAGAGTAGAGCAGGCCATAGCAGTCTATAAGTGGGGAAACGGCTGTAATTCAATCCACACTTTTTGTATACACTTAGGTTTTCTGTTGTTGATTTTGTTATTTTAGTTCTCATGCTGCCCCCACTAGCTAAGATCTCTTGTTATTCTCACATTACACAGGGGGATACTGAGGCACAGAAGTTACATAATGTTCACAGTGTCACATAGCTAGAGGTTTCATATCTGCTTCTCTTTCTTCATTTAATATTAGTGTGTGTGTGTGTGTGTGTGCGCGTGTGCATGTGTGTGTGTGCGTGTGTGTGTGTGTGTGTGTGTGTGTGTGTAGCGAGTATTGCCAACAGTGTAAGTGTGGAAATCAGGAACACCTCTATGAGCTGTCCTCTCTTTCCACTGCGGTTCCAGGGATTCAACCCAAGTCATAAGGTTTGCATGGCAAGTGCCTTTACCTGATGAAACGCATCACTAGCCCATTCCCTGCTTCTCAATGGAGAATTACTCACCTCAGGACAGTTCTGTGGCATCCTTAATTTGGGTTTTCTCTTTCTTTGCCCATAAAACACTTCTTTACATGATGCCCTCCACAAATAGGGTTAGGGGGCAAAGTACCCCTTCTGAAAAGACCTTTCCAGAAGTACATTAGCCCTCATGATGAACAGAGAAAGTCCAAGGCACTCAGAAGCTGTCCTTACTCTGAGTCATCACTGATGTGAGAGCCCTTAAACCTGTTCAGCTTCCCAGGTGAGAGTACATCACCACACCTCACCTTTGAAAAGCAGCTGCCTGTGCCAGCCCGAACCGGTGTAGAAATGCTGAAACCAACACAGACAAACTGTGGGAGTCGCCTGTGTGCCAGCTGAGATCCACATGGAGAAACCAAAGGAAACGGGACTGGACGCCCTCCCGAAGGCTTTGTTGACCACATCTAAAGTATGGTAATCAGCCAGAATTTATTTCAAGCCTTTTTAATAATCAATGGCCTGAACTGAGGCTTGGCAAATTATGACAGCATTGTGCTGTCTTCTCTATTTTTGTGTGTGTAAAATTATCATAAGTATCCATTGAGCCTAGTAACCTCTCTCTTTGTAAACCGATGATCTCCTGGGGAAAGAACCAAAAACAGACAGAAAATAAGAGCAAGCCAGTCCATGAATTGTTCTCTGGAACCGATCAGGTACAGGTACAACAGTGACTTCCCATAAGAAAATCAGGAGGAGAGCAGCAATTTGCTAGAGTTCACGTTGTTGACTGCCTCCTGAATACCCAGGCAGTAAAGCTTCGTCCACAGGACACTGAGGCTGAAAAGCAGTGGCATCCAGTGGGAGGCTCTGAGATAATTGGAGGCATGTTGATGATGGGGATCAAGTCCCCAGAACCCTCATCTCTTCTTGTGCTTCCTGGCTAAGAAGTGAGTGGTTACAAGCCTCTTCCGGTCAGAAAAGCACCAGGGTAGCTAGGGCGCAGGGTCGGCTGACACTCGCCAGCTACCCACAACACCCGCCACAGGATCTTAAGACTTCTGGTGAGTGGAACACAGCTTCTGCTCCAATCCAATTGCGTGCGGGACCTGAGACTGCATTAGTTAGGGAAGCAGAAACCGGCCTGAGTAGGGCCACAGGCCTCATCCGGCCGGATCAGCACAGGGGTAGCTTGAGCGCTGGGTCGCCTGACACCCGCCAGCTACCCAAAACCCCCGCCACAGGATTTTGAGACTGCTGGTGAGTGGAACACAGCTTCTGCTCCAGTCCAATCACGCGGGACCTGAGACTGCTCTGGTTGGGGAGAGAGAAATCCGGCCTACATAGGGCCACAAGCCTCTTCCGGTCAGAAAAGCACCAGGGTAGCTATGGCACAGGGTCGGCTGACACTCGCCAGCTACCCACAACACCCGCCACAGGATCTTAAGACTTCTGGAGAGTGGAACACAGCTTCTGCTCCAATCCAATTGCGTGCGGGACCTGAGACTGCATTAGTTAGGGAAGCAGAAACCGGCCTGAGTAGGGCCACAGGCCTCATCCGGCTGGATCAGCAGCGGGGTAGCTAGAGCGCAGGGTCAGCTGACACCCGCCAGCTACCCACGACCCCTGCTACAGGATTTTGAGACTGCTGGTGAGTGGAACACAGCTTCTGCTCCAGTCCAATCACGCGGGACTTGAGACTGCTTTGGTTAGGGAGGCAGATTCCGGCCTGCGTAGGGCCACAAGCCTCTTCTGGTCACAAAAGCACCCGGGTAGCTAGGGCGCAGGGTCAGCTGACACTCGCCAGCTACCCACAACACCCGCCACAGGATCTTAAGACTTCTGGAGAGTGGAACACAGCTTCTGCTCCAATCCAATTGCGCGCGCGCGGGACCTGAGACTGGATTAGTTAGGGAAGCAGAAAACCAGCCTGAGTAGGACCACAGGCCTCTTCCGGCTGGACCAGCAACGGGGTACCGCCAGCTACCCACGACCCCCGCCACAGGATTTTGAGACTGCTGGTGAGTGGAACACAGCTTCTGCTCCAATCTTTAAACAGTGACAACGACAACAACTAACCCCAGAGATTACCAGATGGCGAAAGGTAAACGTAATAATCTTACTAACAGAAACCAAGACCACTCACCATCATCAGAACCCAGCACTCCCACTTCGCCCAGTCCAGGGCACCCCAACACACCGGAAAAGCTAGACACGGATCTAAAAGCATATCTCCTGATGATGGTAGAGGACTTCAAGAAGGACTTTAATAACACACTTAAAGAAATACTAAGGAACACTGGTAAACAGGTAGAAGACAGTAAAGAGGAAGCACAAAATTTAATTAAAGAATTGCAGGAGAACACTGCTAAAGAGTTACAAATCATTAAAGAAAAACAGGATAACCTAATCAAACAGGTAGAAGTCCTTAATGAAAAACAGGAAAACACATCCAAACAGATGATGGAAATGAACAAAACCATACTAGACCTAAAAAGGGAAGTAGACACAATAAAGAAAACCCAAAATGAGGCAACACTGGAGATAGAAACCCTAGGAAAGAAATCTGGAACCATAGATACGAGCATCAGCAACAGAATACAAGAGATGGAAGAGAGAATCTCAGGTGCAGAAGACTCCATAGAGAACATCGGCACAACAATCAAGGAAAATGTAAAATGCAAAACGATCCTAACTCAAAACATCCAAGAAATACAGGACAAAATGAGAAGACCAAACCTACGGATAATAGGAGTGGATGAGAATGAAGATTTTCAACTCAAAGGACCAGAAAACATCTTCAACAAAATTATAGAAGAAAACTTCCCAAATCTAAAGAAAGAGATGCCCATGAACATACAAGAAGCCTACAGAACTCCAAATAGACTGGACCAGAAAAGAAATACCTCCCGACACATAATAATCAGAGCAACAAATGCTCTAAATAAAGATAGAATACTAAAAGCAGTAAGAGAAAAAGGCCAAGTAACATATAAAGGCAAGCCTATCAGAATTACACCAGATTTTTCACCAGAGACTATGAAAGCCAGAAGATCCTGGACGGATGTTATACAGACACTAAAAGAACACAAATTCCAGCCCAGGCTACTATACCCAGCCAAACTCTCAATTAACATAGATGGAGAAACCAAACTATTCCACGGCAAAACCAAATTCACACATTATCTCTCCATGAATCCAGCCCTTCAAAGGATAGTAACAGAAAAAAACCAGTACAAGGACAGGAACCACGCCCTAGAAACAACAAGAAGGTAATCCCCCAACAAACCTAAAAGAAGACAGCCACAAGAACAGAATGCCAACTTTAACAACAAAAATAACAGGAAACAACAATTACTTTTCTTTAATATCTCTTAATATCAACGGACTCAACTCCCCGATAAAAAGATATAGACTAACAAACTGGCTACACAAACAAGACCCAACATTTTGCTGCTTACAGGAAACTCATCTCAGAGAAAAAGATAGACACTACCTCAGAATGAAAGGCTGGAAAACAATTTTCCAAGCAAATGGTATGAAGAAACAAGCTGGAGTAGCCATTCTAATATCTGATAAGATTGACTTCCAACCCAAAGTCATTAAAAAAGACAGGGAGGGACACTTCATACTCATCAAAGGTAAAATCCTCCAAGAGGAACTATCAATCCTGAATATCTATGTTCCAAATACAAAGGCAGCCACATTCATTAAAGAAACTTTAGTAAATCTCAAAGCACACATTGCACCTCATACAATAATAGTGGGAGACTTCAACACACCACTTTCACCAATGGACAGATCATGGAAACAGAAACTAAACAGGGACACAGAGAAACTAAGAGAAATTATGAATCAAATGGATCTGGCAGATATCTACAGAACATTCTATCCTAAAACAAAAGGATATACCTTCTTCTCAGCACCTCATGGTACCTTCTCCAGAATTGACCACATAATTGGTCACAAAACAGGCCTCAACAGATACAAAAATATTGAAATTGTCCCATGCATCCTATCAGATCACCATGGACTAAGGCTGATCTTCAATAACAAAATAAATAACAGAAAGCCAACCTTCACGTGGAAACTGAACAACACTCTTCTCAATGATACCTTGGTCAAGGAAGGAATAAAGAAAGAAATTAAGGACTTTTTAGAGTTCAACGAAAATGAAGCCACAACATACCCAAACTTATGGGGCGCAATGAAAGCATTTCTAAGAGGAAAACTCATAGCTCTGAGTGCCTCCAAAAGGAAACTAGAGAGAGCACACATTAGCAGCTTGACAACACACCTAAAAGCACTAGAACAAAAGGAAGCAAATTCACCCAAGAGGAGTAGACGGCAGGAAATAATCAAACTCAGGGGCGAAATCAACCAAGTGGAAAACTATTCAAAGAATCAACCAATCAAGGAGCTGGTTCTTTGAGAAAATCAACAAGATAGATAAACCCTTAGCCAGACTCACTAGAGGGCACAGGGAAAGCATCCTAATTAACAAAATCAGAAATGAAAAAGGAGACATAACAACAGATCCTGAAGACATCCAAAACACCATCAGATCCTTCTACCAAAGGCTATACTCAACAAAACTGGAGAACCTGGATGAAATGGAGAAGTTCCTAGACAGATACCAGGTACCAAAATTGAATCAAGATCAGGTTAATGATCTAAACAGCCCTATATCCCCCAAAGAAATAGAAGCAGTCATTAATAGTCTCCCAACTAAAAAAAGCCCAGGACCAGATGGGTTTAGTGCAGAGTTCTATCAGACCTTCAAAGAAGATCTAATTCCAGTTCTTCACAAACTATTCCACAAAATAGAAACAGAAGGTACTCTACCCAACTCATTCTATGAAGCCACAATTACTCTGATACCTAAACCACAAAAAGACCCAACAAAGATAGAAAACTTCAGACCAATATCCCTTATGAATATTGATGCAAAAATCCTCAATAAAGTTCTTGCTAACCGAATCCAAGAACACATCAAAACAATCATCCATCCTGACCAAGTAGGTTTCATCCCAGGGATGCAGGGATGGTTCAATATACGGAAATCCATCAACGTAATCCAGTATATAAACAAACTCAAAGACAAAAACCACATGGTCATCTCGTTAGATGCGGAAAAAGCATTTGACAAGATCCAACACCCATTCATGATAAAAGTCTTGGAAAGATCAGGAATTCAAGGCCCATACCTAAACATGATAAAAGCAATCTACAGCAAACCAGTAGCCAACATCAAAGTAAATGGTGAGAAGCTTGAAGCAATCCCTCTAAAATCAGGGACTAGACAAGGCTGTCCACTTTCTCCATACCTATTCAACATTGTACTTGAAGTCCTAGCCAGAGCAATTCGACAACAAAAGGAGATCAAAGGGATACAAATTGGAAAAGATGAAGTCAAAATATCACTCTTTGCAGATGATATGATAGTATATATAAGTGACCCTAAAAATTCCACCAGAGAACTCCTAAGCCTGATAAACAGCTTCGGTGAAGTAGCTGGATATAAAATTAACTCAAACAAATCAATGGCCTTTCTCTACACAAAGAATAAACAGGCTGAGAAAGAAATTAGGGAAACAACACCCTTCTCAATAGTCACAAATAATATAAAATATCTTGGCGTGACTCTAACTAAGGAAGTGAAAGATCTGTATAATAAAAACTTCAAGTCTCTGAAGAAAGAAATTAAAGAAGATCTCAAAGATGGAAAGATCTCCCATGCTCATGGATTGGCAGGATCAACATTGTAAAAATGGCTATCTTGCCAAAAGCAATCTACAGATTCAATGCAATCCCCATCAAAATTCCAAATCAATTCTTCAACAAATTAGAAAGTGCAATCTGCAAATTCATCTGGAATAACAAAAAACCTAGGATAGCAAAAACTCTTCTCAAGGATAAAAGAACCTCTGGTGGAATCACCAGGCCGGACCTAAAGCTCTACTACAGAGCAATTGTGATAAAAACTGCATGGTACTGGTATAGTGACAGACAAATAGACCAATGGAATAGAATTGAAGACCCAGAAATGAACCCACACACCTACGGTCACTTGATCTTCGACAAGGGAGCTAAAAACATCCAGTGGAAGAAAGACAGCATTTTCAACAAATGGTGCTGGCACAACTGGTTGTTAACATGTAGAAGAATGCGAATCGATCCATTCCTATCTCCTTGTACTAAGGTCAAGTCTAAGTGGATCAAGGAACTTCACATAAAACCAGAGACACTGAAACTTATAGAGGAGAAAGTGGGGAAAAGCCTTGAAGATATGGGCACAGGGGAAAAATTCCTGAATAGAACAGTAATGGCTTGTGCTGTAAGATCGAGAATTGACAAGTGGGACCTCATGAAACTACAAAGCTTCTGCAAGGCTAAAGACACCATCAATAAGACAAAAAAACCACCAACAGTTTGGGAAAGGATCTTCACCTATCCTAAATCAGATAAGGGACTAATATCCAATATATATAAAGAACTCAAGAAGGTGGACTCCAGAAAGTCAAATAACCCCATTAAAAAAATGGGGCTCAGAACTGAACAAAGAATTCTCACCTGAGGAATACCGAATGGCAGAGAAACACCTGAAAAAATGTTCAACATCCTTAATCATCAGGGAAATGCAAATCAAAACAACCCTGAGATTCCACCTCACACCAGTCAGAATGGCTAAGATCAAAAATTCAGGTGACAGCAGATGCTGGCGAGGATGTGGAGAAAGAGGAACACTCCTCCATTGTTGGTGGGATTGCAAGCTTGTACAACCACTCTGGAAATCAGTCTGGCGGATCCTCAGAAAATTGGACATAGTACTACCGGAGGATCCAGCAATACCTCTCCTGGGCATATATCCAGAAGATGTCCCAACCGGTAAAAAGGACACATGCTCCACTATGTTCATAGCAGCCCTATTTATAATAGCCAGAAGCTGGAAAGAACCCAGATGTCCCTCAACAGAGGAATGGATACAGAAATTATGGTACATTTACACAATGGAGTACTACTCAGCTATTAAAAAGAATGAATTTATGAAATTCCTAGCCAAATGGATGGACCTGGAAGGCATCATCTTGAGTGAAGTAACACAATCACAAAAGAACTCACACAATATGTATTCACTGATAAGTGGATATTAGCCCAAAACTTAGGATACCCAAGATATAAGATACAATTTGATAAACGCATGAAACTCAAGAAGAATGAAGACCAAAGTGTGGACACTGTGCACCTTCTTAGAATTGGGAACAAAACACCCAGGGAAGGAGTTACAGAGACAAAGTTCGTAGCTGTGATGAAAGGATGGACCATTTAGAGACTGCCGTATTCAGGGATCCGTCCCATAATCAGCTTCTAAACGCTGACACCATTGCATACACTAGCAAGATTTTGCTGAAAGGACCCAAATATAGCTGTCTCTTGTGAGACGATGCCGGGGCCTAGCAAACACAGGAGTGGATGTTCACAGTCAGCTATTGGATGTATCACAGGGCTCCCAATGGAGAAGCTAGAGAAAGTACCCAAGGAGCTAAAGGGATCTGCAACCCTATTTTTGGAACAACATGATGTACTAACCAGAACCCCGGAGCTCTTGTCTCTAGCTGCATATGTATCGAAAGCTGGCCTAGTCGGCCATCAATGGAGAGAGAGGCCCATTGGACTTGCAAACTTTATATGCCCCAATATAGGGGAATGCCAGGGCCAAAAGAATGGGAATGGGTGGATAGGGAAGTTGGGGGCGCTATGGGGGACTTTTGGGATAGCATTGGAAATGTAATTGAGGAAAATATGTAATAAAAATATTAAAAATCAAAAAAAAAAGCAGGACCCATCTTTTTCCTGATTCAAAGAAACATACCTCAACAGTGAGCATAGGTATTACTTCAGAATAAATGATTGTCTGCCAAAAAAAAAAACCAAAAAAACAAAAATTCAGGTGACAGCAGATGCTGGCGAGGATGTGGAGAAAGAGGAACACTCCTCCATTGTTGGTGGGATTGCAAGCTTGTACAACCACTCTGGAAATCAGTGTGGCGGTTCCTCAGAAAATTGGACATAGTACTACCGGAGGATCCAGCAATACCTCTCCTGGGCATATATCCAGAAGATGTCCCAACCGGTAAGAAGGACACATGCTCCACTATGTTCATAGCAGCCTTATTTATAATAGCCAGAAGCTGGAAAGAACCCAGATGTCCCTCAACAGAGGAATGGATACAGAAATTATGGTACATTTACACAATGGAGTACTACTCAGCTATTAAAAAGAATGAATTTATGAAATTCCTAGCCAAATGGATGGACCTGGAGGGCATCATCTTGAGTGAAGTAACACAATCACAAAAGAACTCACACAATATGTATTCACTGATAAGTGGATATTAGCCCAAAACTTAGGATACCCAAGATATAAGATACAATTTGCTAAACGCATGAAACTCAAGAAGAATGAAGACCAAAGTGTGGACACTGTGCACCTTCTTAGAATTGGGAACAAAACACCCAGGGAAGGAGTTACAGAGACAAAGTTCGTAGCTGTGATGAAAGGATGGACCATTTAGAGACTGCCGTATCCAGGGATCCATCCCATAATCAGCTTCTAAACGCTGACACCATTGCATACACTAGCAAGATTTTGCTGAAAGGACCCAAATATAGCTGTCTCTTGTGAGATGATGCCGGGGCCTAGCAAACACAGGAGTGGATGTTCACAGTCAGCTATTGGATGTATCACAGGGCTCCCAATGGAGAAGCTAGAGAAAGTACCCAAGGAGCTAAAGGGATCTGCAACCCTATTGTTGGAACAACATGATGTACTAACCAGAACCCCGGAGCTCTTGTCTCTAGCTGCATATGTATCGAAAGATGACCTAGTTGGCCATCAATGGAGAGAGAGGCCCATTGGACTTGCAAACTTTATATGCCCCAATATAGGGGAATGCCAGGGCCAAAAGAATGGGAATGGGTGGATAGGGAAGTTGGGGGCGCTATGGGGGACTTTTGGGATAGCATTGGAAATGTAATTGAGGAAAATATGTAATAAAAATATTAAAAATTAAAAAAAAAAAGAAGTGAGTGGTTTTGTAGTCTGTTACACAATTTTCCACACTGTACAGCCATGTCAGTGGTTCAGCCACGTGTGGCCTGAAACCTCCAAAATCATGAGCCAAAACAAACCTTTTCTATCTGTATTCATTCATCCATCTATCTATCCATCCATCCATTCATCCATCTATTGTCTGTCTATCTATCTATTTATCTATCTATTTATCCATCCATCTATCCATCTATCCATTCATCTATCCATCTATCTATCTATGTATCTATCTATCTATCTATAGTCTATCTATCCTTCCATCCATCTATACATCTATCTATCTATCTCCCTCACTCCCTATCTATCTATCTAGCCATCCATTCATCCATCCATCTATACATCTATCTATCCATCTATGCATCTATCCATTCATCTATCTATCTATCCATCCATCCATCTATACCTATCTATCTCCCTCCCTCACTCCCTATCTATCTATCTATCTATCTATCTATCTATCTATCTATCCATCCATCCATCCATCTATACATCTATCTATCTATCTCCCTTACTCCCTATCTATCTATCTATCTATCTATCTATCTATCTATCTATCTATCTATCTACCTATCCATCCATCCATCTATCCATCTATCTATCTATCTATCTATCTATCTATCTATCTATCTATCTATCTATCTATCTATCTCTATTCATCCATCTGTATTTATGTGTGTGTGTGTGTGTGTGTGCACAGAGTCCAGAAGTCAAAGTTGGGTGTTATCCACCTTCCTTAAATTTTTGAGACAATGTCAGTGTTCTGAGTCTTCATGGGTCCAGTGGAAGAAACAGGGTCACATTGCAGGATGAAAAACGGCTTTGCTGGCAGCAGGGAGATCCAGCCTTTGAATGAATGTTGGACAAACAGTTGCACAAAAGTATCTTTATTGATTGGTACACAAAAGTTGTTTTCGGGGGGTGGCAGAGGATATATCAAGTTCTTTATACCAAAACCCCCAATCTAATCTATGTGTTTCCTGAAGGAAACCACCACAGCCCTGCAACTTCAGTCCTTGCTGCACACTGTTCTGCAGTACTTAATAATGGAAGGCATTCCAAGTGTGCCAGGACTGTCTTGTGACCCAAGTCATGCAAAGGTTGTAAAGCTCCTTCAGAAAGACAACTCTATAGATAACAGAAAACAACCATTGCTTTCTATTGTGGTTTCTTGAAGGTCAAAGCACTTCTAGAAGACATCTACTCCATTGTGATATCCACCCTAGATAGAATGATGCTACTAGAGTTCCTGCTACAAGACCCAGTCCCTCCCTGGCCTCGAGTTCACCAAGTAGGTTAGACTGGCTGACAAATGAGCCCTGAGAATCTCTGCCCCCTCAATGCCAGCAGGTGCATGACGTCACAATCAGCTACTTTTTTTTTTTCATGTGAATGCCAGCGTTTGAACTTGGATCTTTAAGCTTGCATTTTTGTTCAGCAAACATCTTATCCATTGAGCTACCTTCTGTTCCCTTTTCTCTTCCTTGAATTCTATTGTGGTGATGGAAAGCTGATTAGCATACAGCTCTGTTTTCCGAGAGAGCTAATCAAATAGCAGGCACTGGTTTAGCACACTTAATGAAGACACATTTATTGCTAGTTTAACAAAGAAGGAAGTGGAGATATGAATAGATGAAATAATTTGACAAACATTAAATAGCTCATTAGTGGAGTGATCAGACCAGGGGAGAGCGACTCCAGGAAGCTTGCTATTTATCTTTCAGGATTTTTTCCATTAGAACAATTTGTGCTCTATGAAGGACTAGGGCCTCTGATGAGCATCACCTTCTCATTATCGTGGCTGTTATATTGTCTGAAGTCTAAAAGTTCTGACTTCAGGTAGTTTTGTTCACAAGTATTTCCTTAAATTTCCAGGGATCTTGCAGAAAGTGGACATTTCTGTGACCTCAGGTAGTCCTTTATTCTTTCCTTGAATAATATTTAAAAAAAATAGTTTGAGAGATTTTCTTAGTTCTGCAATGTAGAATTGGGACTTTGTAATTAACACATAAATATTGCCCTTCAAATAAACAGCTAAAAAAAAGAAAACACCAAGCCCTATCCAGGGACACATGGGCATATGCATACATACTAATGAAGAGTTTTTACAATCTGAGGAGATGGCAGGGGGATAAGGGTGCCTGTGCCTGCTGTCAAGCTGAGACCTCAGCTCTGCCCCTGAACCCACATGGGGAAAGAAGAGGATCCTATTAGATGTCCTCCGACATGCGTGCATGCTCCCACCCATATAGCATACATAATAGGCATAGTATAAAACTTAAAGACACTCAGTGTAATACCACTTCCATGGGAATGCCATGGCTAAAACCTAGATGTGTCCTAACTAATTATTATTACTGTTTTCAAAGTGTCTTTCTTAATTATTTTAATTGACATGCAAAGTACTGGCTTCATTACGGCACTTCCATACATAAGTGCTATTATTCTTTGTTCTTATTCAAAGTCCCTTTTCCTTACTATGGGCCCTACCCCCACTTTTTTTTAACGAAGTATCTTTGAAGTCAGTCAAGAGACTCTGAGCTAGGTGCCATGCCAATCAATCCCTCCTGCCCATGGGCTCAGTAGGAGAAGACAGGCTGCCAACAGAGAGGACACAGAGGCACAGCCGGTTAAGCCTCCTGGATACCACTGCACGCCCATTACTTTCCTAATACCTATTCATTTCTCTGCACTTTAAATAGATGTAGAAATGCAGGTGAGCCAGATGTTAGCAACCCAATTAAATAAATGAGTGCTTGCAAGATCAAGCAATCATGTTTATTTTTGTCTTTCCTCTTACCCCACTTCTTGACCCAGACTTCATGTGGCTTGCTCTTTCAGTAGCAGACTTGAGACAAGAATCCTAAATCTCACTTTCACCATACTAAGGGTAGCAGTGTGTTGCACAATGTCCTCAGAATCTCCATGCCATTTGCATCGAAGCGCATTGAAGCGCGTGACTGACTCTGGAGGCCTCTAAGCTCTCTTACAAGCCAGGCTTCTATGGCCACTTGCATTAAGATGAGAAATACATCTTTCCAAGACTGACTGAGTGAGTCTGTGCAACAATAGGCTTTATTGAAAAAGGAAAAGAAAACCGAGCTTGGTGGTGCACACCTTTGATCTCAGCACTCAAGAGGCAGAGACAGGCAATCTCTGAGCTCGAAGCCAGCTTCAGCTACAGAGTAAGCTCCAGGAAAACCAAGGATGCACTGAGAAACCTTGATTGGAAAAACAACAAAAACAAACAAACAACCTCAAAAATATCACTTTGTTTTTGTATTTTGAGGTAGGGTCTAACTGTGTAGCCCAGGCTGGTGTTCAGCTTCTTGATCTTCCTGCCACAGCCTCCCAAGTGCTAAAATCACAGTAGTGTGAAGCCATGCCCAGGCTCTGTGTGTTTTCTTCCTTTTCCTCTTCATCATCATCATCTTTTCTTCTTTCTATTCCTCTTCTTTTTCTTCATCCTCCTGTTCCTTCCTCCTCTTCTTCCTTCTCTTCTTCCTCTCCCTCCTCCTCTTCCTGTTCTTTCCTCCTCTTTCTCTTTTTCCCCTTCCTCTTGTTTCTTCCTCCTCCTCTTGTTCCTTCTTCCTTCTCTTCTTCTTCTTCCTCCTCCTCCTCATCTCCTCTTCCTTCTTCTGTGTGCCAGGGATCTAACTCAGGTTCTCATGTTTGCACAGTAAGCACTTTACCAACTGAGTCATCTCCCCAGTGCCTAGAATTAGGTTTAAATCAGAAAGACAGATATAAATATATAAAGAATAAAGATCAATATAAAGAATCAGGATAGTCATTAAATGTTTTAATATGTATCGAAATAATACAAAGATTTTACTAACTGCTTTCCACCCAAAAACATTTATTCACCCTTCTTTCTAGACAAACTCAGTGAAAGTTGAGATTTCTGTTTGAATAATCTAGAAAAGCAAAAGATCTGGTATGCTGAGTCAGCTGGCATAGCTTTATCCCTCTTGTTAAACATGTTAGTTGTTGAAGAGGTGCGTGCTGGTTTGGTTGAGTCAAGAGACTCTGAGCTAGGTGCCATGCCAATCAATCCCTCCTGCCCATGGGCTCAGTAGGAGAAGACAGGCTGCCAACAGCCTGGACTTAGATAACTTGGGCTCAGCAGCATGGCCTTTGGCACTAAACTGGCCATGCCACTTACATTTTGAAGTCTCCGTTGCTGGCCATAGAGAGGCGATGGTAATAGTTTCTTCCTCAATGAATAAGTTAATACATATGTGAAACATATAGAACAGACATCACCTGACTGTGTATTTTTGCTGTTGTGACTGTAGTAGTTTCTCCTTTCCCTCCCAGTGAATACCTGAAGCTGAACTAACACTTCCATATACCGGTTTTGCTTATATGTATGTACATGGTGGCACATGCCTTTAATGCCAGCACTCAGGAGGCAGGGGCAGGTGGATCTCTGAGTTCAAGGCCAGACTGGACTACAGAGTGAGTTCCAGGACAGCAAAGACTACACAGCACACAGAATTAGCCAGGCTTTTAAAGATGAGACTGGACCTCAAACGTGGATGTAAGAGGGGGGGATGTAAGTCAGTAGAAAGGCTTTTGTTAGGGTAATCCAGTTTTTTCTCAAGGGATATTGTTTTTAACGATCTTTGAGGGGAGCTTTTTTTTGAGGGGGAAGTGTTTCAAGACAGTGTTTTTCTCTGTAGCCCAGGATGTCCTAGAACTCACTCTGTAGACCAGGCTGCCCTAGCAGTCTGTGTGTTTATGAGGTACCATAGGACATTTCAGTGCATATATACTATCTATCTAATGCAATTAGATCAGGATATGTGGCCATAATTTCAGCCCTATGAAAGCCTTTTTGATAAAAACACTCTAAATTCCCTCTAAGAGCTATCATGAAGTAGTCAATTACTTTTTCTTAACCATAGATACCCTCCTTTGCTATACAACAGAAGTCATTTCTGTGACCAGTCTGCATCCCTTAGCCAAACTTACTCTGTTCCTTGCTGCCCCTTCTCTGGTGACAGCTGTTTTACCACTGTTATCCATTTCTCCAGTTACCCTCTTCCTCCTCTTCCTCTTCGTCTTCCTCCTCCTCCTCTTCCTCCTCCTCCTCATAGTCATCATCATTTGTTATTGTTGTTACTAGGGCTTCATCTCAGGTGCATGCTAAGCAAGTGATCCACTACTGAGCTACCCTCAGCCCCTCTTACATCCACTTTTCATGTCCAGTCTCATCTTTATTTCCCCACTGCTGGTGCATAGGCAAACATCCATAGCAGGCCTTCAGTAATTATATATCTATCAATTGAACAAAACACACATAACTTATACTAGAAAATAAGTGGATCAAACTTTGCAGAATGGGCCTGTGAAAGGATCAGGCCAAACTGAAAAGCAATTTTGAGTTGCAACTATTAAATTAGTTATTTTCAGCTTTCAATCCTACTTCATTTTCACTACCAAACAGTGGTCTATTGTGCCTAAATTCAATTTTCTGGAGTTGATACTGTGCTGGGAGCCTTGAAATCCAATTCAGTGAAGCCATAGGAATGAAACCTTAGCAGTGCATTCTATTGGTGTGGGGGCTGGGATATTCCTGGTATATCTGCCTCTTGAGACTGCACTCACAGAAATGCCTCTTTTGGAAACATTAGGGAGAAGTGTAAAACCAGTCCCAGGGCTACTTCATCTCTTAGAGTCGGGTATGTATATCTGTGGAATAAGCAGTGAGCTTCCAATTGCTCCAGGGTGTACAGAGGTAGAGCACATACTCAGAGAGAGTCCATTAGGTTTGGAACCTCATCTTAACCAAATCCTCTAAAATGTTCTCTACTCTGGCCATTCAGCTCAGCTGCCCCGGCTGGAATTGGCTTCCTTTTTTGCTGTCATAAGACCCAAAGGTACCACATGATCACAACAACTCAGGGATGGAAAGGAAAATAGAAAGGAAGGAAAGGAAAATGAGTTCACCGAAAGCCAATGGCTTTGGTATGTTAGCACACACTTCTAATGCCAGTACTCATTATTCTGAGGCAGATGTATCTCTGAGTTCAAGGCCAACCTGGTCCACATATTGATTTGGAGGCCAGTTAAAGTTACATACAGAGGCTCTGTCTCAAAAGAAAAGACAAAAGTCAATGACTTGATCGTGAATAGCCAAACCCTACTTGTGTTTGAGAGGGAACTGTTCTAACCTAGAAACATACTTGGAAGGCATGGTGACACATGCCTGTACTCCAGCATTTCAGAGGTTAAGGCAGAAGGATGTCCAGGTCAGCGTGGGCTGCATGGTTAGCCCTGGGGGTGGGGGATAACAGGAAAGAAAATATTTGAATAATTTAGTATAGGTTTGTTCATAGCAAGGAGGCCTTATTTTAGTAGGTGTTCATGGACCTTCAATATCCTAACTGATGCTTCTTTAAGAAAAGGGCCTTAGAGCTTAGTTACTGGTGCAGTGAGCAAAGTCATCACTGCACAAACATGAGGGCCTGAGTTCAGAACCCTTGGACCCACGACAAGCTAGATGAAGTAAACCATGACTGTAATCCCATCACTCCTATGTGCATGGGAAGCAAAGATGAAGCCTTACGTAGAAAGATGGGAACAAGAGACCCTGTTTCAAAAGAAGGTTGAAGGCAAGGACCAACTCACATACATGATGCACACACACCATGACCTATGTTCATTTACATTCTCTCTCTCTCTCTCATACACACACACACATACACACACACACACACACACACACACACACACTGAAATTTAAAAAGGGAAGGAAGGGAGGAAGAAAGAACAAACATGGTAGCATTCTCCTCTAACATCAGCACTTGGGAGGGAAAGGCCAAAGGATGGCTTCAAGGTCGCCCCGCCATGCTACATAGTAATTTCAAGACCAGCTTGGATTGTGTGACATCCTGTCAGAAACAAACAAAGCCCCAGACCAACGGAGAGGTGGGTTTCCACTTTGCTTAACAGAACAGAAAGCATGCTCCTCAGTACCCAGTCCATGACTGTCAGCAAGCAGCACACTTGTGATTCCTGCCATGGGGTTACTCTACAGAGCTCAGTAGCCAACACTGAATGGATACAGAGACCCCGCTGAGTTTAGCATTTGACACTTGAGAATGTTTACAAATGTGAATTGGTATGCGTGTGCTCATTCTCAACCCATTTTAAGATTAAGAAATAACCTCAAGGCTCAGTAGCAGAAACTGAATTTGGCAAGGCAGGACAGCTGGGTGTGTTCATCTAACACCCAGCCATGTAAACACAGTGTTTACCAAGAAAGAAGTCCTAAACCAAACATCAGAGTTGGTTTGAAGAGTAGCCAGTCCACCAGGAACAAAGAAATCTGATGTTGCATTTTAAAGGACTGTTGGAAGGTCTGTAATAAATACTTCACCTTCCCTTGTTTCATGTGGGTTTTGTGGGTTTTTCCTCTCTGTGTATC